>NC_041385.1:123083168-123132952 GCF_002162155.2 Triticum dicoccoides
CCCCCGCCACTCCCGCCATGGCTCCGAAAGCCGACAAGGGAAAGGGCGTGAAGTCGGCCGAGGCGCAGCGGCTCACGGCGCTGCGGAAGGAGCGGGCCATCTTCCCCCCTCAGCTCGGCGCCAAGGAGCTGAGGGAGTACTACTACCTCTTTTGGTCGATGGAGACGCGGGCGCACCCGCGCACGAGGGTACTCCCGGCCACTACCTCGGAGCTAGCTCCAAACGGGTACCCCATCTTCGTGCTATTCTTCTATTGCGGTCTCTGCCCGCCCTTCTCGGAGTTCTTCTGCGATATTATGAACACATAAGGGCTCCGCCTCCTGGATTTCACCCCCAATGCCGTTCTGACCATGGCGGTTTTCGCACATCTGTGCGAAAACTTTGTCGGAGTCCACCCAAACGTAGCCCTCTTCCGCCACTTCTTCATGCCCCGAGTCGAGAGAGGAGAGCCCCTTGAGAGTCGGCAAGAAAGAAGCCTATCTGGAGGGAGATCTTCACAGCAAATGGGAGGAGTGGAGAGTGGAGTGGTGCTGGATCGTCGAGGAGAACCCGCAGCCATTCACTGCCGTGCGCCAAGCCCCAATAGTACGCGGCAACGATTGGAGCAACGTGGCCCCGGAAGACGACAGGATGAAGATCGCAGTCACCCGAATCCTTTGCCTCAGGCTTGCCGGGCTCACTGTAGGCGCTGTCGGCATAGATTTCCTTCGTCGCGGCATTGCCCCCTGCAGGAGAGAGGGAGACCTGCCTGGGAGTTCAAGAACTCGGCGGACATCATGAGGCTGCGCCCGAGCCTCAACTTCAATTTCACTGTCCTGGAGCTGGATGCGATGCTCCTGGAGCTGTTCAAACGCGATCCTCAGCATCCATTCCTGTTGCCGAGGAGCGTTGTTCCGTTGTGCAACAATTCTTCACTCGACCGGATCCGCGCGATGATGCCGTTGTGCAATTCGCACGGAATCACCCCAACTTGGCAAGAGCCTGCGGATGATGTCGTGCGGGCGTTCTTCGACAGCCTGGAGGAAGTGCCAATCCGCGCCGACAAGCAGAAGAGCCTCACCCGTGACACTACCAACGTGGAGCTGCAGCGCATCGCCACTAGGACAGAAGAGGCTGCGGCAGCAGCTGCCGCGGGCGAGTTCGGGTTCACCAAGGAGGAGGCAGAGGCAGCAGAGGCGGCAAGCCTTGCCGAGCGCGAGGAGTTCGCCGGCGAGGAAGATCTTGCCGGCCCTGAAGCTGAGCCGCGCGAGCCCGGCGAGGAAGAGCCCGAACCTTCAGATAGCTTGTCGCAAGCGGAGCCCCTAGCTGCACCAAGAAGGCGCCTCCGCAGGGCCAGGGACATAGCGGGGCGGCAGACGGGTCAACAGCCGCCGAGCCGCGCGACACGCTCTACCGCGGCAAGCACCATTGCCGCAGGAGCGCCTCACGCCGCTGCGACAACTGGAGCAGGACCTTCCCGGTACACCGCTGCTGCTCCTGCCAAAGCGGGCAAGGGAGCCTACTCCTCCGCCTCGTCGCACCGGAGGGGAGCCGGACTTCGATCTCTCCGTGCTCAGCTCCGATGATGAAGAAGAAGAGTAAGCTTTTTTGCTATCCTCGTAGTTTTTAATCTTGTCGCTTTCATTCTATATCTGACTTGCTTCAATCTGAATCCATTCCTTTTCAGGACGCTGGCCCAGAGAGCGGCGAAAAGGGCCAAGGCCTCGGTGATTTTCATCGAAGACGATCCCATCGTGTCAGCAGGGGGCGTGTGTGAGCCCACCTTGACGGACCTGGCAACTACTCCCCAAAGCAGCCCCTAGCGTAAGTTTATAATTCACTTCCCGCCGTCAGGTGCGCATGGGTGCTCTTTTCTCTTACTGATATCTTGATTGTTGGATTTGTGTAGGAGCAAAGAAGCCCCACCAGGAGGGCCCGGAAGTCGCCCCCAAAGCGCCATCTGCTTCGACTACACCGCCAAGGGAGGAATCCCCGGCAAGGGAGTGCTCTCCGGCAAGGGAGAACTCTCCGGAAAGGGCCAATTCTCCGGCAAGGGACGACACCAGTGATCCTCCGGCGGCTGAGACCGCGACCGCAGATCCCGGCACAGGTAATCCACTTGCCTAAAAATTTGCCCTTGGGTTTTTCTTCTTCTGACTTTCTTTTTGCACATTTGCTTGACTTCTCTCCCTTCTTCGTTCCTCAGATCCATCCTCCACTGAGCCGATGGAAACCGAGGCCGCTGAAGGAGAGGCCGGCGTTGATGAACCCGCCGGTGAAGAGGCCGCCAAGGTTGTCGCCGCAGAAGCCGGTGAGGGATCCGGCGATCGTACTGACGGCCCCGAGGCCGCAGGAGCGCCAGGCGCTGCACCGACCGCCGATCCCCCCGCCGCTGCCGCAGAGCTAGGCTCCGAGGAGCCCCAACCCGGTGCCTACTTGAAGGCCGGCGATGGCTTCTTCATCAAGCTCCCTTGGGCTTCGAGCTCCAGGGCGCTAGTCGAAGGAGAAACTTTTGACGGAGAGGTGCTCGCTTCCGCCGGATTGACGTTGGTTGAGACGCCAAGCAGTAGCGACGAGCCTGAAGAGGAGCGGCTGCTGCGGAAGCTGACGTCGCTCTACCGCGCCCGACAAGCCAAGTTGGCCTCCCGAGAAGCGCTTGTCGCGAAGGCGGGAGTCGACATCGAGAAGCGCGCGGAGGAGCTCTGGGATCTCAGGCAGGAAACTCTCCGGAGCTTGGCAGAGGAGCGGGAGCAAGTCGCCGAGGAGAGGAAGGCCTTCCTCCTCGCGAAGGCTGAGGTTCAAGAGCAGCAGCGGCTTGCTGCGAGAGGCTATCTGCGCGGGAGGGAGATTTGGGGCAGCGCAAGGTGAACCTTGATAGCCACGAAGAAGAGCTCGCCGCGTGGGAGCAAGCAATTGGCGGCGCTCCCAAAGAAGCAAGGGATGCTGCCGCGGCTGCCGAGGCCGCCAAGAAAGAACTGGAGGCGAAAGTGGCGCAGCTGGAGGCCAATCTCAGGACGAGCGGCGAGGAGCTTGCCGCGCTCAAGCGCGAGCGCGAGAAGGATGCTGCCGCCCACGGTGAGCTGCAAGGTCTTCTCGCTGAGAGGAGCAAGGAGCTCAGCGCCGCCAATGACTCCAACACGGATCTCGAACTGAAGCTGGCCACGCTGACTCAAACGCTGGACGCCGAGAAGGAGCGAGAGGTGACCCTGTCGGAGAAGATCAAGGCCGACGAGGCACTGCTGGCGAGCATTGCCGTCACCCAGAACTCGTTCAGGGAGACGGTGGAGCACCGGACCGAGGGTCTGGTGAATATCGCCGCAGTCATCGATGGGGAGCTAGCGTAGCTGGGGATGGAGGACTTCGGGTATCCTTCCGACGAGCATCTCCAACCCAGCGCCAAGCTCAGTTTGTTCTTCAAGGGCATGGCGACGGCCCTCCAGCGGCTTCGGGAGAGTATCCCAAAGCAGCTTGCCGACGAGTCGCGCAAGATTTGCGTGGGAGTTCTTCAGAAGGTGCTGGTGAAGGTGGCCTTCCGCAACCCAGGCCTCAACCTTACCAACGTGCTCAGGTCCTTGCCGCCCAATGCTGATCTGGAAGCGCTCAAGGCGCTTGTCGCGCCCATTGTGGACAAGGTGAGCGGGATCAAGAGGGTTGAGGGCGATCGCGTAGACTAGGCCGCCCGTTTTATCTTTTTCCTTGTCGCTGTTAGTCATGTCATGGGAACAATGTGTTAGAGCTGCGACAAGTTATCTTGTAATATAACTTTATTTTGGATGGTGATTGCTATGTTATTTCCTTTACTAGGTCCCTTGCTTTGTATGTTTTACCCTACGCTTTTAGGGGACTTGTCGGCGCAGGCACCCGAGCCGCGAGCGCTGAGTGCGGGACGTCAGCAGCCTGCTGGCGGTGCCGCTCTGACAAGAAACCTTGTCGCGACTAGTTGTAGCACACTTAAGTTGTTGAGCGGACTCGAAACAAAGTAAGGGCGCAACTAGCTACGAGTTGGTTCCTCCGCGCACAGGTTTTCCATACAAAGCACAGTCGTTCGAGGAAGATAACTTAAAAATTAAAAATAATTGCTCAAACTTTGGCAACTTAGCTTTTCTGTCGTTTGCTTCCCGGCAAGGCGAATCTTCCTTAAACGACGCCTGGTCCACACCATTATCTTCTCCTTCCCCCCCGGCAAACTTGTGTGCGAGGGAACTTTCTTTTCCTTTGTTTGAGAAAAAGAAAGAAGAGAAAATAAAGACATGGAGCCTTTCGGCTCGTTATTGCTTACCGGGGGTGAGTGCTGCACAAAGTGTCAGATAAAGCATGCAAATGTAAAGTAAAAAGCATGAAATTGACAAGATGTGCGGAGCACATGAGCTTTACTTATGCACGGGATCTGCGCCCGACTTTGTACAAAGGATTACATGCAACATCGGCAAGACTTGTACAAAAGGTGGTTGCCGGAACAGGTTCCGGCAACCGCGCCCTATGGGTAAAACTTATGAAGATGCTCAATGTTCCAGGAGTTGCTCACCGGAAAGCCATCTTCGGTCTCAAGGCGGACAGCACTAGGCCTAGTGACTCGTTTCACCCGGTAAGGGCCTTCCCACTTCGGCGTCAACTTGTTGGAATTCTTGGTGGACTGAACGCGCCGAAGAACAAGGTCGCCTTCCTCGAAGCTTCTGGCATTAACTTTGCGGCTATGGTAGCGGTGCAAAGCTTGCTGGTATCGAGCAGCTCGTACAGCAGCCTGAAGACGGTCCTCCTCAAGGAGCAGCGCGTCATCTTGTCGCAGCTGCTCTTGCTCAAGCTCATCATAAGCGAGCACTCGAGGTGACCCGTATACGAGTTCCGTGGGGAGAACTGCCTCTGCTCCGTAGACTAGAGCGAAAGGCATCTGGCCAGTGGCTCGGTTTGGCGTCGTCCTGATCGACCAAAGAACCACCGGCAGCTCCTCGATCCAGTTTCTTCCGCACCTGCGCAGCCTGTCGAAAGTTCTGGTCTTGAGCCCACGCAGCACTTCAGCGTTCGCCCTCTCTGCTTGACCGTTGCTTCTCGGATGAGCAACAGAAGCGAAGCAGACCTTGGTGCCAAGATCTTGGACGTACTGCATGAAGGTGCGGCTCGTAAATTGCGTGCCGTTGTTGGTGATGATCCTGTTAGGGATCCAGAAACGGCAAACAATCGACCTAAAGAACTTGACTGCTGACTGTGCTGTCACCTTCCTCACTGGTTCCACTTCCGGCCACTTTGTGAACTTGTCGATCGCAACGTACAAGTACTCGAAGCCCCCGACAGCTCGGGGGAAAGGGCCGAGGATATGGAGCCCCCAGACCGAGAATGGCCAGGATAAAGGGATCGTCTGGAGAGCTTGAGCTGGCTGATGAATCTGCTTGGAATGGAACTGGCACGCTTCACACTTGGTTACTTGTGCAGTTGCATCCTGGAGAGCTGTCGGCCAAAAGAAACCTTGCCAGAAAGCTTTGCCGGCAAGTGCTCTTGCGCCAGTGTGGTGACCACATATGCCTCCATGTATCTCTGCCAACAGCTTCTGTCCGTCTTCCCGGCAAATACACTTCAATTTCACACCGTTGAGTCTTCTTCTGTACAGTATGTTGTCGACAAACTGGTACATACTTGACTGCCGAGCTACTTTTTCCGCTCCTTCTTGCTCTTCGGGAAGTTCTCCTGTCTGAAGGAAACAGACAATCTGCTGTGCCCATGCTGGAGCTTGCGGCTCGACAACAAGGACTAAAGGCACATCTGCTGCTGCGGGAACATCTGCTTCTACGGCGAGAACTTGTGGCTCTGCCGGAGCTTGATGTTCCCCGGCAAGCTTGCCGGAGCAAAACTTGTCGGGAGCGTCTGCTTCAACGAAACAAGCACTAAGACTTGCCGGAGCAAACTGCTCCTCAGCACTCTTGGTGTTGATCTTGGGGACCTTCTTGGCGGCGGCTTCGGGGAGATCTGCCGGAAAGTAGCCACCAGAAATCAACTTTCTCTTCTTGCTCTGTCCAGTTGATGGTGTCACGGATGGTTGAGTCAGCTTGAGCACAAAGACCCTTGGTTCCACAGGTAACTTAAGTGCGGCGCACTTTGACAGGCCATCAGCAATGTCATTCTGAGCTCTTGGAACATGTTCCATCTGTAGGCCGTCAAAGTGCTCTTCTAGCTTTCTCACTTCATCGACATAAGCTTCCATCAACGGACTCTGATAATTCTTGTTCACTTGGCGGACGACAAGCTGTGAGTCACCCCTGACAATGAGCTTCTTAATCCCAAGGTCTGCCGCGATCCTGAGACCGGCAAGCAAACCTTCATACTCTGCAGTATTGTTCGTTGCTTGCTCCTTGGGAAAGTGCATCTGGACTACATACTTGAGGTGCTCTCCGGTGGGTGCGACAAGCAGCACGCCCGCACCGGCGCCTTGCAGCGAGAAGGCACCATCAAAGTACATCAGCCACTCTTTACTTGATTCCTTGACGGGGATGCTCGTCTTTGGAATCTCTTCATCTGGTGTTGGCATCCACTCTGCTATGAACTCTGCCAATGCTCTGCTTTGGATAGTTGAAGTGCTTTCAAACTTGAGGCCAAAGCTTGACAGTTCTAGTGCCCACTCGACAATCCTGCCTGTTGCTTCTGGATTTTGCAGTATCCTCTTCAACGGAAAGCGAGTGACAACTGTGATCTCATGTGCTTGGAAGTAATGGCGCAGCTTTCTCGAGGCCATGAGAAGGCCGAAAAGACTCTTCTGCACACCAGAGTACCTTGACCTAGCCCCCTGCAAAAGGGAACTGACAAAGTAAACTGGGCGCTGCACCATTCTCTTCTACATCTCCTTATGCGTCTGCGCAGATCCATCTTTGTCGGGACCAGAGATTGCCGGATCAGAGCTTGCCGGACCAGAACTTGCCGGACCAGAGCTTGCCGGTGAAGCCCCCTGCTTGTCGCTGTATGCATCTGCCGTGGTTGCTGGCTCATCATCTGCCTCCCTCTCCGCCACTGACGCAGCACTAACCACTTGATTGGTTGCCGCTATATACAACAGCAACTTCTCTTGTGGCCTAGGTGCGACAAGTGTTGGAGTGGAGGACAGGTATCTTTTCAAGTCCTGCAGTGCAGCCTCCGCTTCCGGAGTCCATTTCATTGGACCTGCCTTTTTCAATATTTTGAAAAATGGCAGGGCGCGCTCTGCAGATCTAGAGATAAACCTGCTGAGAGCAGCCACGCAACCGGCAAGTCTTCGTACATCCTTGACGCGCTTTGGTGCTTCAATCTGCTCAATGGCCTTGATCTTGTCGGGATTGGCTTCAATTCCCCGCTGAGACACAAAGAACCCGAGAAGCTTGCCGGAGGGGACTCCAAACACACACTTCTCGGGGTTCAGCTTGAGGTTGATCTTGCGCAGATTTGCAAATGTTTCATCTAAATCTTGGATCAGGGTCGCTTTGTGCTCTCTCTTGACCACTATGTCATCCATGTAGGCTTCCACATTTCTGTGCATCTGCGGCTCAAAAGCGTTATGGACTACCCTTGCAAATGTTGAACCAGCATTCTTTAAACCGAAAGGCATCCGTATGAAACAGTACGTGCCACACGGGGTAATGAACGCGGTTTTCTCGTCATCCTCTTCTGCCATGAAGATCTGATGGTATCCTGAGTATGCATCAAGAAATGAAAGCAAGTCACATCCGGCTATGGAGTCAACAATCTGGTCGATGCGCGGCAAGGGAAATGGGTCTTTGGGACAAGCTTTATTGACATCTGTAAAATCGATACAAAACCTCCATTTCCCGTTGGCCTTGCGTACGACAACAGGATTGGCCAACCACGTAGGATGGAGCACTCCTCTGACAAGGCCATCTGCTTCCAACTTCTTGATTTCTTCTGCAATGAATTCTTGGCGCTCCACCGCTTGTTTCCTGACTTTCTGCTTGACGGGCCACGCATGAGGACAGATGGCAAGATGGTGCTCAATTACTTTCCTGGGAACACCGGGGATGTCAGACGGTTGCCACGCAAACACGTCGACATTCGCCCGCAGGAAAGCAACGAGCGCGCTTTCCTATTTAGGGTCGAGCGTGGCACTGATGGTGAAGGTACCACCAGTGCCGTCCTCCTTGGCGGACACCTTCTTAGTCTCTGGTGGAGCTGCCATTGCCTTCTTACACTTGCCGGTGGAGCTCGATGGTGCGTCCTCGACGGTAGTGCAGCACTCCGAAGAGGTGCGCTTGCCGGAGTGGGCATCAAACTCTTACTGGACTTGGTCTTCTTCTTCCCCCCGGGAGCTTCAGCGGCAAGTGACTTGCGATCTGTTGCAGCTGTTGCCTCCCGGTATATCTTGTCGGCGCAGATAAGAGCATCCTTCTTGTCGCCAGGGACAGAGATGACGCTTATCGGGCCTGGCATCTTCAGTACGTTGTATGCATAGTGAGAGGCTGCCATGAATTTGGCGAGTGTTGGACGGCCTAGTATCCCATTGTAAGGCAATGGAAAGTCAGCAACGTCAAAAGTGACCCTCTTAGTCCTGAAGTTCAGCTCGCTGCCAAATGTTACCGGCAACGTGATCTTTCCTTCGGCTTGCTCCTTCCTGGATTGATTCCTCGAAATGTGCCGGTCTCTTCGAGCTCGCTGTCAGGGATCTGGAGTTTCTGGAGCACCGCGGAGGAGATCAGGTTCAAGCCGGCCCCGCCGTCAACTAGCATCTTAGTGACCTTGAGGTTGCGGATAGTTGGTGAAACCAACATCGGCAAGCACCCGACCGCAGTTATGCGATCTGGGTGGTCCTCAATATCAAAGATGATAGGCGTGCTGGACCATTTCAGAGGCCTGCATGACTCGACGGGTGGTTCTGCCGCATTGACTTCCCGCACCCATTGTTTGAGCTGGCGGTGTGAAGTATGCAAAGAAGCACCGCCGTCAATGCACAGGACCTTGGTGGCTTTCTGGAACTCCTACTCATCGGTCTCGTCATCATCCATGTCTTCGTCGTCTTCGTCATATTCATCCTTCTCGCGGCCGTGGGGAGGTCTATCTCCTTGCCGCTGCTTGGCCTTGCCGCGGCGTCCTCCTCGGCTGGGACGTTTCTAGCCGGATCCTCCAGCACCTTCCTGGGCCTTCTCCTTGTCGCGCCGCTCGTACTCAACCTTTTGCTGCTCAACAAGCTACTCGACTTTCTTGCAGCTCTGGAGGTCATGGCCCTTGGTGCGGTGGATCTTGCAGTACTGCTTGTTGGTGCCGTCCTGCTTGTCAGCGACCGCCACAGCCTCTGCCGCAATCTCCTTGCTGGAGCCACCAGCTTTGGCTTTCTTGGCGCCACCTCCGCTGCCGGACTGCTCGACAACTAGCACCTCTTTACCTGTCTTCTTTCTGTTATTCCGCCGCCGGTTTTTCCTTGCCGGGGCAGTATCCTCACTGTCAGATCCTCCTGCTCCTATATTCTCTCCGGGGAGTCTCCTCCCTTCCTGAGCACGTGCACACTTGTCGGCCAGGGCATATAGCTCACTGACGTCTCTGATCTTGCACATCGCCATCTCCTCCCGCATCCTGCGGTTCCACACGTTCTGATAGAACACGCTGATTACCGCGGCAGGGTGGATATCTGGGATGTTGTGCTGCACGTTGCTGAATCTCTGAATGTACTTGCGCAGGGGCTCTCCTTCCTTCTGGGCGAGCAGGTGAAGGTCACTCTCTTGGCCATGAGGCTTGTGGCCGCCTGTGAAGGCGCCGACAAACTGATGGCATAGATCCGCCCAGGATGATATGGAGTTGTCCGGCAAGTGCATGAGCCAGGATCTGATGTTGGGTTTGAGTACCAGCGGGAAGTAGTTGGCAAGGATCTTGTCGTCTCGCCCCCCAGCAGCTTGTACCGCAATGGTGTAGATGCTGAGGAACTCCGACGGATGCGTCTTGCCGTCGTACTTCTCCGGTACGTCTGGCTTGAAATTCTTCGTGCTGGGCCACTGGACTTGCCGCAGCTCACGAGTGAACGTAGGGCAACCTACCGCGTACGGCAAGTCACCTGGTTCCCCTGGCGCATGCATGTCAACAGAGGGCCCAACGCGCTTGTCGGATTGACGTCGCGCTTCCCTTCGGCGCTCGATGCGGGTTCGAGCGTCTTCTTGTTGTCGTTCGTGAAAAACTTGGCGCTGATCGCGACGAGCTCGTGGATCTGACGATGCGGTGGAGTTGCTGTCGAGGTGGATCCGGCGAGTCGGCGATCTTGGCCTTCGGGGTGGAGAGTGCATGGTGGTTGCACCCCCACCAGTTTCGTCGCCACCGGCTCATGCCTGGCAGTCCTGCCGCGGCAGCGATGTATTCGGCTGCCGCGGAGTGTCGCCGTTGGCATAGCCGATGAGGCTCTGAATGGTGGCCCTCCATTCATTGATCTTGTCCGACGTCGGGGGGTAATCCAGGAGCAGTTGAGCTCGCGCTAAAGCTTCCGCTGGAGTGGTGGGCGGCAGTGGCGAACGGTGCAAGGAGCGGGATGTGCTCGGACTCCTAACTATGTTAGAAGGAGCAGTATCCCGTCCGAGCGACCGTGCCTCACTTGTGCTAGCATGTTGGTGTGCATGCTGGTCTTGAGCGCCCCGAGACCCACCAGCTTGATCTTGGTCCAACAAGCGTATGGTACTGCGAATACCATGACGCTGTCGGTCCTGCGCCTCCTGAGAGGGACGCGGCGGATGCGAAGACACCAATGTTTGTGTAGCCTTGTCCTTGGACCTGGCAGCACCGCGAGCTTCCTCGTCGATGTCTGTTCTTCCACCAGCTTCAACCCCACCACCCATTTGTTCCGGTGGCGGTGAGATCGACGCGGACGGAGCAGCTGCCTCCGAAGCCTTCTTCTTCGGTGGCATGTCAATGAAGAAAATGAAGATCTAGCTCGTGTGAACGCCGGATCAGGTTCACACAATCTCGACGCCCCCTACCTGGCGCGCCAAAGATGTCGGGGAAACTGATCCACGAACACCTATGGGACCGGCGGACCGAGCCCCTTTCAGTTCGGCGGGGGGCGGAGGTCGCACGAAGAGCAGATCGAGGCGAAGCACACGAGCAGTTTACCCAGCTTCGGAGCTCTCCGGAGAGATAATACTCCTACTGCTGCTTATCTGATTGTATTGTGTTCTTGATCTAGAGAGCTAAGTGTTTTCTGGCCTCGAAATGATCCGAACCTTCCCAACCTTCCGAACCCCCTCTATTTTGCGCATGGGCCTCCTTTTATATGCTAAAGGGGTCACCGACAGGTGGCAATGCAGAGAAGGGTAAAAATGTAAAAAGAGAGGTGGTTGGTACAGCTACTTGTACAATATACTCTACCTAACTCTGACGGCAGGGGATAAGGGCATTAAATGCTCGTCTGTGTCGCCCAAACAGTGTAGAAAAGGACCGCCAGGGGCGCCACCGCCTGCCACGATTGTGATCTTGTCAGCAACGCATGCCACCGCTTACCGCTGGCTGCACAGCCTTCCGCCACGCGTGCCTGGAAAGGCCCCCAGGGCGACACGTTGGTGGATGCGCTGGAGCGTGGGCACAGAGTGGCCGCTTGCCGCGGCAAGCGTCTTGCCGCGGTCGTGGTCTTGTCGCGCTGGGAAGCTTGTCGCTCACCGGGCCTTGCCGGGACACGTGGTGCGTCACGGCAAGTTCCTTGAGATGCCTCGGTTGGCCTTCCCGGCAAGCTCCTCTTGCCGGGGTTTTGTCTTCTTTACTTGAGTATTTTGTTCTTGAATGGATCCAAAGGAGCCACGGAGTATCTTGGCGGTCACCCGGCAAGCCCTTGCCGCGGGGCGCTGCAACTGCCCGTGCACAAGTTCGGGGTACTAGGGTACCCCTACTCTAGTACACCGACAAAAGGTGACACGTCCCCCCTAGGGAACCACGAGTCTTCTCGAGAGAAGCTCCAGTTTGCAAGAAGCTTATACCAAAAACTTGTCGAAATGCGGCCAATTTTTTTACCACAGCATGTTGGTGGCATGAAATGACACCATGCCAGGTTTCATGATTTTCAGGCGAGTTTTGAATTTCCAGGAATTTAAAAACCAAGTTTCTCAATGTTCCCGACCGAGCCACGACGCTTAGATGTTTGAATTTCATTCCCATTTCTTGCATGGGACCTATAAATTCACCCAAAGACACACATGTGATTTTTCAACAAACTTTGGTGCACTGGAGCATGTGCTTGCAGTTCAAATTTGAATTATGCACATTAAATGCTGAGAAACTCAATTAATCCATAAAAATGCCGAACGAACCTGGAATAATTCCAAATTTAAACACGACACTCATTTAGTTGCATGTTCATTATACATAAATGTTCTAGCAATTCAAACACCATCCTTTCCCTCCGTAACACCATTTTTTCTTTCAAAACATAATGAAAAAAATCAGGTCTACCACAAACAGTTTACTAGAAAGAATCATCTGGGATGCGATATAAAATATCTTGGTGCACCGTCTTGTCTGGCTTACGCAGGAAGCTTCGCCGTCTATAGTCCACCGCCCCTGCTTGAACCACACTTGCGTGCCAGTTTCTCGCGGCACCGAGCGAACTTTTTTGCCACGCGGAAATATCTATCTCCCCGCCCCCTCCCTCCCACCAAAAGCCACATTTCAACTGTTCCCCCTTGCTTTCCAAGTTCAAACCTTCACTGCTGCTTACTGGCAGCTCAGCCTCCTCGCCGGTGACCCTTCTTCTTGCAGCGCCGCCTCCTCGCCGGCGACCCTTCTACTTGCAGTGTCGCCTTCTCGCCGGCGACCCTTCTTCTTGCAGCACCGCCTCCTTGCCGCTGACCCTTCTTCTCGCAGTGCTGCTCCTCGCTGGCGACCCTTCTTCTTACCGTGCGGCCTCCTCGCCGCCGACCCTTCTTCTTGCTGCGCGGCCTCGTCGATATGGTCAGGTAATCCACACCCCACCCACACCATCCTCCTCATTTCCCGTTTCACATGCCCCGACCGATGGCGTGACGCCTTTCGCCAAAATCACTGTCCCCCTCCTCCAATTAAACACCGCCCACAGCCATTTTGCACGCAGTATAACATGGAGCTCAGTAGCATATGGCAGCAGAGAAGAAAATCATGGCCGAACGCGCGCAAGAGGTCGCTATGGCTGCCATGCGTGCCAACCGCCAGTTCTCGGAGGAGCACCTCGTCTTCGAGGCCACCGTCGACACTGCCACACAGTTGTCTACTTTAAAATACAGTTCATGTTGTTTTCTCGAGGCCAGCGCCAATGCCTTCTAGTGATTTGTCCTCTGTAATGTTAATATGCAATCAATGTTCAGTTTATAGTTTGTCCTCTGAAATGTAATGTTCAATTAACACTTTGGTCCTCTGAAATGTAATGTTCAGTTAACAGTTTGGTCCAAGAATTACTACATTTCGTAGTAGTGTTCTCAAGCATTCTTTTTTTGTTAACTGACTTATCTTCTAGTACATGTTTCTATTCTGCAATGCCATGCTTAGTTAACTATTTTGGTTCATTTAGTCTGTTGTTCATTTAACTGTTTGGTTCAGTTGTACAATTTGATTTTCATTTGTTGTGGGTACAATTTTGTATTGTTACGCATGTGAAATAAATTGAATTTGGCTGTACTAAATACATATTCTACTGATAGTATGACGACTCTCAGTTAACCTGATCAAGATCCTCCTTATGTTTGTTGTAGGGAAACAATGGGAGACACTGCGGTTTACCATCGAGGTTTGTTCAAGCATGGTCCTTTGGCAAATAGCACATTATTGTGTAGTTGCAGGAATCATTCTAATATTTAGGTTTCTTAAAATTTGGTCTTAAACATGTAGGTCCTGCTGTCAGAGGCTTAGACCCACTGTTCGACCCATTTTGCATATGGGGAAATGAGAAGTCCATGAATATCAGTCAAGTTAAGAAACTCAGAAAGATTGTTAGGATGAAGAAACTTGCGACGAATAACAGCAAGATCTTTGTTTGCACAATGAAGAAGACATCTGTCAACTATAGGATGGTACTAACTCTTTTACCTTGTTTTTACCCCTTGTGCCAATTCAAATTTATAGCAGTGATTTATGCATATCTTCGTTATCAGTACTTTTCAAAGCAGTTCACCGATGATTACCTCTCAAACCACCTGCATAGTCAAGAGCGAGGAAGGTATTCATTCAACACCCATGGTACAATATTGAAGTCTTGCTGAAGAGGACGAAGGTTGGGTGGGCAATTATCCATAGCCACTGGCCTAAAGTTGCAAGGACATTCAACATCACTGAAGGCTTAATATTTGCCTTCCGCTTCAGCAGTTTCCCAAATGAGATTCATCTGTCTATTTATCGTGTATGATGCTACTTTCCAAAGGTTTTTGATGTTGCATGTGGAACTTGGTGTTGTTGTGTAATGGCAGAACTAAGTGCCAAAGTTATCTGATGTAATTCGATTATGAAATCCTGGTTGCTGTTATATGTATATGAAATATCTGGTGTGTTTTTATAAGAAATATCAATTTGATTAATACATGGATTATCAATAATAGGCTAATTACCCTGCTTATTGGGGTTTCTATTGCAGACGGTTACTCAGACAGCACCGTGGGCGATGAACTCACACAACCCACACGGTTTCTAGAAAGTTGGCGTGTTTGATCAACAAACAATCACACACAGCTTCCGGCAAAGAACTGTTTGTGTTAGGCCACCTTGCGCAAACGTTTCCACACACAAAACTGTGTGTGATATACATACGAACAGAAATGTTTTTCTGGGATTCATCGTGTGGGATGTACATACAAATGGAAACAATTGGGTTTCGATGCCCAGTCAGATCGCACATGAGCTCATTTTGCCCCAGCCTGTGTGCCAGGAGGGCCTATCCCCGATGTTTCTGGGTCGTGTGGGAAGGACCCCCCTATCACCCTCACTCACTTGGCGACGGTTCCAAACACCGTCACAGAAAGGGGTTAAAAACCGTTTGTATAGATGGTCTCTGCACTAGTGAGAGGCAAAGAAATCTATGAAAGAAAAAGATACTAAAGCAGAGGATGTTAAAAGTTACCACCTATTGAAGAAATACATGGGATTGAAGCACCACCACCACCTAAAGTGGTAGAGGTAATTTTTTAATGAAATTCAATGATAGTGATGATCCTCATAATAAACATCCTAGCCAATGCCTTTATGAGTTTGATAATTACATTAGAAAGCAAGATCACTTCAATGCAAATGTTATGAAACATTTGAAATATAACTCTGATATGATTGCTCACTTAAGTGGCTTGTTATCTAGAATCTCAAATGATGTTAGAGGTATAGGAAAGCACGCCTCTATGGATCAACTCAATTAGAACAAGTTTCTAAATGTCAAAGAGAGTTGCTTGATGAAATGAACAATAATATTAGTGACTTTGTTGTTAGGGTAGCAACTGGAGGTGGTAAAATGCTCAGGAACCACTTTATCCCGAGGGACACCCAAAGAGAATTGAACAAGACTCTCAAACAATTAACACTGATGCACCCAGTCCTTCTAAAAACAAAAGGAAGAAGAAAAATAATAGGACTTTGCCTGCTACTAGTGAACCTGAAGTAGAAAAACCTCCCGATAATGATAATGAAGTTTCTATCTCTGATGCTAAAACTCAACCTGGTAGTGAACGCTCACCTTTTGATAATGAAAAAGATAATGATGAGGTTCATGAAGATACTCAACCTAATGATAAAGAACCGGGCAATGACGTTGAGATAGAACCTGTTGTTGATCTTGATCACAACCGAAGAATAAAAGATATGAACAGAGAGACTTTGTTGCTAGAAAACATGGAAGGAAAAGAGAGCCATGGGTTCAAAAACCCATGCCCTTTCCACCTAAGTCAACTAAAAAGAAAGATGACGAAGAATTTGAACGCTTTGCTGAAATGCCGAGGCCAGTCTTTTTGCGTACTCGCTTGACTGATATCTTAAAAATGCCTCCCTATGCAAAGTACATGAAAGACATCATCATCAATAAGAGAAAAATATCGGAAGCTGAAATCTCCACTATGCTTGCTAATTATACTTTTAAGGATGGAGTACCTAAAAAACTTGGAGATCCGGGAATACCAACTATACCTTGCTCCATTAAAAGAAACTATGTGAAAACTGCTTTATGTGATTTGGGAGCCGGTGTTAGTGTTATGCCTTTCTCTTTATATAAAAGACTTGATTTTAATAAACTCACACCTACTGAAATATCTTTGCAAATGGCTGACAAATCAACTACCATACCTATCGGTGTTTGTGAGGATGTGCTAGTTGTTGTTGCTAATGTTACTATTTTGACTGACTTTATTACACTTGAGATGCCCGAGGACTACAACATGTCGGTTACCCTTGGTTGACCCTTCTTGAATACTGCAGGGGCTGTTATTGATTGCAATAAAAGTAAGGTCACTTTTCATATCAATGGTAATGAGCATACAGTGCACTTTCCAAAGAAACAATTCCAAGTGAATGGTATTAATGTTAACAAAAATCTCCGACAATCACTATTGGAAGTTTTCAGCTACCTCTACCTACTGTTAAAAATAAATATGAAATCCTTATTGTTGGGGACATTCATATCCCCATTGAGGTAACTTAGAGATTTACGGAAGTTCTTCGGTTTCATATTAATCAGAATTTGTTGTTAATATGACTTGATCAACCTTATTAATAGATCATTTTTTAGAGGTATGAAGTCGATGAATTTAGTGAGCACTACCTTTTGTCCCTACCTTTTTCTATTTTTCCTAGTTAAATAAAATAAAATACCATGCTTTATCTATTTTCTGAGTTTTCTGTGCAATAAAAAAATGACCCAAAAAAAAGTTCTCAGAATGCCCTGAAAATTTAATATGATTTTTTCTGGATATTTAAGAATTTATGGTGCAAATGATATTAGAGGGGGGGGGGGTGCATCAGGTGGGCACAACCCACCTGGGCGCGCCAGGACCCCCAGGCGCGCCCTGCTAAGTTGTGGTCCCCATGTGGGCCCCCTCACTTACTTCTTCTTCCCACATCACCACATTCCTCTAGAAAAAAAATTCACCATTGCTCTCTCTCTCTCTCTCTCTCTCTCTCTCTTGTGTTCTTGCTCCCGAAACTATTTTGGGAATTTGTTTCTTCGTATGTGACTCCTCCATGTGTCCAATTAGTATTTGCTTTAGTGATTTATATTTTGAATAATTAGCTACTCTTTGTGCTGCTGTAGATGAGTTTGCATGTTGAATTCTTAGAGTTCTAAGTAGTTTGAATGCTTGCCATGGCCTCTATACATCCCTATGAGTAGTTGCTATCATTTTTGTGAAGTTTTGTTGAGAAAAATTTGGTGGACTAAAAATTTTAGAATTTTGTTCAAGGAAAAGATGAGTTTTTTAGGAAGTTTGCTTCCAAGAAGAGCTCTAAGGGAGTTATTGGGGAGTCATCTGATAATGATCTCCACGCCCAGAGGTTGGCGGAGTTATGGCCGTGCGAATGGCCGCATAATCCGTTCATGGAAGGGGCTTTAATCCTTCAAGAGTTTGCACAATATGCTACTAATGCCGGCCTCACTGACTTCATCGCAGCTGAATGCGAACAATATCATCTCCTCACAAATTCCTTTGTGCAAAACTTTCATTTCCATTCTAGGAATGATCCCCTTGAGGTGTCGTTTAATTTATATGTTGAAAACCACCAGATACCACTTACTGAATTTTGTGACATATGTGTGCTACCTTCCGATGGTGATTTGGTAGAGCCTAGGCCTGCGGAGTTTGATGGTTTTTACCATACTCTGATGGTGGAGGATGAGATAGGAATATCGAGTGTCACCGCTACTAGCTTGCATTTTCCCGCTGTGCATTATTTTGCTATATTTATTGCAAAATGCTTACTTGCTAGAGAGAAGGTGGGTGCACTTAGCGCTCCAGACTTTGTTGTTTTACGTCGCGCACTTTATGGCGACAACGCTTATAGCTTGGGAGCTATTGTGGCATGTCGCCTTCACATCAACAGATCCAAGGGTAAAATACATGGGGGGCATTTCCTCTACTCACTTGGCGACTCACTTTAACGTGCAGATATGCCAGCATGAGCATCATTTGCCCACAGTTTACTTAGATAGAGCAGCTATGGAGGACCACCAGTTTATTGCTGCTAATTACCCTGATATTGATATTCCTTATAACTTAGTTTTTAGTGAGAAAACTCATGATATTATTCCATTGCCTACACCTGCTTTGTTTGATCATGTTGCCACAGGCGGATACATGATTATGCATGAGGACATTGTCGTTACCGGAACAACCTGGATGCGGCACAGGAGGAGCCTCAGCAGTGGGACCCTTAGGTGCCCGCTCCCCGACACTTCAACATTGGACCTCACGGCTTCTTCGAGAGGCCCTAGACCAAGTTAGGCCAAAAGCCTAAGCTTGGGGGAGTACATATTCCCACCGATATTACATTCATGTTCACAGATTTCATTCCAGTTGTCGGTGCTCACACCTTTTCAGTGTATTATCCATGTTAAATTTATTTTCTCGCTTTCTTCTTATGTGTTTGAAAAACTTTGAGAAAATCCAAAAACATGTTTCTTGCTTCTTTTTTATTTTTCTTCCTAGTTTAAATTGTTGTAGCACTAAAAAGAAAAACTCAAAAAGATTTCCTTGTTCTTCTTTTACTTGTTGAGAGCTTTCTCGTGTAAATAGTTTTTCTCGTTTTTGCTTTTCCCTTTTTATTTGCTTGTTTACGGAAAACCAAAAACTCCAAAAATATTTCAGTGTGTTTCTCTGAATTTCTTTTCTTTTTATTGAGTCATACCGAGGAGAAGACCACGATGAAAATGTTGAGTGGATCTCATTTTAATTATTGTTGATCTAATGAAGAGCCCATATTACCTTGTCTTCTCCTTTTAAATAAAATGTTTGCAGATTCCAGCTTAGTCCACGGCACTCTTGCACTATTATTATTTTCAAATTGTTCGGTCGTGCAAGTGAAAGGCAATAATGACGATATTCGATGAAGTGGTCGTGGCGGAGAGAAACGAGTATGAACTCGACTTGTTCTGTTTTTGTAAATATGTTTAACCTAGTACATGATTCAACCATGTTTACAATGACGATTAGAGATTATAGTTTCTCATGCCATGCATAAGTAGTTAGGAGTGGATAATGATTTATCTTGGATGTCAACATTGCGTTAAAATGATTGTGATGTAGTATGATGAAATGGTATCCCCTCTAAATGTTCGAGTGGCTTGACTTGGCACATGTTCATGCATGTAGTTGAATCAAAACCAACATAGCCTCTATGATATTTATGTTCATGGTGTTCATATCCCACTCATGCTAGTATCCAATGTTACTTATGTATAATGCATGTTCATGGCCGTTGTTGCTCTCTAGTTGGCCACTTCTCAACCTATTTGCTAGCCTTCGCCTGTACTAAGTGGGAATTCTGCTTGTACATCAAAAACCTGAAACCCAAGTTATTCCAGATGAGTCCAGCATACGTACCTATATGTGGTATTACCCCACCGTCCTAAGTAAATTTGCATGTGCCACCTCTAAAAACTTCAAATAAATATCCTTTTTGTGTGCCTGGATTGTTCATAGAGCGACAGGAGGTAGTTGGTATCTTCCCTGCTAAGCGGGTTATTCTCAGGATGGGTGTTTATTCACTCACCATTGCACGAGAAAAGAAGCGGTAATAGTGATTCCCAGTCCCAAATGGCAAAAAGAACTTATCAATAATCAAACAAAAACTCCTAGGGAGCAAAAACCTTTACTTTACCGCTTGGAAACTGCTACTAATTTGTTTAGCATGGAAGATATTGATAACTGATGGTCGTGAAGTAAACAAGAAGGGTGCATGTCTCAAAATTTCATTTACCTCTATTTTAAAAACTTGAGCTCTGGCACCTCTACAAATCACTACTTCCCTCTACGAAGGGACTATCTATTTACTTTTAGGTTGTGTCATTACCTTCTGAAATAAGCACCACAACCTGAGAGAACTGATGTCATGCTGATGCATTGTGTGTAGCTAATGTTGGGTGCATCATGACTGGATCTTTTCTACCATGAATTACAATGTTTAGTCGCAGCTTGAACTTTGGGGGTGCTCTGCATTTTTGTTTTGCGGTCTCAGAAAGGGCTAGCGAGATACCATTGTTGTCATATTGTATCATGGTTGTTTTAACAACGTGTTGCTGTTTGAGATGTCTTATTATTGCTTGCTAGTTGATTATGTCATTGGTATGAGTTAATTTAATTTTTAGGAGTTATTGTCGACATGGTTAGTTATACAAATGGTTTTAACCCCTTTCCGCGACGGCATTTGGAACCGTCGCCAAGTGAGTGTGGGCGATAGGGTTCCTTCCCACACGACCCAGAAACCATTAGGGATAGTCCCTCCTGGCACACAAGCTGAGGCAAAATGAGCTCGTGTGCGATCGGGCAAGGCATCGAAACCCAATTGTTCCGTTCGTATGTATGTCCCACACGGTGAATCCCGGAAAAACATTTCCGTTCATATGTATATCACACACAGTCAATCCAAGGAGAACATTTCTGTTCTCATGTAAATCCCACACAGTGAATCCAGGTAAAACCTTTCCATTTGTATGTACTTCCCACACAGTCAATCCAGGGAAAAGGTTTCCGTTCATATGTACATCCCACATAGTCAACCCAGGGAAAACATTTCCGTTCGTATGTACATCCCACACAGGTTTATGTATAGGCTCGTGTGTGATACGTGTAACTATCACACATGCTCTGCCTTGGTTAACCATTTGCTTTTATCAACTACATCACACACGATTTGATGAAGAAAACTGTGTGGCATTGGGCTATCCATCACAAGCGCTTTTACTTCTAGAACCGTTTGCAAAGTTCCATGACCATTTCGCAGGTTTATTAGTTTACAATTAATAATTTCAGTATTACGCAAATTCACATTTCATATCGAATAGATATTTGCCAATTTCATATCAGGCACATAGATATATTTTAACATCACAGTACGATAGCTACCGGAAAACAGCACATTACAACATATAGATAGTTCAACTTATAAGAACAATATTAGAACAATATATTCATTTCCCTAATCGAGATCATCCAGGCTCGCCTTATCCACCTCTTCTTTCAGTTCAGTAAGAACCTATTTTGCACTGGCCAACTAGGAAAGTGCCTCCTCCTTTGCCAACACCATCTTAGCAAAGTCTGATTTAAAAAATCTGAGCTCATTCTCCACCTTCCTCTTTTTATCCCGCATCTTCAAATATTCTTCAGCGTTGACAACACTTTCTCTAAGCCTACCTCTGTTCTCTTCCTGATACATGCTCCAGAGCTTTTCTAGGCACATCTTCAAAGACTGTAGACACTCTTGATCAACCCACTCCAAGTAAGAACACTTTCGTTCATCCTATAATATTTAAAACTAGATCAGTAACAATTGTAGGGAAAATGGGTTTATAGAAACATAGAAAATCACCAATACTTATTTTGAAAAACTGAAGAAATAGTTTAATTATGACATATCTTCTCAAAAAGATCAATGTGCAAATGAATTAACTGCTACTGACACAACAACCAAATTATGAAACATCAGAAGCTATAATTAACTACAACAACTCTACAAGTTTTTACTCATGTACTATAAATAACAAATTAAACATTTTAAGAGGAAGGTAAATATAACTGCAACAGCATAGCGACAGTGTTTGGATGACAACAAATTGATACTAATAGTTGTGTACATGCACAAATTTAGTAACATAGAACTAATAGCACTAAGGCGTCCACTGTGTATGCCAAAACCGGTGTAAAGACAATTGTTGCTACATCTTGCACCGGTGCCCTGCACTAGCGAGCCGATGCAGCGGAAAAAAATCAGGGACCCAAACTCCGGAGCACCTAGTTGCTCTGACGCCCAGTTCCTTCATGCCATAAAGATTTAGTATTGCACTGCTTGGCTGCTCGGATGTGTGGAAAAGTTGGCTCCACAAACTGTTGAAGTGGTGCCAAATAATTTTCTAATGGCACCGCTGATGAGATGGCAACATTTTTAGATACTAGTTACAAACTGTGACACTATCTTAGGGTGCATTTGGTTGAAGGTGTGGTATGAATGGGTTGGGACTGTGATAGTGTCTGAATCACATCTAACAAATGACTTTTAACCACAAAAGAGGGTCTAACCTTCTCTGCACACGCCAGAAACTTCCTCCCACTGTCCACAGATTCAAATGCAACTAGCTTCACGCATGGAGATTGATGGTGACAACAAGTAGGCAGATCTTCAGCCACCCTGCTCCATTCGTTGCAGCTGATGGTCCTTGGGAATTACAAGAGGAAGAAATGACTCAAATCAACCGCTGGGTAAAAATCCTTCATTCCAAGTCATAGCCCAAGAGAGAGAGAAGAGAGGCATACCCGGGTGGTTAAGGAGTCGTCGTCGGAGGAGGAACCGCTGGAGAGGTCTTTGAGGAAGAGCATGGCGACCCCGGCGGTAGGATGCGAGACGGCGAGAGCGAGGAAGCAATCGAGGAAGCGGCTATAGTTTAGGAAGGAAGGAAGGGGGAAACAAGGGCAATGTGACTTGTGGTCAGGGAGAAAAGAGCATGAGGAGGGGGGAGGGTAGATATTTTGGCGGTAGGCCAAAAAATATGAAATGTGGAGGGAAACTTTGCGCACGGTTCTGCCGGACACCATTCACTTTGAACGACAGTGTGCATCGCAAATGATTCTTTTGCTTAACGTGCATGGGATGAGTTTGATAATTGAAATTTTGGTGGAAATTTCCCAGCGTATGTCAGTGCATAATTTAACATCGGTTGCTAATTTGGGCACACAAAAGAGCGTACAACACACAGACCAGACTTACTGAATCGAGCAATTTTAGTAATTAAACAGAGACAGTCACCTAAACATTGCTCTAACAAAAGACTAGCATTAAAAACAAAGCCTAAGTACGAATAATTTTAACAAATCCGCCGCCGCACTGGCCTATGCATCACCGGTGTGAGATGAGACGTCGATGACTTGTCCTGGCGACATGCTGCCGTTGGTGGACTCCGCGTCCCCCCACTGAAGTCGATCGCGTCCTCGTCCTCAGCATTGCCCTCAAGGTTGTAGTACTCGTAGTAGTGACTGCGCTAGAGCTTGCATTGGTACTCCACCGCCGATTCCTCGACGGACAGACTCTTCTCTACCTCGACCTGGGCCACGCGCAACTCCTCCTCCCGGCGCTCCTTGATCTCTAGTGCCTCTTGCATCTCCAGCTCCCACTCGACGACTTCATGAGGAAGCAGGTGCTCCATGGCCACCGCCGCCTTTTCGGACATGGGTTGCATGTTGGATTCTGAGGTGGCCTGGAATATCTTGATATGGATGGCTGATAACCCAAAAGTATAGGGGATCGCAACAGTTTTCGAGGATAGAGTATTCAACCCAAATTTATTGATTCGACACAAGGGGAGCCAAAGAATATTCTCAAGTATTAGCAGTTGAGTTGTCAATTCAACCACACCTGGATAACTTAGTATCTGCAGCAAAGTATTTAGTAGCAAAGTAGTATGATAGTAATGGTAACAGTGGCAAAAGTAACGGTAGTAGTTTTGTAGTAATTGTAAAAATAGCAACGGTAAAGAAAATAAGCAAAGCACAATATGTGAAAAGCTCGTAGGCATTGGATCAGTGATGGATAATTATGTCGGATGCAATTCATCATGTAATAGTTATGACATAGGGTGACATAGAATTAGCTCCAGTTCATCAATGTAATGTAGGCATGTATTCCGAATATAGTCATACGTGCTTACGGAAAAGAACGTGCATGACATCTTTTGTCCTACCCTCCAGTGGCAGCGGGGTCCTAATGCAAACTAAGGGATATTAAGGCCTCCTTTTAATAGAGTACCGGACCAAAGCATTAACCCATAGTGAATACATGAACTCCTCAAACTACGGTCATCACCGAGAAGTATCCCGATTATTGTCACTTCGGGGTTGTCGGATCATAACACATAATAGGTGACTATAGACTTGCAAGATAGGATCAAGAACTCACATATATTCATGAAAATATAATAGGTTCAGATCTGAAATCATGGCACTCGGGCCCTAGTGACAAGCATTAAGCATAGCAAAGTCATAGCAACATCAATCTCAGAACATAGTGGATACTAGGGATCAAACCCTAACAAAACTAACTTGATTACATGGTAAATCTCATCCAACCCATCACCGTCCAGCAAGCCTATGATGGAATTACTCACGCACGGCGGTGAGCATCATGAATTTGGTGATGGAGGATGGTTGATGATGATGACGACGACGAATCCCCCTCTTCGGAGCCCCAAAGGACTCTAGATCATCCTTCCCGAGAGATATTAGGGCTTGTCGGCGGCTCCATATCGTAAAACGTGATGAAACTTTCTATCTGATTTTTTCTCCGTAAAACGGAATATGTAGAGTTGGAGTTGAGGTCAGTGGAGCATCAGGGGGCCTACGAGACAGGGGGCGCGCCCAGGGGGAGGGGGCGCGCCCCCTACCCTCGTGGACAGGGTGTGGGCTCCTGGCCTTGATTTTTTCGCCAATATTTTTTATATTTTCCAAAAGTTATCTCCGTGGATTTTCAGGACATTCTGAGAACTTTTATTTCTGCACAAAAATAACACCATGGCAGTTCTACTGAAAACAACAACAGTCCGGGTTAGTTTCATTCAAATCATGCAAATTAGAGTCCAAAACAAGGGAAAAAGTGTTTGGAAATGTAGATACGACGGAGACGTATCAACTCCCCCAAGCTTAAACCTTTTCTTGCCCTCAAGCTATTCAGTTGACAAACTGAAAGTGATAAAGAAAAACTTTTACAAACTCTATTTGCTCTTGTTGTTGTAAATATGTATAGCCAGCATTCAAGTTTTCAGCAAAGGTTGTGAACTAACCATATTCACAATAACACTTAGGTCTCATATTTACTCATATCAATGGGATAATCAGCTGGCGAGGAAATAATAATAAATCTCAGATGATAACACTTTCTCAAAACAATCATAATATGATATAACAAGATGGTATCTCGCTAGCCCTTTCTGAGACCGCAAAACATAAATGCAGAGCACCTTTAAAGATCAAGGACTGACGAAACATTGTAATTCATGATAAAAGAGATCCAGTCAAATCATACCCGATATAAACTAATAGTAATGCATGCAAATGACAGTGTGCTCTCCAGCGGGTGCTTTTTAATAAGAGGGTGATGATTTAACATAAAAGTAAATAGATAGGCCCTTCGTAGAGGGAAGTAGGGATTTGTAGAGGTGCCAGAGCTCGATTTTTAAATAGAGATGAATAACATTTTGAGCGGTATACTTTCACTGTCAACATAACAACTATGATATCTCGATATCTTCCATGCTACACACATTATAGGCGGTTCCCAAACAGAATGGTAAAATTTATACTCCCCCTCCACCAACAATCATCAATCCATGGCTTGCCCGAAACAACGGGTGCCTCCAACTAACAACAATCCTGGGGGAGTTTTGTTTAATTATTTTGATTTGTTTTGATCTTTTTGATCATGGGACTGGGCATCCCGGTTACCATCCAATTTCTCGTGAATGAGGAGCGGAGTCCACTCCTCTTGAGAATAACCCACCTAGCATGGAATATATAGACAACCCTAGTTGATACATGAGTTGCTCGAGCATACAAATCAGAATTTCATTTGAAGGTTTGGAGTTTGGCACATACAAATTTACTTGGAACGGCAGGTAAATACCGCATATAGGAAGGTATGGTGGACTCATATGGAATAACTTTTGGGGTTTATGGAGTTTGGATGCACAAGCGGTATTCCCGCTTAGTACAAGTGAAGGCTAGCAAAAGACTGGGAAGCGACCAACTGAGAGAGCGACAACAGTCATGAACATGCATTAAAATTAATCAACACCAAGTGCAAGCATGAGTACGATATAATCCACCATGAACATAAATATCGTGAAAGCTATGTTGATTTTTGTTTCAACTACATGCGTGAACATGTGCCAAGTCGAGTCACTCAATTCATTTAAAGGAGGATAACACCCTATCATACCACATCACAATCATTTTAATAGCATGTTGGCACGCAAGGTAAACCATTATAAGCTCCTAGCTAATTAAGCATGGCAAAAGCAACTATAATCTCTAATTGTCATTGCAAACATGTTTATTCATAATAGACTGAATCAGGAATGATGAACTCATCATATTTACAAAAACAAGAGAGGTCGAGTTCATACCAGCTTCTCTCATCTCAATCAGTCCATCGTATATCGTCATTATTGCCTTTCACTTGCACGACCGAACGATGTGTATAATAATAATATTGCACGTGCATTGGACTAAGCTGGAATCTGCAAGCATTCAACTCAAGAGAGAAGACAAGGTAATATGGGCTCTAAATTAAATCAACAATCATGCATATAAGAGCCACTAAGCATTTTCATTATGGTCTTCTCCTCTAGACCCCCAAAGAAAAGAAAAGAAATAAAACTATTTACACGGGAAAGCTCCCAACAAGCAAAAGAAGAATGAGAAATCTTTTTGGGTTTTCATTTAATTATTACTACTACAGGCATGGAAATTAAACTAACTAATTTTTTGGGTTTTCTTAAGGTTTTATCTAACACACAAAAAGAAAACTAGAAACAGAAATTAAACTAGCATGGATAGTACAATGAAAGAGTATGAGCACCGACACTAGAATGAGTGTGTGAACATGAATGTAAAGTCGGTGAGGAATACATACTCCCCCAGGCTTAGGATTTTGGCCTAAGTTGGTCTATGCCCAAGGATCGCGGCTACTCTCCCCGGTATAATGAGGAGTGTCATCGTACTGCCATTGGCTAGCGATCTCCTCCGGATCCCACTGATAACAGGATGGACGATAAGGGTCCAGTGGAGGTTCCGGATCAGGCTCTGGAGCGGATGTCTAGCCTCAATGCGCATACACTGGCTTCGGCAAGACAAGGTAATGACCTGCAGTTAAATCAAACAAAGAAGGTGCAGGTAGTGTAATAATCTCATTGTGTTTCTTATTAAATATCAGGTTATACAGAAGCATATTATCATCGTTGTCAACAATAAACTCATGCACTACCATGCTCATGTAATCTAAAAAGGTAAGAGGCAGTAGTGTCTCCTCTTTCTCATCATGCCTAATAGGTATCTCGAAATGTTTAGCAAGGCGTGCAGCATAGATACCTCCAAAGATGGGGCCCTTTATATGGTTTAGGCTTAACCGTTTAGCAATAACGGCACCGAAACTAAAAGTGTTATCACCTAATAAGACATGGAGCAGAATAATAATATCAGGAACACTGAAGTTTCCACTATTTCCACGACCAATTAAGCACCGACTAGCAAATATGGCAAAGTAGAGTAAAACAAGAAAGTGTATGCTAGTGATTCTCGCATCGGAACCCTTCTTCGATTCCCCAACAGTAATAGTATCAGTCAAACCATCCACATCTTTACGATGTGGTTCATCTAAGCTACCCTCAAAGGGTATTCTACAAACCATGCAAAAATTACGTAATGACATTTCCTTAGCCTCATCATATAAATGAAAAGATACTGAAGGAGGTGAATTCTTAGGATAATAATAAAAGTTTTGCATGAAAGTATTGGTAAGTAAGAGATACTGTTCGATCCGGTCGTGGAGGAAGTCGGTGAGGCCCGCATTTTCAGCCAAAGAATAAAAGTCTTCATAAATCTCGTCCTCTCTCAAGAAATTATCACACGGCCACTCACAAGGCCTTACTTCCGCTACGCGAGGAAGATTATACTTGGCCTTTTCTTTCTCCTTAGCTTGCTTATCCTTGGAGCTTTGGCTAGAAGAGCCCCTCAAGAACAACCTATTCATCTTTTTCTGAAAATTTCTGAAATTTTTAGTAACTTCAAAATAGAAGTGAATCAAACTAAACAAGATTGATAGCAACTACTCCCATAAGTGCCTAGAGCCTATATCATGCATTAGAATTACTTGGGACCTCATAAATTTGACATGCAAGCTCAAGAACAGGGTCACCTATGCAGCAAAAATTTGCAATGAATAAAGCACTAGAACAAAAACTAATTGGATCATTGGAGGAGTCACATACCAAGCAACAATCTCCCAAAGCAGTTTTGTGAATGGAGCTTTGAGCAAGGAGATCAAAAATTGCAGCAAAATGAGCTAGAACTTGTGCTTGAGATGGATGGGGATTTTTTGGGAGGAAGATGGAGTCTGTGGGTGCAGGAACAAGTGGAGGGGAGCCACCGTGGTCCCACGAGGCAGGGAGGCGTGCCATGTAGCGGTGGGCGCGCCCTGGACCCTCGTGGCCAGGTGCTTGCTCCCCCTATTGTGTTCTTAGTGCCAAATATTCTCAAATATTCCAGAAAAAATCATATTAAATTGGCATGGCATTTGGAGAACTTTTATTTTCGAGATATTTTTTATTGCATAGGTAATTCAGAAAACAGGCAAAATATACTATTTCTACTTTATTTATTCTAATTAACAGGAAGTAAAGAGAGGGTACAGAAGGTGGTGCCTTCTAGTTTCATCCATCTCATGATCATCAAAAGGAATCCACTAACAAGGTTGATCAAGTCTTGTTAACAAACTCATTCCGAATCACATGAAACCAGAGAAATTTCGAAGTGACACTAGGTTACCTCAACGGGGATATGAACATCCCCAATAATAAGAATATCATACTTTTTATTTGTAGTAGGAAGAGGAAATTCAAAACCTCCAATAATTATCGATGGAATTTTCCCAATAGAATTTATGTTGTGAACTTGAGGTTGTTTCCTCGAAAAGTGTACCGTATGCTCATTTCCATTAACATGATAGGTGACATTGCCTTTGTTGCAATCAATAACAGCACCTGCAATATTTAAAAAGGGTCTACCAAGGATAATCGACATACTGTCATCCTCAGGAATATCAAGAAGGACAAAGTCTGTTAAGATAGTAACATTCGCAACAACAACAGGCACATCCTCACAAATACCGACAGGTATAGCAGTTGATTTATCAGCCATTTGCAAAGATATCTCAGTAGGTGTCAGCTTACTTAATTCAAGTCTACGGTATAAGGAAAGAGGCATAACACTAACACTAGCTCCTAAATCACATAAGGAGTTTTAACATAATTTCTTTTGATGGAGCATGGTATAGTGGGTACTCCGGGATCACCAAGTTTCTTAGGTATTCCACCCTTAAAGGTATAGTTGGCAAGCATGGTGGAGATTTCAGCTTCAGGTATTTTTCTTTTATTTGTAATGATATCTTTCATGTATTTAGCATAAGGGTTTGTTTTAAGCATATCGGTTAAGCGCATACGTAAGAAGATAGGTCTAATCATTTCAGCAAAGCGCTCAGAATCCTCATCATCCTTTGTTTTGGATGGTTTAGGAGGAAAGGGCATGAGTTTCTGAACCCATGGTTCTCTTTCTTTACCGTGCTTCCTGGCAACAAAGTCTCTTTTATCACAACGTTGATTTCTTGATTGTGGGTTATCAAGATCAATAGCAGGTTCAATTTCCATATCGTTGTTATTTCTAGGTTGAGCATCTACATGGACATCATCATTAGCATTATCATTAGGTTCAAGTTCATCTCCAGATTGTGTTTCAGCATCAGAGATAGAAATATCATTAGGATTCTCAGGTGTTTCTGCAATAGGTTCACTAGAAGCATGCAAAGTCCTATCATCTTTCTTTTTCTTCTTTTTAGAAGGACTAGGAGCATCTAAATTGTTTTTCTGAGAATCTTGTTCAATTCTCTTAGGGTGGCCTTCAGGATACAAAGGTTCCTGATTCATTTTACCAGTTCTAGTAGCCAGTCCAACAGCAAAATCATGTTTATTATTTAATGCATCAAGCAATTCATTCTGAGCCTTAAGTACTTGCTCGGTTTGAGTAGTGACCATAGAAACATGTTTACTAGTGAGTTTAAGTTCACCCTTAACTCTAGACATATAATCACTCAAGCGTCCAATCATATAAGCATTATTTTTCAACTGTCTACTAACATAATCATTGAAATTTGCTTGTTTATCCATAAAGTCATCAAATTCATCCAAACATTGGCTATGGAAGTTAGTAGACGGGATTTCAATTTTATTATATTTGTAGAGAGAATTTACCTTCACTACCTGTGTCGGGTTATCAAGACAATGTGTTTCTTTAACAGGCGGCATATTAAGACCATGTATTTCTTCAATAGGAGGTAAATTCTTACCATCTTCAGCTTTAATACCTTTTTTCTTTCATTGATTTCTTTGCCTCTTGCATATCTTCACGACTGAGAAATAGAACACCCCTCTTCTTCGGAGTTGGTTTAGGAATAGGCTCGGGAGTTGACTCAATTGGCTCAGGAATTGGCTCAGGAAGAGTCCAATTATTTTCATTAGTCAACATATTATTCAAGAACAATTCAGCTTGGTCGACTGTTCTTTCCCTGAAAACACAACCAGCCCAACTATCCAAGTGGTCCTTGGAAGCATCGGTTAGTCCATAAAAGATATCAAGTATTTCATTTTTCTTAAGAGGATGATGAGGCAATGCATTAAGTGATCAGAGAAGCCTCCCCCAAGCTTGTGGGAGACTCTCTTCTTTGATTTGCACAAAATTATATATTTCCCTCAAGGCAGCTTGTTTCTTATGAGCAGGAAAATATTTAGCAGAGAAGTAGTAAATCATATCCTGGGGACTACGCACACAACCAGGATTAGGAGAATTAAACCATGTCTTAGCATCACCCTTTAGTGAGAAAGGGAATATTTTAAGGATATAGTAATAGCGAGATTTCTCATCATTAGTAAACAGGGTGGTTATATCATTTAACTTAGTAAGATGTGCCACTACGGTTTCAGATTCAGTGCCATAGAAAGGATCATATTCAACTAAAGTAATTATCTCAGGATCAACAGAGAATTCATACTCCTTATCAGTAACAAAGATAGGTGAAGTAGCAAAAGCAGGGTCATGTTTCATTCTAGCATTCAGAGTCTTTTGTTTCAGCTTAGCTAGTAATTTCTTAAGAGCTGATCTATCATTGCAAGCAAGAAAATCTCTAGCAGTTTCTTCATCCATAACGTAACCCTCAGGAACAACAGGAAATTCATATTTAGGAGGAGAACCTTCATCATCACTATCATCAATATTATCAGTTTCAATAATTTCATTCTCCCTAGCCCTAGCAAGTTGTTCATCAAGAAATTCACCTAATGGCACAGTAGTATCAAGCACACTATTTAAGAAATCAGCCGACTCAAAGATTTATCGGCCGATTTATCGCTTATCATGTGGTGACCGCTAAGTTTAGGCCTTATCTTTGATATTTATCGTTTGGACCGATTTATCGCTCTAACAGGCGATAAATCGTTAGATTCCCAATTAATCGGGCTAGGCCCCTAATGTCAGAAAGCCCAAAAGGCTAAATTTTGGCTCTCCTAAGGCGCCTTCGGTGGCCTTCCCGCACACCCGCAGCACATCATTGGTATTTCCCTGCTGAATTAGGGTTTCTGCCTCCCCACCACCCCGCAATGCAAGATTCACCACGCCGCCGCACCCTGCTCACCTCCGGCGGCCCTAGCTAGCACCACCCGAGCCAGCGGCCTCTAGATCCACCTCTCCTCTCCGACGGGGCCACAACTAGCAGCTCGGCAGCACCATCTCCAACTCCTGCATCGCCATCGCGACTCCTCTGCAACTCGCATCACCGACGGCTGGATCTACTTCCCGTCGTTGTACCTTGCTACGGCAGCACGGGAGCCGCACCCCTCTTCCTCGACCAACACCGGAGCTGCGCCACACTTCCTCATGCAGCACCGGAGCCATCTCCATCATCGACGGCAGGTGTTGCTCGCTGCCGCCACCCTTCCTCCAGCAGCAGTAGAGCGGCTCCATCCTCCGCTTCCTACTCCGACGAACGACATTAGCTAGAGTTGCTAGGCACGCCATCCCTTCTCCAGCAGCAAGACGAATAGCTCCATCCTCTCCTGGTATTTTTTCTTTCTCACACTGCCATTTCTTCTATCGATAAAAATGAGTGCCAGCTACTGTCATTTCTTCAGTCAATAACTGTAGTTGTAAGCAAATTGTCATTTCTTCAGCTAAAACTGCCTACTAGTAGTGATAAAATCAGTCATTTTTTGAGTTTAACTACAGGTCTGCAGCTACTGACTAGTGACTACTACTAGTTGTTGTTACCCTTTAGTCATTCAGTCACTAGTGATAGAATTCAGTTAGTTTTGAGTTTAGCAGAATCAACTATAGAATTACAATAGTGCAGAATCATGTACAAAATAAGTTGCCTTCTATGTTGTTTCCCTTTCCTTTTATGTACAGAATAAGAACCATCAATCATATACAGAATAAGTTTCCCTTTTATTAGTCTGATTCTCATACATGTTGTTGCCCTTTTTGTAGATGGCTGCTTCCAGTGCTTCTGCGGTTGCAAGTTCCAGACTGAAGAGAAACTCGGATGACATGGCATGGGAGTTTGCTATGATGATTGATCCAGATGAGAGAGCTCCATGAAGTTGAAGACTTTGTTTCCGACAATGAAGATGACACTGTGCCTATCAATGAAGATGAGATTGAGTTTGAGTCTGATGATGACATGGTTGGGGGGATAGAAGAAAATGATGAGGAAGACCTGATGCAGCCTTGAACCCTAGGCCTTTTAACAATCTCATTCCTAGTACTGTGTGTTGCTTGCTAGAAGCCTACGGCCTTATTTTGGTTGTGACTTGTGACTTATGAGAGAACTACCTTATTTTGGTTGATTGGTGTTTGGCTGTTTGCAAGCAAAGTAGTAACTAGTGAGTAAGAGACTAAGAGTGTAAGACTGTAAGACTAAGAACTAAGCTTATTTGTGTATTCTGGACTTGTTGTGCTGCCTATCCAGTATCCAAATTTATTTGTGGAGTACTATCTAAGTTTATTTGTGGACTGGTGAGTGGTGACTGAGACTACCAACTGCAATCTTGTGTACACATGATGTTGAGATGGCTGTACTTTATTTATGCACTCATATATGTAGTTATGTATTGCTGTTCTGCTTATTGTTGCTTGTTATTTACTTAGGTGTTGTTGAAGTGCTGTCCTATTTGAAACAAAATATGTGATGTTGAAGTTCTGTCCAATTTTTGTTGTGTAATATTGTAGACTTGTAGTAGTATCTATGTACTCTTGTCATATTTGAATTTCAAATATGCAGAAACATGACATGTGCTGTTGTTATATATTGATGTAGTCTTAAAGACTTAGAGAACACACTTGTTGATTATTTCCAATTTTGCCTTAATAGTGCCTAAAAACATAGGTCTTGCGGAAAAAACTTGTCGATTAATAGTCGGCCGATAAAATCGATTAATCGGCCGATTTCCGATTAATATCTAATCCCCAGCCGACCGAGACGATAACGATAAGCGATATCCCAAACAGTGATCAAGCATAGAAGTAGTTTCATCACAAGTATCATGCATAGCAGAAGTAGCATCATCGATAACATGCGCCATATCAGAATTAATAGCAGAAGCAGGTTTAGGTGTCGCAAATTTACTGAAAACAGAAGGAGAATCAAGTGCAGAGCTAGATGGCAGTTCCTTACTTCCCCTCGTCGTTGAGGGATAAATTTTACTTCTTTAATCTTTCAAGTTCTTCATAGTGATCAGCAGATATAAATCCCAAGTGACTCAAAGAATAGAGCAATGCTCCCCGGCAACGGCGCCAGAAAATAGTCTTGATAACCCACAAGTATAGGGGACCGCAACCGTTTTCGAGGGTAGAGTATTCAACCCAAATTTATTGATTCGACACAAGGGGAGCCAAAGAATATTCTCAAGTATTAGCAGTTGAGTTGTCAATTCAACCACACCTGGATAACTTAGTATCTGCAGCAAATTGTTTAGTAGCAAAGTAGTATGATAGTAATGGTAACAGTGGCAAAAGTAATGATAGCAGTTTTGTAGTAATTGTAACAGTAGCAATGGTAAAGTAAATAAGCAAAGCACAATATGTGAAAACCTTGTAGGCATTGGATCAGTGATGGATAATTATGTCGGATGCAATTCATCACGTAATAGTTATAACATAGGGTGACACAAAACTAGCTCCAGTTCATCAATGTAATGTAGGCATGTATTTCGAATATAGTCATACGTGCTTATGGAAAAGAACTTGCATGACATCTTTTGTCCTACCCTCCCATGGCAGCGGGGTCCTAACCAAAACTAAGTGATATTAAGGCCTCCTTTTAATAGAGTACCGGACCAAAGCATTAATACATAGTGAATACATGAACTCCTCAAACTACAGTCATCACCAAGAAGTATCTTGATTATTCTCACTTCGGGGTTGTCGGATCATAACACATAATAGGTGACTATAGACTTGCAAGATAGGATCAAGAACTAACATATATTCATGAAAACATAATAGGTTCAGATCTGAAATCATGGCACTCGGGCCCTAGTGACAAGCATTAAGCATAGCAAAGTCATAACAAAATCAATCTCAGAACATAGTGGATACTAGGGATCAAACCCTAACAAAACTAACTTGATTACATGGTAAATCTCATCCAACCCATCACCGTCCAGCAAGCCTACGATGGAATTACTCACGCACGGCGGTGAGTATCATGAAATTGGTGATAGAGGATGGTTGATGATGACAACGGCGACGAATCCCCCTCTCTGGAGCCCCGAACGGACTCCAGGTCAGCCCTCCTGAGAGAGATTAGGGCTTGGCGGCGGCTCCATATCATAAAACGCTATGAAACTTTATCTCTAATTTTTTTCTCCGTGAAACGGAATATATAGAGTTGGAGTTGAGGTCGGTGGAGCATCAGGGGGCCCACGAGATAGGGGGCGTGCCCAGGGGAAGGGGGCGTGCCCCCCATCCTTGTGGATAGGGTGTGGCCCCCTGGCCTTGATTCTTTTGCCAGTATTTTTTATATTTTCCAAAAGTTATCTTCGTGGATTTTCAGGACATTCCGAGAACATTTATTTCTGCACAAAAATAACACCATGGTAGTTCTGCTGAAAACAACGACAGTCCGGGTTAGTTCCATTCAAATCATGCAAATTAGAGTCCAAAACAAGGGCAAAAGTGTTTGGAAAAGTAGATACGACGGACACGTATCAATGGCGTCGACCCGGGCTAGGGCGACATCGGCGGCACGGACGGCAGCTCGAGCGCTCTCGGCCTTTGCAGTCGCCGTTGCTGCAGCTTCCCTGTCGAGTGCCATAGAGGCCCTATCGACGGAAGCAGCCATGCTCAATGCGGATGCGGCAGCACTCTCGGCATAGGCAGCCGCGCTCTCGGCACAGGCGGCGACGCTCGGGGGGGGGGGCGGCCATCGGACAGGCCTTCACGAAGTGTTTCCACGGCATCATTTTTGCAAGAAGGGGGTGCGGGAATGGGGACCTATATTTGTGGATTCGGGGGTTGCCGGCACTAAAGCAGATGAGTCGGCGAAGCTTTAGGAGGAAGACTTAAATAGACCCAGAATTTTTCATCGCAAATAATTCCTACAAAACAATTGTGTGTGATGTTGTAGATATTTTTTATTAGCTGTGAAAGACGAATTTGGAGTAAAGTGGCAACGAATGGTGTTTTAAATGTATGATAAAATTTGTAGTACTAATACAACTATCATGTCAAATTTTGGAAAATTTCAGGGGTCATTTGACCTTTTAGGACATTTAAGTGATTTTCTAGCCATTTAATGACCGTAATTGAAACTTGAACTACATGTACATGAAGCAGCTAACCAAAACGGTTTGAAAAGTCATATTTTGTGTACTTGTGTGTGATTTAATTTCATGTGCAGTAAATTGGAAGGAATTTTCAAACATATTGGTCTAACGGCTATGACACAATTAAGCATGGAGTGCCATGTCATTTAAATTCCAAAAAATTAAAAACATGAAACCTTGCTTGGTGTAATGTCATACCACCAAGATGATGCGGTACAAAAATTGGCCTGTTTGACGAAAGTTTGCACACACACCCCTCATAAACCGGAGCAACTCACTAGAAGGCTCGTGGTTCCAAGAGGGAACAATGAATGTTTGATGATGAACGGCAGATAGCTTCCTCTTACAGCCTTATGTGTAATGCGCACTGATACTAACTGTCATGTGAAAATTTGGAAAATTTCAGGGGTCACTTGACCTTTTATAGATATTTAAGTGATTTTCTAGCCATTTAATGGCTGTAATTCAAATTTGAACTAGATGTACATGCAACGGCTAACCATAACGGTTTAAAAAATCATGTTTGTGTACTTGCGTGCGAGTTAATTCCATATGTAGTAAATTAGAAGGAATTTTCAAACATATTGATCTCACGTCATGGACACATGCATGGAGTGACATGGCTTTTTAATTCCAAAAAATAAAAAATGATCAGGAAAACATGAAACTTTGCTTGATGTAATGTCATGCCACCAAGATGATGTGGTACAAAAATTGCCATGTTTGATGAAAGTTTGGACACACACCCCTAACAAACTGGAGCAACTCACTAGAGGGCTCATGGTTCCGAGAGGGAACAATGCATGTTTAATGACGAACGGTAGATAGCTTCCTCTTACGACCTTCAAAATTTTTCTACGTGTAATGTGCACTGATACAAACTGTCATGTGAAAAATTGGAAAATTTCAGGGGTCATTTGACATTTTAAAGACATTTAAGTGATTCCCTAGACATTTAATGACCGTAATTCAATTTTGAACTAGATGTACATGCAACGGCTAACCATAACTGTTAAAAAAAATCATATTTGTGTACTTGTATGCGAGTTAATTCCATGTGTAGTAAATTAAAAGGAATTTTCAAACATATTGGTCTCATGACATGGACACATGCATGGAGTGCCATGGAATTTTAATTCCAAAATATTAAAAAATGATTAGGAAAACAAGAAACCTTGCTTGATGTAATGTCATGCCTCCAAGATGATGTGGTACAAAAATTGGCATGTTTAACAAAAGTTTGGACACACACCCCTCACAAACTGGAGCAACTCACTAGACGGCTCATGGTTCCAACAGGGACCAATGCATGTTTGATGTCGAACGGCAGATAGCTTCCTCCTACGGCCTTCAAATTTTTTCTACATGTAATGTGCATTGATGCTAACTATCATGTGAAAATTTGGAAAATTTCAGGGGTCATTTGACCTTTTGAAGACATTTAAGTGATTTCCTAGCCATTTAATGACCGTAATTCAAATTTGAACTAGATGTACATGCAACGGCTAACCATAACGGTTTGAAAAATCATATTTATGTACTTGTGTGCAAGCTAATTCCATATGCAGTAAATGAGTAGGAATTTTCAAACATATTGGTCTCACAGCATGGACACATGTACATGCATGGAGTGCCATGGCATTTTTATTCCAAATTTTTTAAAAATGATCAGAAAAACATGAAACCTTGCTTGATGTAATGTCATGCCACCAAGATGATGTGGTACAAAAATTGGCTTGCTTGACGAAAGTTTGGACACACACCAATCACAAGCCGGAGCAACTCACTAGAAGGCTCGTGGTTCCGAGAGGGAACAATGCACGTTGGATGACGAACGGCGGATAGCTTCGTCTTACAGTCTTCAAAAATTTTCTATCTGTAATGTGCATTGATACAAACTGTCATGTGAAAATTTGGAAAATTTCAGGGGTCATTTGACCTTTTGAAGACATTTAAGTGATTTCCTAGCCATTTAATGACCGTAATTCAAATTTGAACTAGATGTACATGCAACGGCTAACCATAACGGTTTGAAAAATCATATTTTTGTACTTGTGTGCGAGTTAATTCCATGTGCAGTAAATTAGAGGGAATTTTCAAACATATTGGTCTCACGGCATGGACACATGCATGGAGTGCCATGGAATTTTAATTCCAAAAAATTAAAAAATGATAAAAAAATGAAACCTTGATTGATGTAATGTCATGCCACCAAGATGATGTGGTAAAAAAATTGGCCTGTTTGACAAAAGTTTGGACACACACCCCTCACAAACTTTAACAACTCACTAGAAGGCTCGTGGATCTGAGAACGGAACAATCCATGTTTGATGCTGAACGGCAGATAGGTTTCTCTTATGGCCTTCAGTTTTTTTCTACGTGTAACATGCACTAATACAGCTGTCATGTGAAAATTTGGAAAATTTCAGGGGTCATTTGCCTTTTGAAGACATTAAGTGATTTTCTAGCCATTTAATGACTATAATTCAAATTTAACTACATCTACATGCAAGAGGCAGATCGACACGTTCTGCGAGGCAGAGGAGGCGGAGTACTGCCTCCGCTCTGGGAAGACGCCGTGCACCAGGGAGTTGCTAGCGAGGGGCTGCCGGAATACTAGCCCTAGGAGGGATTATTAGGTTTAGTATTGTTCATTTTCAATTGTATGCATTGTACCTAGTAGTTAAGTATCATCATGTATATGTGATGATATTATATATATTCTGTGATGAACTAATGAATAATTAATATTATATATATTATGAATTCCATTTTCTATCTGCTTTTGTATACTAAATTGAATCTATCTGTTATCATCCACATATACATAATGGAAAGCGTATAAACACACATTGAAATAGAACAAATAAGAACGGAAAATAGAGTACACACATTAAAACAGATCAATAAACAGAGCAATAGTGATTGCTGTGAATATATAGCTATCCACGTCGAAATGACTCAACAAAATAAAACGTGTCCATGAGACCATGACCAGTAGCCCTTGCCTACGGTAGCTCTTGGCTCTGCCTGAACTCGTGCAGGCGTTCGTCCAAGCGGTCGACACGCTCGTGGTACATCTGGAGCGCGATCTTGAGCTCCAAGTTGGCTATTTCATCGGAGATCACCACCTCGAGGATGCGAAGGCTATGTTCCTCTACTATGCCCAGGTGGACACCTGGGCCAACGAGGCGGTCGAGCCTACCGACTAGCGCGTTGGCATCGAGCGGGCCACGGACAATGTGAACGACGCAGCGGGCATCCGGTGTAAGTACGGCACGGCCGACCTCTGGTGCAAGTACGGCATAGAGGGCCTGTGCCTACTCCTGGCGAGGAATGGGGGTACTGATGGGATGTGTGCCCAGCTGCGATGCCCTGTCGACAGCAGGCAAGCACCGATGGATCTGCTCTTGTTCTCGGCACACCGCGCCTCCTGCTCTGCGGCGCTCCAACGGTCTCACCGTGCGGCAAGCCGCAGCCTATCAGCGCGGACGCTCCTAGCTTGCTATGCGGTGCGCCATTGATCATGTTATGCGGCGAGCTGCAGCCTCACGGTGCTGACATGACTATCTTGATCCGTGGCACTGAAGCACCATGCGCCAATGGTCTGCTCAACCTTGGCGATGATGCGCAACACGGCGTCGTCCATCGCATTGTCGGGGAGCACCGCGGCCTCGACGAGCCATGGCGCCTTCTGGTTTTCCTTGTCAACGTGGTTGATGGCAGAGGCGGCGCTTTGGTGCGTTGGCATGCTTGGAAAAGGTGGATGTGCTACAGGCTGCGCTTGTTGCCTCCGTGCATCGCGACACGCCTAGGTTTATGTGCAATATCGCTTGGTGGCGAGAAACAGGTGAGGAAATGGTGGGAAACAGTGGCGTGTTCATAGCACGCCATCAACTAATGGAAACTTAGCATATAAGGAACATCGAGCTAGCATAAGAAGTAGATGACGATGAGACGAACACGAACCACACTAGGGAACCCGTCGGTGATGAATTCATCAATCGCAAATGATTGTACACTAGCAAGCGTTTGCCCACAACACACACGACTTATTTCATCACAAACAAGTGGATGGATCAACTGTATGCCACATATACACATTGTCAAAAAGTAATGCGGTAGACCTTCTTTAACATATGTTAAAAAATAAAATAAAAATAAAAAACAAGGACCTCGAGGTTAAATTAGCTGAGGGAATGGGTCATTTCGGTCATTTGACCAAAATAACCCATCTTATCAGTTAATTTAACATCAACACAACTTCCCATCCAGTCACTCATCTGATGGCTGCTCCAGCCTGAGCGCACTTAACTTGAGAGTTCTCTTAGATGAGCTACTGGTGGAACAGCTAGTCCTTGCTGATATAGGATGCCTCTTCACATCCTTATGGCGTATCCGGATGACCGCCCATCCCCCAATGGCCAATACATGTTGTGTAGACAGAGCATATCACATACGTCTTATTAGAAGTAACCGTCTCTGTTATTATCGGTCTTCGTACACATTTCTGATTACAGACTTGTTTGTCGCGTATCACACACATCTTGTTATATTGAACCATTTCTGTTCTCTTGTCTCAACGCAAACAGTTCATCCGAGTGAACCGGATGCCGTATATCGCACACACCTTGATGTGCCTGACCGTTTCTTTTGTGTTGCCTAATCACAAATAGTTCAGCCGAGTGAATCATATGTTGTATATCACACACATGTTCATCTGGCTGCCCATTTCTTGTGTTCCTCCTCATCGCAAACAGTTAATTAAAATGAACCGTATGCCCTGTATCACACACGAAACCAAAATCTGAACCGTGTTTGATGCATCCGTCATCACAAATGTTTTGCACCTTTTTTGACGATTTTTTATACCACCGTTTGCGATTATTGCACCGCACACAGTTTCGTCGAAGGGTCTCTGATCGTAGTGTCACATTAGCAGCATCCTGCAGTAGTGTTTGCTGAAAACCTGGGTGTTGTTTAAGCTTATTTATGGAAACAAGAGCAAAGAGTTTGTAAATTTTTTTCTTTTTCACTTTCAGTTTATCAACTGAATTGCTTGAGGACAAGCAAAGGTTTAAGCTTGGGGGAGTTAATACGTCTCCATCGTATCTACTTTTCCTAATGCTTTTCCTCTTGTTTTGGACTCTAATTTGCATGAGTTGAATGAAACTAACTCGGACTGATGCTATTTTCAGCAGAACTACCATGGTGTTGTTTTTGTGCAGAAATAAAAGTTCTCGGAATGGAACATAACTTTGCGAGGATTTTTTATACAATAAAAGAGAATTGCTGGAGCCAAGAACCACCGGATGGGGCACCTGGGTGGGCACAACCCACCAGGGCACGCGATCCCCTCCAGGCGCGCCCAGGTGGGTTGTCCCCACCTGGTGGCCCCGCAGACCCTGAAACAAATGCTATAAAATCCTATTTTTCTAGAAAAAAATCAGGGAGAAATAATTATTGCATTTCATGAGATGGAGCCACCGCCATCTCCTGTTCTTCATCGGGAGGCCAAATCTGGAGTCCGTTTGGGGCTCCGGAGAGGGGGATCTTTGATCTTTGTCATCACCAACCCTTCTCCATCGCCAATTCCATGATGCTCCCCACCGGGAGTGAGTAATTCCTTCGTAGGCTCGCTGGTCGGTGAGGAGTTGGACGTGATTCATCATGTAATCGAGTTTGTTTTGTTAGTCCTGATCCCCGGTATCCATTATATTTTGAGATTGATGTTGCTATGACTTTGCCATGCTTAATGCTTGTCACTTTGGGCCCGGGTGTGGAGATTTTAGATCTGAACCGTTTATGTTATCACCATTACATTTATGTTCTAGATCCGATCTTGCAAGTTATAGTCACCTACTACGTGTTATGATCCGGCAACCCCGGAGTGACAATAGTCGGGACCACTCCCGGTGATGACCGTAGTTTGAGGAGTTCATGTATTCATCGTGTGTTAATGCTTTGTTCCGGTTCTCTATTAAAAGGAGGCCTTAATATCCCTTAGTTTCCAATACACTACAAAAAAAATACACTTCCGTGATGATACGTGTTTGTCACAGTAGGTCACGTTTTTTGTCATGCATGTACATCCATGATGATTTTATGACAGAATCAAGATAGTCATACATGTGCTATCATAGAAGTGTTCCATGACATATGTACATCCATATGCAGTAATGACCATGAATAGCATTAGTACATTACTTACGGGTAAGTTGCAGAGGAAGACTGGAAATTGTTCTGTGTCTGCGGTATAATCTTTCCATGAAGGAAAGATGCGCACAAAGTTCCTAACAACAACATAAGCTTCGTCTTCTAAACTGGGATGAAATGGAACAGGGGTCCTATTTGCTACAATTGGGGCTCTCTCTGGTTTGAAAAGGGATATGGCAATTGGATTTGGTGTACTCTTTGCTGGAATGGGGGTTTTGCGTCATAGAGCTGGTGCTATGTCAACTGGCATAATCATACTGTTTGCTGCAGTTGGGGTCTGTTAAGTTGGGGCATCAGAAATGACCAGTGTAGTAGGGCTAGAGTCTGCTAGAGTTGGGGTGTTTTGTGGGTTAGGTGATATTGCAACAACACCTAATGGGCTATTTGATTTATCAGGTGCCACTACCTTTTCCAAATACTTTGCTTGTGCTCCTCCACGATCAGCAATCGCCCTCTTCCTTTTGAACGTCTGATACACAAGAACAACATTTGAATGGATAAATATGGTATGATGACAGATGGAATATGTACTAAAAATGGATAGGCAGGGCGTATTCACATACATGATGTGTAAACTAAGCTAATGGCAGCTCAACAAAGTAGAAGCAATGCAAAGCATCAGTTGCAAGATATGTGCGAGCAACGTAACCTTGGAAAGTTAGAGCAAGTACCTTGATGGGTGAATAAGATAGGGCATCTTCCTCTGACTCCTCCACTAGGGAGCTACATTGACTTAGGTCTCCCTCTAGCTCAGAATCACTGTTAGGATCATATTCTGAGCATGAATCTGTAGGTGGAGAGTGTTTGCATTACATTGCATCCAGACTTGATTTCAGTCCCTTAATGCCAAGTTTGACAGCCATGGCATTGTTCTGCTTTATTCTTTTCATGCGCGCAAGCTCATAATCATTATGATGCTGTTCAGAATCTGAGATTCATGAAAACATAAAAAGTAGTCAGATTATCTATGGAATGCATCGTGGATTCAACTCGAAGGGTGTATCCCTATAAACCCCTGCATATGCAAAGTTCACCCCCCCAACCATGTTGACAAGACCACACACAGAAATACAAACCCCTTATGTCTCTATAACAGGCAGGCACACATTTCAAAACTGAAGTAGGAACATTAGAATCATATGAAATTCGTATCTGAACAAATAAACTAAGAAATTATGAGTGGCATAATGTTTAGCTTCAAGGGTGGAGTGTTGGTAGTGCGACACAAAGCAAGTAGGCAGATTGTATTCCATGTAAAAGATCGGAACCTATGTAAAAGCGGGAAATGACACTTTCTTTCTATACAATGCAGTGTTCATTGCCCACACATGATGGAAGAGATCACATAGAGAAATACTATTCACTCATGTCTACGGTTCCAGTATTTAGAAACAGGGTGGTCCACCCTAAAAGAATATTGACAACAAATATGACAAGGCAAGCATAGATGTAGTGAATCAATCATTTACTTGTGAGCTTACTAGGACAAGTATGCAGAATTGTAACTGCAGTAAGAGACCGTCCAAAATCGGAATGAAGAAGTTTGTCTAGCACTTATTGTTTGCAACTAATCGATGTGAATAATTGGAAGAAAGACAAGTAAAATTGTCAATAAACCTGGCTTGCAGTAGTAATCTGGGTCAATGTCACTATGACCAACAATCCAAAATGACTAGTGTTTGTTCCGAGGGCCGGAATTTTGAAAACCCTGTGAACTTTAGAGGTACTAAAGATTACCGAAATACATCTGAACCATTAAGTGTAGGTAGCACTGAGCACACATCAAACCCTAATGACAGTCCTGCCTAATGAGTAATGAATCAATTAGAAAATGGGTGAGGAGGAGTGGCTGCTGAGTGTTGAGGATGTATCTTGGGATAAATCGGGTTGGCTTGGTGGGTGCTGCACGCCTGAGCCCTGAACGGACTGGAAAGGTAGGCACGGCGGCGCGCCCGGGCAGCAGTGACGCTATTGGGAGAGAGGCTCCTGGCCTCCTGTTAGTCTGGCGTCTCCTCCTACAGTCATGCCGTCCGGGGACGGCAAGTCACCGGTGAGGCAGGCGGCTGGGGACGAGTAGAGATCGGAAGCGCACAGCAGAATAGAGGGGACTCGGGGCTTGGGACGACCCAAAATCTCAGGGTGGGCCGGCCCACCGTGGGCGCCGAGATACAAACCCGAGCGGCGAACATGCATTTTCGAAACTAATTTAGGAACATTTAGCTGACCAATTAAACAACTCTGTTTTAATAATATCATATTCATATTTGAACAACTAAGCTTGTTTAGCTTGATGGGTGGAGCAGTGTTATTATGACACGAAGCATGTATTCTGATCGTATAGTGATCATAAAAGGGGGAAACTCTAAGCATATTTTTTTAGCAAAAGAGGGTTTCCCCTCCGATTTCTATTAAAGAAACCACCACGGAACCAACATGATCAATTAAACCCTAAGCATGATCAACTAAACCGTATTATGGTTGTGACATGGTAGATTTGAAGCCGCAAACCGGAGAAATGATATTTAGCATCCATTGTTTGCTTCGAACTAAGAACTAAATTCTAAGAGCTGAAAAGAAAGTAGAGTAACCAAGTTAAGATCTATTTTCTGGTTGAGATCAAAAAGTTGAGGAGATATGAAGTACCACCTCTCTTGCGGCACCGTGTAGGCATCAGGGGTGTGATGGCTGTCGGTGGCATTGAAGCAGATCAGCGACGGTAGACGGGTGCATCAGGGGATAAGTCCCATTGCGGTGGAAGAGAATGTCGTGAGAGCGGCCCCGACAAAGAGGGCGACAGCACCGATGAAGCAAGAGGACGCAATGCAAGGCTATTGGTCCGTCGCCGTGGATGAGAAACGTCCATCTCTAGCAGTGGATGATGCGGTCTTGGTAGGCGCTCCGGCATGGTGGAGGACGGTGGCGATGGATGGGGTGGCAGACGGAGGCTGGTGTGGGGATGGGGTGTTCTAGCGCGGATGGTGTATGAATCGGAAAATGGAGGGAGTGGTACGGGGAATCATGTTTTTGGGACGCGCCTGTCTGAAATATGGGAAGTTACGAACTTAGCCCCTGTTTAAAATTTGGATGTCTCATCGGTTGGGGATAGGACGGTAATCTCGCACCTCGCCAATATTTGCCCGAAGCGATTTCGGGCGAGGAGAGGGTGGTTGGCGCCCATGGTTGGCGCCCACGGTGTATGAACGGGGCTGACAGGTAGGGCAATTGTGTCATGTCTGAGTGAAGTTACAAACCTGCCCCTATTGAAGATATTTGCCTACATCGATTTCGGCCGAGTCGAGTTTGTTTTGCTGCCCACCGTGTATGAATGGGGAATGGAGGGAGAAACAGACGTCTTTCATACGAGCTTGAATCAAATGTGTTTTGCCGCCCATGTTTGACACCCACCGTGTCGGAATGGGCTCAGAGTCGGTCATGTCATGTCTAATTGAAGTTACTAACCTACCCCTATTTAGAGCAGTGGAATTCTGGCCGATGGATTGTCCGTGTAATGGGTAGACATTAATTTCCATCTCCCAAACACTTGGCTTCGAACAACCGATGTGGGAGTGGACATTTTGCCGCTTCTTTCGAATTTTGGGACAATAAGCCTCCACGTTTAACCTGGCAACTAAATTCGAATCCATTTTGTATTCCTATATCAATCTTTATAAATCATTATACATGTTTTTATATATCTTTAATAGGACGACAAAGATGTATTCCACTGTCATATATGAATATGGTTTACAAATGCCGATACTCAAATTCAGAATTTAGAATCCAGTTTAAGGTGAATTCGAATATTTGGAACACTTCATGTCCAACTCAAATGTCACACGCAGCATAATGTGTACTCCCATTTAGATATGTACACAAGCGATGTATCAAGATTCAAATACCGAGTCAATCAACCAAGAATGTACAGAACTAACAGACATATAAACACTTATAGAGTATATGGATCACTAATATCAACTAACATACATAAGCCAGGCCGCTGTACTTTTTTTGGCTACAACAACATCCTTTTTTTAGCCAGCATCTTGGCCCTTTCCGATGCGTGCCACTTATGGTCCATCTATACTACTACTATTGTTGAATGCACATTCAGCCCGATTGGTATTTGTAGGTCTGGCACAACAATCCAAATGAAATGTCTCTGAGTCTTATCAATTAATACAGACTTGTGCTCAAATAAAATTACAAACCAAAAAACAAAAAAACAATTATTACAAGATCTCTAAAACAAATGGTTTGATTGATTACATGAACAGACAACACAAAGGTTATTCAACGATGGAAAGAACATTTCACCTATGATTTACCAAGTAGGAATTTAATTTCCTTTTTTCCTTCAGGACCTTAACAATCTGGTCAGTCTGAGCTTGCTTCGTTTTGAAATCCACCAAATATTTAATGGCTTTCTTGAGTACTGCTTGTGATTGTGCTGTTTGCTTCCTCAGCATGTCAACTTCATCTCTAAGTGCAGAAGCAGAATATCTTTCTACCACTAGTTTAGCCTCTAGAGCATCATCAGTTGGCAATTCATAATGCATGATTGGGCCGGTGCCACTACTGTGGGATGATGCAACGTCCATGGGGACCTCGCTCTTTGATCTCGGGCTAACCTGTTTTGCCATTAAAGTTCTGATTGGATTTAGAAAAGTTGAAGTTAGCAAAACGTCTCAACTAGGAGTTATAACTGCAAACCAATTAAACAAACAAGGAATTAAAGAGTTTCAATTGGATGCTGAAAAGTAGTTATTAACATCATTGTAACCCATTGTTGCAGCAGCAAAGCAGTTAAACAAACAAGTAAATATTTAAGTTAAGGCAAACAGGTAATTCTTAGCAGTAAGTATCAAACACATATATAGGCGCAGTCTACAATATGATTAACTGGCAGTGGCATTATGTAATCAGTAGCAAACTAAATTAAGCCAAGCAACATAATTGAACAATTTTGCAATAAGTGGCTATCTAAAATTCCGAGAAGCAGGTAACTGAACTTACGCTAGTTCTTTGTATAGGCACACTACAACTTTTTTTTCTTACAAGGTTGTACGAAGGAGTCAATGGCATCAATTGCTTGGATACGCAGTCCCAATACTTCTTTCTTCCCACACTGCATTGGTAAGTCGAATGGTTAATCTGGTAAGATGGTGCGTCCTTGATATGTTATATGAGGACGTGTAGTCAGACTAGTTGTAGCCACACACATCACACTAGCTTTTACTGTATATTTCATGCGATTACTTTTGGCATATCAAGATCTAAGCAATCTACAATAGGATGAAAAGACTGGCATCCTTCACATTATTGGCGAACTCAGTTCATAGAAACAAGCAATTCAACCATTCTGTGGGTAAATGAAAAGCGCCACCGAAATATTTTTCACTACCCAATCATACACGCAAAAAGGGGTGACGCCACCATAGGGGCAGGTATGGGCGGCCACCTCAGGTGGCAGGAAAGTGTGCACCTAGTTTGAGTCGTCTAGGTTGGCCCAGGCTAGTTTTGTTCGTCCCAACGCACGAGCAGGCAATGTAAAAAATGAAGAAAAATGTTTCAATTTGGATGGGCCAATAACATAAGTGCAAGGCAGGCCCTATAGCAGGCTCACGGCCCAAACGAGCGCCTCCCATATCGATCGACGGCGGGAAAAATCCCAATTGATTCGCTCCAGCCTCCAGTCTGGTTCGCTCCTAACCTAGCCGCCGCTGGACAGACCGACACAACACTTCCTCGCACCCTCGTTGGAGAGCGGTCGCCGGGCTTCAAGCAAACGGAAGGACAAGAAGATGAAGATCCAACCCTGGGTGTAGCATGCGTGGGAGGCAGCGGCGGCAGCACGGGCATGGCATCGAGCTTGCGCAAATGGACAGTCACAGCTTGCAAGAGTAGCATGTGCAACGAGCAGGTACATCACATCCCTGATTATATCTAATTCAACTCTTCCATTTCTGGCCAATAGTTAAACCTGAAGGTGTTGTAAAACTGCTTGTATGTAGGGAATCTATGAGAAAATGAAACAAATTTCTACTAATTTTATAACTCCCCCAATAAATACTGTTGTGGAAATATCACATCAGATGTCCTCGTGAAAGGACTTAGTCGTGGAGCCATCGCGACTGGTTAGCTTAAAGGGGTTAAACCGGACAAAGGACACGGGAGTTTTATACTAGTTCGTCCCCTTCGATGAAGGTAAAAGTCTACGTCTCGTTGTGATGGAATTATTGTGGTTTCGATTGCCAGGGAGCAAACACGTTATGCCTGGCGCTCGAATTGTTATTTCTTGTCCCTGAACTGTCACCGGGTCGTCCCTATATATACACAGGTTGATGCCCGGCCGGTTTACAGAGTCCCGAGGCCAGCTCATACAAGTGTCCGGCTCGGTCTCTCCTTTCCTAACTTACAATACAAGTTACACAACCATGCCAGTTTACCACTATGGGCCCTAATCCGCCTTTGGGCTCCGGGCCTATAAGCTTCATTAGTAAAGCGCCATCTTCTGGGTCTTCGTAGGCTACAAAAATAGTCGAGGGTGAACCGGCCCCTCCTGGGTGGTTTACACTCAGTAGTTATATCCCCAACATTAGGCCACAGATTGATTTGAACCTATTCATGTCAATCTTCAACACTTAGAAAAATTCCATGAACATCTTCTTATGATTCTCGTAAACCGCCATGATGTCTTCTCCTGTTAACCTTGTTAAACCGCCATGACATCATCTTCTGAATATTGCAGTGAATCATCATGACATCATCTCTGTGTAAAAAGATAAAAAAGATTCCCTTCATTTAATTAATTCCCGAAAATCGAGGCGACAGTTGTGCCCCTTGCCGCTTCAGGCTCCTTGATTCTCGCGCCTGTCGCTTATCTCCTTGCCCTTTATAAATAAGACCGGGGGGTCCTTCCATTTTATCCCCTTGCCTCGTCTTCCTCCTCGCGACCCGAAGAACTCAAGCCTTGCCACCGCCGTCGACTTTGAAGCTCCGCGTCATCTTAGGCCGCTGCATCAACCTGAACGTTCCAGAGATCTCCTTCGTTGCTCCTGAGGATCCGGTAAGCTTTTTTTCCTTTAACCCTAGATCTCCATTAGGGCTTCGTGTTTATCCGTGCTCATCGATGTTCATGAGCACTTATCTGTTTTCCTCTTAGCATCTTACTGAATCTAGCTAGGCCTGACAGCCTCCTTTTGCGGCTAGAACCATAGCTTTAATCTGCCAGATTATCGCATCTTACTACTCCTGGATAAATCCCATCTGGACCTTCTCTATTCTGCTTATCGCCATTGTAGGACTCAGAAAATTCTCATTACTGAACCACGGTAGATCCAAAATTATATCACCATTTTGTGAAACTTGTTTCTGCAACACTTAGTGAATTTCAGCTCTGCTGCTTCCCCCATTGGCGGTTTAACTCGTAGAAAATCATAATCCGCCTGGTACCATTAGCCCTCACTTAAACCGCCATCTTGACTTGAGTACCAATAGCCGGTTTAACATGTATATATGCCTTGATTAAATTCCCCGGTTTAACACCGGTTTGTGCACATCAACCTTGAGTCGTAAACCGGCCTTCGCACTTCTTTTTCAGTTTGTCTTCTAAAATGACCAAGCAATTCGCCGCTTGCAATTGGGTTCCTTCCCGGATCAAAGAAACGCAGCTCAATGGGTATGTTTTAACTGGCGCTTTGGCCAAGAAAGATGTCCTTAATTGGCAAGTTCCTGGCCCTGAGTGCCCTCCAGTACCTCAAGACGGAGAAGTGATTCTGTTCATGCAGCATCTAGACAGGGGTTTTAGCCCCCCCCCCCC
>NC_041385.1:123133422-123138987 GCF_002162155.2 Triticum dicoccoides
TCCGGGATGTGCTTGCTAGCTTCCAACTCCATCCTCAGGATATTGGACCAAACTCTGTGTCCAACATATGCAATTTTCAAGTGTTCTGTGAAGTTTACCTTCAAGAAGAACCAACTGTTGAGCTCTTTAGAGACTTTTTCCACTTAAACCGCCAAACCAAATTCTCTGACGGCCCCAATACTGAACTTGGCGGCATGTCAATTCAGAAGAGGAAGGAAGTTGATTTCCCTCATGCCAAACACCACAACCATCCGAAAGACTAGAATCAAACATGGTTCTACTGTCAGAACACCGCGCCTACTGACGAAAACCCTCTGCCGGGTCACCGTGCTCACCGGCTTAGCAATGGCCATCCACTGCCTCCGTGGCTTACTGCTAAAGAACGACAAGCTTATGCACCTCAACTTGCTAAGCCCCGGGCCTTTCTAGCAAATGGCTTAACCGGCATTGACCTCGTTCGATGCTGGGTTTCATGGGGTATTCTTCCCTTAAGCCGCCGTTCCAGTTTGATGCATGAGTATACCGGAAACATCAAAGACCCTCAATGGTATCATGAGATAGAAATGACTGATGAGGAAGTCACTGAGTCTGTGAAGAAGATGCTGGATGAACCGATCGCTCAACGTAGCAAGACCAGATTGGCCCCTTTTTACACCTCCAACAAACCGCCAGCAGTAAGAAGTTTACCTTTCCTACCTTTATTGATCTGTCTCCATTTTAACATTGTTTTGATAACCCTTTGTTTGATTTTACAGGCCAAAGATTCTTTCTGGAAGAGGAAAACTTCGGACAAACCGGTGAGGGATCCCCGTGCAAAAAGCAAAGTCATAAAGAAAGCAGCCAAGAAGAAAACCGCCGAGTCCTCTGATCCGCCCGAAGATGTCGATGAATCAGAACAAGAGGTAGAACTTGACTCCCTTGGCTCATTTTTCATACACCTTATTGACAATGACTGTTACCAAGATGATGCGGAAGCCAGACGTGCGGACCATGTTGAGGTAATCTCCCTTTCCTCCGATTCAGAACATGTGCCGGTTCAAAAACTTCGTCGTGCAGTTCGGAAAGTAAAACACTCTCACCCTCTTGCTCATTTGGATCCACAATTTTCTTTGAAGACACGGAAACATGAAGGTCGTCGCACAACCCGGCACAACGGCCAATAGGTCACTTCCTCCGGTTTACCAGATACACCAACCCGGAAGCATCGTCCAGAGGTTCCTTGTTCTTCCAAAAAATCTTATCCTTTGGCGGGTTGCTTCCGATATCCACTTAATCAGTCTGATTCGAATTACCAGGTGACTTCCAACTCTTCCTCTGGCGATTCATCAACCACCCAAATGCCTCCCCTCAAAATCGTCCCTGGTTAAGTACGCTGAAGTTTTAGTTATCCTTCTTGCGCCTGATATATGATATTTGACATTTGCTTGTTATTTTGTAGTGCCAAAGGCCGGCTCAGCAAGAAAGTAAGAATAGATGCTTCTGCAGAGGATGTTGAACCAGAAAAGATCCCAGAAGACGCTGGTGGGAATACTGACACTGCCTTGGATGATCTTATGCCTCAAGATCAAGATATTTATGTTGATCCGCCTGAAGTTAACCCGGATAGTCCTCATGCTGATCCGCCAGAAGTTAACCCGGCTAGCCCTCATGCTGATCCGCCCAGCCCAGCGAAAGATAGATCTGCCAAGCCTAGCCAGGGATGCTGCCAATCCGCCAAACCCGTCAAAAGGTGGCGATGATGATGTTGTTATCACCGAATCTGGTTACACCGTCCCTGGCAATCCAGTTGTCTTATCAAAGCATACTGCGAAGGAGGAATTTGCTGCTATGGGCAAGGGAAAAGGGAAGACTGATTTTTCCAGCTTCGTTAACCTTAGCGCCGAGGAGCTCCATTCCGGATTCTTAAACCACCTATACACAAGCTGAGATTATGAGGCCGGTTTGGTGAACTTAATTAAGGAGCGCTATGAGGTAATCTTCAAAGCACTTTGAATTTGTTTGTTCTCTATTACAATTCCATTGTAGCCCCCAAGGGCCGGTTTATCTCTTGAAGACAAACCGGGACTTCTAAGATCGAGAACACTTCAACTGAGTAGCCCCCAAGGGATGGTTTACCTTATAAAGATGAACCGGGACTTGTTGTTAAACGTTTTGTCTTTATGTACTACCTCCACCTTTGATTTGACTGATCAATTAGGCATTAGCCCCCAAGTGCCAAGCTTAATACTTGTATTGAGCCTTGGGGCTTTAAAATATACGTTTTAAGAAGCAATCTGCATTATCCCCCAAGTGCCAAGCGTATAATTTGTTATGTGCTTGGGACTTTGAGAGGAATACTAACAGCTTCATCATCTGACTTTTGCAGGCCGATATAAACACCAAAGATTCCCAAATCACCGATCTTCAAGAAAACATCAAGTCCCAGCAAGAAGAAACCTCTAAAGCCAAAGAGGAGCTAAATGGCGCTTTGACATCCATGGAACAATTGAAGGATGGCTTCAAGAATGAACACACCAACTGGGAAACTGAGAAGGCTGCATTGTTAAAGCGGGCTGAAGACTCCGAGGCAGATCTTAAACCGGTGGAAGAAGAGTTAACTAGGTTGAAACATCAAGTGAATGCTATGACTTCGGCGATATTTGGTAAGCACTTTGTGTAAAGAGTTTACATATCCATTTTTGAAGATGCCGGTTTAACATTAAACCCTTAAACCATTGCAGGTAGTCGTATTGCTCACTTGGGCACAGATATGCGAATGAAGTTGAAGGCCGCCTATACGTTGATTGAGCAACTGTATACTGGTGCTCAACGAGTTATCTGTGCAGCTTCATATAACAAACCGGCACCAATTTTGATCAAGGATACTTTGGCCAGGCTATCAATGACACCTGCTCAGATAGAAGAGGTGAAGCAATCTGCTGCTAGGGCTGGCGCATTATCCATGCTAACTCGTGCTAAAGCTTGGATAGTCGACCTTGATCTGGTTGATATCGTGAAGGGTTATCCTGGTGAACAGGCAAATGGGTCAACTTTTGATAATGAAGCCCTTAAAGCCCTGACCAAGGAGATGCGTCCACTAGCAAGTCAATTGGCCGAAGAGGTGAACTTGAGTACTCATCGGTCCTTCTATGATGCCAACAACCATCGAGTTGACACTCCTATGAAAGAAGTGCATAACCTTATTCCACCAATTCGTAAGCACACTTATGCCCCTAGCCTTGAACCGTCCAATCTTATAAGTGAAGAGGCTGTCTTTGAAGCTTTAACCCGGATTGACTGGACCACCGTTGACTTCCAGCCACTGGGTGGGGAGGAGGAGGTTGAACCGACGCTTGAGGATCCATCAACCTCACGTCGACCTGGCGATGAGTCTTAATCCGGCAAGTGGCTTGATTGTCACAGACTGCTCTGTGTGAAAAACAATCATTATTTTGGGCCTCAAAGCGCCTTGTAATAGGCTAGTTAAAATACTTTGATATGCGGACTAATACATGACTTTGTTTGATCCGCCATGATATTTGCTGTGCTTGCTTATACACTTTGATAATTTCATGCAATCCTTATGTCTGCATAAAAAGAATTGTCCGGGCGGTTTACTGCCGGTCGGGTCATAATGCCCAATACAAAGCCCGGTTAATTACCAAAGCTGAATCAAAATATGAAATAGATCATACCAGTGATATTAAGTCACTTAGTTGGTTTACCAACTTGGATTGTAGTAAGGGTGAAAACCCAAATCTTGAGTATTGATAACTCCCACCATGCAGTGCTGGTGTATATAAGAAGACATACCGGATTGTGATAAACACCGGATGATCATGCTGGCGACATGTAGTCAAAGCTAGTCCGGGTTTTTAAACACCGGTTTGATAATATGGTCTGACAACTCTGAAAGCCAAGCCGGGTTAACAAACACCGGATTATTATGATGACTGAAAAGCCATATCGAGTCAATAGACGCCGGTTCAACATAAAATTCATCAAAAGAGAAAAATCTTGACAAAGGCAAATAAAACTGTGTAGTCGAGGCTTTTCAAGGGCTGCCAGGCCCAAATTCGAGGCTTTTTATGGGCTGCCAGGCCGCTGAGTTAAACCATTTGACAAAGCCTTTTAAGATGGACCTCCAACTAACCAATCGTCGTTTTAACTTTGACAAGTTCAGGGTCTATATAAGATTGACTTGTCAAACGTTCAGCGGGTCGTGCCAGGATTACCTGGATAGGAGTGGCTTACTTGATGAAGGCTACAAGGGTCCTTTCAAACTCTTTGTTACAATGCACAAAGAGCCCCCAAGTAATGTTTGTGAGTTGTGCTCAATGGGTGCCAATGTTTGAGTTGTGCATAGCATCCAGACTCTCTTTGGCCCCGTGGGTGTGAAGCTCCCAAGCTATATTGTGGCATGCTAGCCGGCTTAACAGGAAGAACTCCGCTTCGTCAGCTGAAGCCCCGTGTAACCAAAAGATTTTTTGGAAGAAAACGGCAAAGGCCCTGCTTATAGCAAGGATGCCGGTTTATTGTACTGATCATAATATATACATTGTCAAAATATGTACATAAGAAAAGCCTATGGCTCAGGTGTAATAAGGCCAAAGGAGAGCTATTTTCCAAGGCCGTCGGGTCTCCTTCTCAGATTTGTGTGAGTCTGCGTGCTCTCGAACATCAATGAGGTAGTATGATCCATTGTGCAAATTCTTGCTGACCACAAAGGGCCCTTCCCAAGGTAGGGATAACTTGTGCATATCGGTCTGATCCTGGATGAGCCAGAGCACCAAGTCGCCTTCTTGAAAGGTTTTTTTTAACCCAGCGGCTGTGATAATGCCACAGGTCTTGTTGATAAACCGCAGAATGAGCCAGAGCCATGTCCCGCTTCTCATCTAACAGGTCTAACGCTGTAATGCCCCGGATTCGATGCGCCAGGTGTCTGCCAGTTATTTTCCGTCGTTGCCATGTCATTTGCTTGCATGTTGCATTTTGCCATGTCATCATGTGCATCTCATTTTGCATACATGTTCGTCTCATGCATCCGAGCATTTTCCCTGTTGTCCGTTTTGCAATCCGGCATTCCTATGTCATCTGGCGTCCCCTTCTTGTCTCTTTTCATGAGCAGGTGTTAAACATTCTCGGAATGGACCGAGTCTTGTCAAGCGGCCTTGGTACACCACCAGTAGACCGCCTGTCAAGTTTCGTGCCATTTGGAGTCCGTTTGATACTCCAACGGTTAATCGGGTAACCGTAAAGGCCATCTTTGTGTTGCAGCCCAACACCCCTCCAAAGTGGCCCAAAACCCATCCTAACCCCCTCCATGCTCTCGGTCGTTCGATCACGATCGTGTGGGCGAAAACCGCACCTCATTTGGACTCTCCTAGCTCCCTCTACCTATAAATTTGCCTTCCCCCGTCCAAATCTGGGTCCAAACCCTAGTCTTCTTCCTCTCCCCGCCGCCGGACATATCCGTCCGCCCCCGTGCCCAATCCAGGCCTGCCGCGTGGCCTCCCGCACCGTCCCCGCCGCCGCAGCCCGCCGGGCCAAGGCGCGGCCCGCCCAGGCCCGCGCAGCCGCCCGTCC
>NC_041385.1:123139555-123146596 GCF_002162155.2 Triticum dicoccoides
GACCCCGCCGCCGGTCGCCCCGGGCCCCGCCTCCTCCGCCGGCCCTCGCTTCCCGTTGCCTCAGGAGTCGCCGACCCCACCGGCCGAGCTCCCGCCTCGTCCCACGCCGGCGCCCCTCCGCCGCCTCGTCGGCCGAAGCCGCGCCGCCCCGCCTCAGCCCGAGCTCCTCCCATGGCTCCGCGCCTCCAGCGACCGCGCCCCTCCCTCCGGCCTCCTCCGCGTCCCCGCGCCGTCCCTCGCCGGGATCCGGCCGGATCCGGTCAGATCCGGCTCGGACCCGCCCGTCCCCGGACATCTCCCTCCTCTCCGGCGTGTTCTCCGGCGAGATCCGCCTCGCCTCGAAATCCATGCAGATCTGAGGTTGACCCCGTTTTCTTCTAAGTCCCGAATTATTTTGCATTCTGGTGCATTATTCATCATGCCATAACTCTCTGCATATTGCTCCGTTTCATGCGCATGATATGTCAAAATTGTTCATCATGAAATGCTCTACATTTTGTTCCATTGTGCCATGCTTGTTTGAGTTCATCTTGATGCCCGAATCATCGTTGCAAGAGTGCTATATGATGTTGTCTTCTGTCTGTTAACAGAACTTGATGATTTGTCATTTTTGTTGCATTTGATGTGTGCATCCTATGAGCATGAGCTCTACATGTGTTTTGAACTACATCATGCCATCTTTGCAGGGATGTCATCCATGTATTTTTGTGGGTTTTGTAGTGAGTGCATCAAGCTCGTTAAGTAGGGTACTTGCTGTTGCTGTTTTGCTAGGCTGAATCTGCTATATCATGATGCTATATAAACCTGCTGCTACAAGTCATTCTATGCATAATCTGGAGATGTTCACTAAGGATTTTTTGTCGTACATGTCATGCTCTATCCATCCATGCCCCTGGTTGCATCTATAGCCTGTTGTAGCTTGTTGTAATCTTGCTCTCAAGTTGCTAAATAATGTTGCTGTCAGCCTGTTAACATTAAGTTCAGTTTTGCCATGTGCTTTGCTAGTGATCCATGCACCCTATGAACTTGTTCTTGCCATGCTTAGCTTCATAAATGGGTATTCTTACTGTTGGTCACCTTGTCATGCCATGTATTTCTCTGTGGTGAGTGGTACAAGCTCACTAACATGCCTACTTATTGTTGTTCCTGCCATGTATGAATCTGTCATATCATTTGCCATGTTTACATGGGTGCCATCATATCTTCTGATCCTCTTTGGCTCATGGCCAGTAAAGGACTTTTGTTCTATGCATTCAGTAGTATCATGCCATGCCTTTGTTTGCCATGATACGTTCCTCTAGCATGTTGTTTGATTGCTCTAAACATTGCAACCTGATGTTATTTCTGCTAAGCCTGAAACTGTTATTATTTGCAATCTTGCCATGTCTTTTTGAGCATGTTCTAGTGATTTCTGGAGATAGCTCAGTGTTCATGTTTTGTCATGCTTTACCTGTACATTATGTCCATGCCTTTTGTTCTCATGTTGGAGTGTTGTAGCATGTTGTTTTGATGCTTGCTAGATGCCTAGTTGCTCTTTTGGACAGCTTGTCCTTTAAACTTGTATAGAGTGTATGTGTTGAACCGTTGCTCCGTTTTGAGTGTGCTCTATGTGAAACTTGCTTGATTTTGCATGTAGTTTCATATTATCATGTTGCATCCTTGTTTTGAGGTGTTTTCTTGAGGTTTATATGCATTTTGCATCAATGCCATGTTTAACTTGTTTTGCTCATATCTTGTAGGTCGTAGCTCTGAACTAGTTGAACTTTATATGAAACTTGACTAGATTTTCGTGTAGATCCTGTTGGTGCATATTAACTTGCTGCTTAACAACTTGAACATAATGTTTATTCAGATCTGGACCAATTTCGAAATTTGCATATGAGGACTTACTGGAATTGTTATATGTTGTTCCCGGCCTCATTTAAACTTGCCTTGATGTGTTGCTCTTGTATGCATCATCTCTTGCCATGAGTAGCTTCATGTAACTTTGTCATGCATCATGCTTGTTGTGCATCATGTCATGTTCATGTGTGGTGTGTTTACCATGTTGGGTGCTTCTTCTCGATAGTTCCCGTTTCGTTGCGATCGTGAGGATTCGTTCGTCTACGCTTGGTTCGTCTTCGTGGCTTTATCTTCGTCATGGACTCGTTCTTCTTCCTTGCGGGATTTCAGGCAAGATGACCGCTACCCTGGATCTCACTACTATCATTGCTATGCTAGTTGCTTCGTTCTATTGCTTCGCTGCGCTACCTATCTTTTGCTCTTCAAGCCTCCCAAATTGCCATGTCAGCCTCTAACATTTTCACCCTTCCTAGCAAACCGTTGCTTGGCTATGTTACCGCTTTGCTCAGCCCCTCTTATAGCATTGTTAGTTGCAGGTGAAGTTGAAGATTGCGCCATGGTGGACAGGGTTATGTTGGGATATCACAATATCTCTTATTTTAATTAATGCATCTATATACTTGGTAAAGGGTGGAAGACTCGGCCTTATGCCTGGTGTTTTGTTCCACTCTTGCCGCCCTAGTTTCCGTCATACCGGTGTTATGTTCCCGGATTTTGCGTTCCTTACGCGGTTGGGTGATTTATGGGACCCCCTTGACAGTTTGCTTTGAATAAAACTCCTCCAGCAAGGCCTAACCTTGGTTTTACCATTTGCCTCACCTAGCCCTTTTTCCCTTCGGTTTCCGGAGCCCGAGGGTCATCTTTATTTTAGCCCCCCCTGGTCCAGTGCTCCTTCGAGTGTTGGTCCGAACTAGAGCCACTTGCAGCGCCACCTCGGGGAAACTTGAGGTCTGGTTTTAGTTGTACATAGTGTTCATCCGGTGTGCCCTGAGAACGAGATTTGTGCAGCTCCTATCAGGATTTGTCGGAACATCGGGCAACTTTGTTGGTCTTGTTTTATCATTGTCGAAATGTCTTGTAAACCGGGATTCCGAGTCTGATCGGGTCTTCCTGGGAGAAGGTATATCCTTCGTTGATCGCGAGAGCTTATCATGGGCTAAGTTGGGACACCCCTGCAGGGTATAAACTTTCGAAAGCCGTGCCCGTGGTTATGTGGCAGATGGGAATTTGTTAATGTCCGTTTGTAGATAACTTGACACCAGATCCGAATTAAAATGCATCAACCGCGTGTGTAGCCTTGATGGTCTCTTTTCAGTGGAGTCCGGGAAGTGAACACGGTTTTGGGTTATGTTTGACGTATGTAGGAGTTCAGGATCACTTCTTGATCATTGCTAGGTTCACGACCATTCCGTTTGCTCTCTTCTCGCTCTTATTTGCGTATGTTAGCCACCATATATGCTTAGTCGCTGCTGCAGCCTCACCACTTTACCCCTTCCTTTCCCTTTAAGCTTTGCTAGTCTTGATACCCATGGTAATGGGATTGCTGTGTCCTCGTGGCTCATAGATTACTACAACAACAGTTGCAGGTACAGGTTATGCGATGATCATGACGCGAGAGCGATGTGTTCTTGTTTTGGAGTTCTTCTTCTGCTTCTTCTTCGATCAGGGGATAGGTTCCTGGTCGGCAGCCTAGGCTAGCAGGGTGGATGTTGTTTGAGTTTCTGTTTGTGTTTCATCCGTAGTCGGGTGGTGCTCTTATGTAAGATGTTGTTGTATTCGTGTGGCATTGTATGCCTTTTTGTATATATCCCCATCTATTATGTAATGTTTATGTAATGATATCCACCTTGCAAAAGCGTTTCAATATGCGGTTCTATCCTTGGTGGGACCTTCGAGTCTCTTTAGGATAGTATCGCATATTGGGTGTGACAAGTTGGTATCAGAGCCTCGACCGACCTTAGGAGCCCCCTTGGTTGATCGGTAGTTTGGCCATTGTCGAGTCTAGAAGAAAACTTTTTTGGAGTCTAGTTATATCGGAGAGTAGAAATTCTTTTTACTCCTCAGTCAATTCGTCGCTCTGGTGAGGAATCTTGACGTAGGTGTTTTGAACTACTCCTCTTCCCCTTCAAATTTTCTTTAGGATCATGCGGTTAGTTTTCTTTCGTTGTCCATCCCCTCTTCAGTCCGGCGAATCTCCCTTCGAGTGGTTTCGATCCTCGTCATCTTTTGCAAGATCAGTCATCAATTCTTTCTCAATCGACGTTGTTTTACCCATCCGAAGTTGTCCTTCTGTCCTTAGTTGTTTTCTTTTCCCACCCGCCCACCCCTTTTTCATCTCGGAGTCGGAGTCTGTAATCGAGTATCCATCCTACTCGTGTGAAGCCTTTTCCTTCTTTCAACCGGTGTTTCTCTTCAAGATATTCGTCGGTTCCCCCTTCCAAGTTGCCTTTGTCTTCCCACCCTCCCGCCCTTTTCTTCCCAGAGTCTAAGTCTCTCTCGACCATCAATTTCATTTGTATGGAGCCTCGTCAGCCTTTCGTCAATTGTTTCAACCGGTGAATTCTAGTTTCATTCGACATTCCTCATCTCCTTTCTTCTCCGGTGGATTCAATTCCATTTTTCGATAGTGATTATATTCTTTCCTCGGCTCAAATGTTTTCTCCTTGCCCGTTCGCCTCTCGCCATTCAATCATTCCGGAGTTCGGAATACATCTTAGGAGATTCGTCTGTGTTCCAATTAATTCGAGGTTGTCACCTCATTCAAATATTTCAATTGTTCCGGTGCATCATCTATCTTTTCATCATCCCTTTCCAACCATTTTTTTCTCTTCAGTGGGCCCTAACCCACAGGTCTTTTCCCATGATCTTACCTGACTCTTCTAATTCTCCTGGAGCTATTCCCAATTTTCTTTTCAAAGTGTGACGTAAGAATGGATTCCATCAGTCACATGCTTTCTCCAAGATCGTTTTCAAATTCTTTTCATTGTTGGCTCAACCTCTTCGCTTTTCATTCTCCCGGAGTATCTCAGTAATTTTGGTAGTGTTTCTCGTCGTCAGTTGAAGATTGAAGAAGAGTTTTTCCTCTAAATCTTGTCCTTTCTCTCGAAGTTTCGTGGTTCTAGCTTCATATTATCCTTTTAAATTATTCCATTTGTCAGATATTCTTTTCTTAACCATTCAGACTATGTCAGGAGTTGTTTTCCATTTCTTTTCACCGGAGGCTATCGTTCCAGAAGAATTCTTCGTCCTCACATTTCAGCTATCGTTATCGAATTATCCCGATGCTTCGTTCAAGTGTTCTTTAATCAGCTCATGATCTCCTTGTTCTTTTGCATCTAAATCCCCTCTAGCTTATTTGTTCTTCTAATTCTTCCCGGTGATTCATTCTTTTTCGTCATTCAATTTTCGAATTCTTACGGTGGTTCATTCAGATTCTTTTTCCTTTGTCATCATATAAATACTTTTGTTCTTTTCAATCCTATAGGTGGTTCATGAAGACCTTCTCAAGTTTGAGATATGTCACTTCTCAATCCTTTTTCAAGAAGAATAAGTAGTATGCAAAATCCATTGCTTGTCATCAATTTAATTTAATGAAGGATAAGCATACAATAAATCTTATTCTTATTTCCTCAAAGTAAGTAACCCCTTCCTTCGGAGTTTGTTCTTGTCGAATAAATTCTAGTTCCAAGTGTTTTCATCTTTTCTTTTTCGGAGTTCAAATTTCCTCGGTCATTTGTCGGAACCTCCATCTAAATCACCGCAAGGCTCATCTTATTATTTCATCCTTCATTCTATCTCATCATCCTTTTGTCACCGGAGTTCTTCATGGTGGGTCTTCATGATTTAATTCATTCTTCAAGTTTTCATCAAGATTCTTGTTGGAGGAGTTCAAGTATCTTTTCTTCTCGCATCTCGAGGTGCAAATAATTCTACGTGTTCTTTGAAGTGGAGTTTTGCATTTCTTCGTTCTTCTAAGCTATCCAATCATTTTCGTTTGTGGCCGGTTATCACCTTATGATTTTGAGATGTTATCGATAAGTCCATGACAAGCTTATTCTTTTCAGTGTTGATTTTCTCAACAACTCCGTTTCAACCTTCCGTCTAAAGATGCTTTCTATTTCATTCGTGGCACAAGTTGTCATTTTCTTCTCCGTTCTTTTCATTCAACTCTTTCAATTCTTTCCGGAGTTTTGTGTCATGTCTTCATCAAGTATCATTCCATCCTCTCTAGGCTCGTGTTCTATTCCTCCATGTTTCAGTCGGTGGGCTGCCTAAATCGTTTCAGTCTAATTCGTTTCTTATCTCATGCTAACCGGAGTGGTTTCATAGCCTATCTGATTCCGTGAGTTTTCGATTCTCGTCATTCTCATCGTTCATCTCTTCTTCTCGAGTGCTCTCGATTTTGTGCTTCTTCTCTTGAGTTCTTGTTTCACCCCATCCCTTTTCTCTTCCGTCTCGTTTCTAAGATCTCGGGACGAGATCTCTTGTTAGTGGAGGAGTGTTGTAATGCCCCGGATTCTATGCGCCAGGTGTATGCCAGTTATTCGTCGTCGTTGCCATGTCATTTGCTTGCGTGTTGCATTTTTTCATGTCATCATGTGCATCTCATTTTGCATACATGTTCGTCTCATGCATCCGAGCATTTTCCCCGTTGTCCGTTTTGCAATCCGGCATTCCTATGTCATCCGGCGTCCCCTTCTTGTCTCTTTTCATGAGCGGGTGTTAAACATTCTCGGAATGGACCGAGTCTTGCCAAGCGGCCTTGGTACACCACCGGTAGACCGCCTGTCAAGTTTCGTGCCATTTGGAGTCTGTTTGATACTCCAACGGTTAACCGGGTAACCGTAAAAGCCATCTTTGAGTTGCAGCCCAACACCACTCCAAAGTGGCCCAAGACCCATCCTAACCCCCTCCATGCTCTCGGCCGTTCGATCACGATCGTGTGGGCGAAAACCGCACCTCATTTGGACTCTCCTAGCTCCCTCTACCTATAAATATGCCTTCCCCCGTCCAAATTCGGGTCCAAACCCTAGTCTTCTTCCTCTCCCCGCCGCCGAACAAAATTCCCACCGACGGTCGGACATGTCCGTCCTACCCCGCGCCCAATCCAGGCCTACCGCGTGGCCTCCCGCGTCGTCCCCGCCGCCGCGGCCCGCCGGGCCCAGGCGCAGCCAGCCCAGGACCGCGCGGCCGCCCGTC
>NC_041385.1:123147108-123149809 GCF_002162155.2 Triticum dicoccoides
GCCGCCGCCCCGGCGCGCCTCCTCGCCTCGACCCCGCCGCCGGTCGCCCGGGCCCCGCCTCCTCCGCCGGACCTCACTCCCCGCCGCCTCGGGAGTCGCCGACCCCGCCGGCCGAGCTCCCACCTCGCCTCGTGTCGGCACCCCTCTGCCGCCTCTCCGGCCAGAGCCGCTCCGCCCCACCTCAGCCCGAGCTCCTCCCATGGCGTCACGCCTCCGGCGATCGCGCCCCTCCCTCCGGCCTCCTCCGCGTCCCCGCGCCGTCCCTCGCCGGGATTCGGCCGGATCCGGTCAGATCCGGCCCGGACCCGCCCGTCCCCGGCCATCTCCCTCCTCTCCGGTGTGTTCTTCGGCGAGATCTGTCTCACCTCGATATCCGTGCAGATCTGAGGTTGACCCCGTTTTCTTCCCAGTCCCGAATTATTTTACATTCTGGTGCATTATTCATCATGCCATAACTCTCTGCATATTGCTCCGTTTCATGCGCATGATATGTCAAATTGTTCATCATGAGATGCTCTACATTTTGTTCCATTGTGCCATGCTTGTTTGAGTTCATATTGATGCCCGAATCATCATTGCAAGAGTGCTATATGATGTTGTCTTCTGTCTGTTAACAGAACTTGATGATTTTTCATTTTTGTTGCATTTGATGTGTGCATCCTATGAGCATGAGCTCTACATGTGTTTTGAACTACATCATGCCATCTTTACAAGAGTGTCATCCATGTAGTTTTGTGGGTTTTGTAGTGAGTGCATCAAACTCGTTAAGTAGGGTACTTGTTGTTGCTGTTTTGCAAGGCTGAATCTGTTATATCATGATGCTATGTAAACCTGCTGCTACAAGTCATTCTATGCATAATATGGAGATGTTCACTAAGGATTTTTTGTCGTACATGTCATGCTCTATCCATCCATGCCCCTGGTTGCATCTATAGCCTATTGTAGCTTGTTGTAATCTTGCTCTCAAGTTGCTAAATAATGATGTTGTCAGCCTGTTAACATTAAGTTCAGTTTTGCCATGTGCTTTGCTAGTGATCCATGCACCCTATGAACTTGTTCTTTCCAAGCTTATCTTCATAAATGGGTATTCTTACTGTTGGTCACCTTGTCATGCCATGTATTGCTCTGTGGTGAGTGGTACAAACTCACTAACATGCCTACTTATTGTTGTTCCTGCCATGTATGAATCTGTCATATCATTTGCCATGTTTACATGGGTGCCATCATATCTTCTGATCCTTTTTGGCTCATGGCTAGTAAAGGACTTTTGTTCTATGCATTCAGTAGTATCATGCCATGCCTTTGTTTGTCATGATAAGTTATTGTAGCATGTTTTTGATAGCTCTAAACATTGCAACCTGATGTTATTTCTGCTAAGCCTGAAAGTGTTATTATTTGCAATCTTGCCATGTCTTTTTGAGCATGTTCTAGTGATTTCTGGAGATAGCTCAGTGTTCATGTTTTGTCATGCTTTACATGTACATTATGTCCATGCCTTTTGTTCTCATGTTGGAGTGCTGTAGCATGTTGTTTTGATGCTTGCTAGATGCCTAGTTGCTCTTTTGGACAGCTTGTCCTTTAAACTTGTATAGAGTGTATGTGTTGAACCGTTGCTCCGTTTTGAGTGTGCTCTATGTGAAACTTGCTTGATTTTGCATGTAGTTTCATATTATCATGTTGCATCCTTGTTTTGAGGTGTTTGCTTGAGGTTTGTATGCATTTTGCATCAATGCCATGTTTAACTTGTTTTGCTCATATCTTGTAGGTCGTAGCTCTGAACTAGTTGAACTTTATATGAAACTTGACTAGATTTTCGTGTAGATCCTGTTGGTGCATATTAACTTGCTGCTTAACAACTTGAACATAATGTTTATTCAGATCTGGACCAATTTCGAAATTTGCATATGAGGACTTACTGGAATTGTTATATGTTGTTCCCGGCCTCATTTAAACTTGCCTTGATGTGTTGCTCTTGTATGCATCATCTCTTGCCATGAGTAGCTTCATGTAACTTTGTCATGCATCATGCTTGTTGTGCATCATGTCATGTTCATGTGTGGTGTGTTTACCATGTTGGGTGCTTCTTCTCGATAGTTCCCGTTTCGTTGCGATCGTGAGGATTCGTTCGTCTACGCTTGGTTCGTCTTCGTGGCTTTATCTTCGTCATGGACTCGTTCTTCTTCCTTGCGGGATTTCAGGCAAGATGACCGCTACCCTGGATCTCACTACTATCATTGCTATGCTAGTTGCTTCGTTCTATCGCTTCGCTGCACTACCTATCTTTTGCTCTTCCAGCCTCCCACATTGCCATGTCAGCCTCTAACATTTTCACCCTTCCTAGCAAACCGTTGCTTGGCTATGTTACCGCTTTGCTCAGCCCCTCTTATAGCATTGTTAGTTGCAGGTGAAGTTGAAGATTGCGCCATGGTGGATAGGGTTATGTTGGGATATCACAATATCTCTTATTTTAATTAATGCATCTATATACTTGGTAAAGGGTGGAAGACTCAGCCTTATGCCTGGTGTTTTGTTCCACTCTTGCTGCCCTAGTTTCCGTCATACCGGTGTTATGTTCCCGGTTTTTGCGTTCCTTGCGTGGTTGGGTGATTTATGGGACCCCCTTGACAGTTCGCTTTGAATAAAACTCCTCCAGCAAGGCCCAACCTTGGTTTTACCATTTGCCTCACCTAGCCGTTTTTCC
>NC_041385.1:123150110-123160412 GCF_002162155.2 Triticum dicoccoides
CCTTCGAGTGTTGGTCCGAACTAGAGCCACTTGCAGCGCCACCTCGGGGAAACTTGAAGTCTGGTTTTAGTTGTACGTAGTGTTCATCCGGTGTGCCCTGAGAACGAGATATGTGCAGCTCCTATCGGGATTTGTCGGCACATCGGGCGGCTTTGCTGGTCTTGTTTTACCATTGTCAAAATGTCTTGTAAACCGGGATTCCGAGTCTGATCGGGTCTTCCTGGGAGAAGGTATATCCTTCGTTGATCGCGAGAGCTTATCATGGGCTAAGTTGGGACACTCCTGCAGGGAATAAACTTTCGAAAGCCATGCCCGCGGTTATGTGGCAGATGGGAATTTGTTAATGTCCGGTTGTAGATAACTTGACACCAGATCCGAATTAAAATGCATCAACCGCGTGTGTAGCCGTGATGGTCTCTTTTCGGCGGAGTCCAAGAAGTGAACACGGTTTTGGGTTATGTTTGACGTATGTAGGAGTTCAGGATCACTTCTTGATCATTGCTAGCTTCACGACCGTTCCGTTTGCTCTCTTCTTGCTCTTATTTGCGTATGTTAGCCACCATATATGCTTAGTCGCTGCTGCAGCCTCACCACTTTACCCCTTCCTTTGCTTTTAAGCTTTGCTAGTCTTGATACCCATGGTAATGGGATTGCTGAGTCCTCGTGGCTCACAGATTACTACAACAACAGTTGCAGGTACAGGTTATGCGATGATCATGATGCGAGAGTGATGTGTTCTTGTTTTGGAGTTCTTCTTCTGCTTCTTCTTCGATCAGGGGATAGGTTCCAGCTCGGCAGCCTGGGCTAGCAGGGTGGATGTCGTTTGAGTTTCTGTTTGTGTTTCATCCGTAGTCGGGTGGTGCTCTTATGTAATATGATGTTGTATTCGTGTGGCATTGTATGACTTTTGTATGTATCCCGATCTATTATGTAATGTTGATGTAATGATATCCACCTTGCAAAAGCGTTTCAATATGCGGTTCTATCCTTGGTGGGACCTTCGAGTCTCTTTAGGATAGTATCGCATATTGGGCGTGACAAACGCCTCCTGGCGTGCTTGCTCATTGTCCGCTTCAACATGATTAGCAACCCGGGGCGAATCATGACGAATATCACTTGGGAGGACCGCCTCTGCCCCGTAAACCATGAAGAAAGGTGTGTAACTCATTCATCTGTTGGGGGTGGTGTTGATGCTCCATAACACAGAAGGTAATTCCTCCACCCAACAACCCGGCGTCCATTTTAAAGGAACCATGAGCCGGTCTTGATACCCTTCAAAATTTCTTGATTAGCTCTCTCAGCTTGACCATTAGACTGGGGGTGAGCCACGGATGCTATATCAAGCCGGATGTGCTCTCGCTGATAGAAGTCCTCCATCTCTCCTTTAGAAAGGTTTGTGCCATTATCCGTGATGATACTGTGTGGAAAGCCAAAGCGGCAGATGATCTTTTTGATAAAATGAACCGCCATAGCTGCATCACACTTGCTTACGGTCCCGCTTCAACCCACTTAGTGAACTTGTCAACTGCCACCAACAGGTGGGTCTTCTTATCCTTGGATTGCTTAAAAGGTCCCACCATATCAAGCCCCCAAGTAGCAAATGGCCAAGTGATGGGAATCATCCGTAGTTCTTGAGCCGGAACATGAGCTCGGCATGAAAATTTCTAACAAGTGTCACACCGCTTTACCAGATCCTCAGCATCAGCATGAGCTGTCAACCAATAGAACCCATGACGAAACGCTTTAGCCACCAGGGACTTTGAACCGGCGTGATGACCAAAATCCCCTTCATGGATCTCATGTAGAATCTCTTGGCCTTCTTCAGGAGAAACACAATGCTGGAATACGCCTGAAACGCTGCAGTGGTGTAACTCGCCATTGTGAATAACCATGGATTTTGATCGCCAGACTATCTATCTGGCTAGAACTTCATCATCTGGTAACTTGCCCCGGTTCATATACACCAAATATGGAACCGTCCAATCTGGAATTACATGTAAAGCGGCAACCAATTGTGCCTCCGGATCAGGAACAGCTAAATCCTCCTCTGTAGGCAACTTAACAAACGGGTTAAAGCATCTGCTGCTTCATTTTTGCGCCGATCAATATGCTCAACCTGATAACCTTTGAAGTAACCCGCCACAATATCCACCTCGCATCTGTAAGCCGCCATAAGTGGATCCTTTCAATCTCAAGTGCCAGAAACTTGCTGGGCCACCAGATCAGAGTCTCCAAAGCATCGTACCCGGCTTAAATTCATTTCCTTGGCCACACGGAGACCGTGGAGTAAAGCCTCATACTCAGCTGCATTGTTAGTACAGGGAAACATTAAACGGAGAACATAATGAATTTTATAACCCCGAGGGGAAGTAAGGACAACTACAGCCCCTGAGCCCTCCAATTTCGTGGATCCATCAAAGTGAATAGTCCAGTATGTGTTATCCGGTTTGTCCTCTGGTGCCTGTAACTCGGTCCAATCATTGATGAAGTCAACAAGCACCTGTGACTTGATAGATGTCCGAGGCATATACTTCAACCCATGCAAACCAAGCTCAATTGCCCACTTTGCAACCTGGCCAGTTGCTTCCTGGTTCTGAATTATATCGCCCAAAGGAGCAGGACTGACCACTATGATGGGATGGCCTTGAAAATATTGCTTGAGCTTCCGACTCGCCATAAAAACCCCATATACCAGCTTCTGCCAATGCGGATATCGTTGCTTTGACTCGATGAGCACTTCACTGATATAGTAAACCGGCCGTTGAACCGGATATTCCTTCCCAGCCTCCTTGCGCTCAACCACAATTGCCACACTGACAGCACGGGCATTAGCAGCCATGTACAATAACAAGGGCTCCTTGTCAACCAGAGCAGCAAGGACCAGCGGTTCAGCCAACTGCCGCTTCAAGTCTTCAAATGCCGCATCAGCATCATCACTCCAGACAAAAGTGTCTGTTTTCTTCAACATCTGATATAGGGGGATCGCTTTCTCTTCCAAGCGGCTAACAAACCGGCTCAGGGCTGCAATTCGACCCGCCAGACGCTGAAAATCATTAATACACGCCGGTTTAGCCAAAGACGTAATCACCTTGATCTTTTCCGGATTAGCTTTGATGCCTCTGTTGGACACCAGAAAGCCTAAAAGCTTGCTTGCCGGAACACCAAAAACACACTTGTCCGGATTGAGCATCATCTTATAAACCCGAAGATTGTCAAAGGTATCCTTGAGATCATCTACCAATGTCTCCTTCTTCCTGGATTTTACCACAATGTCATCCACATATGCATGAACATTGCGCCCAATCTGAGTGTGAAGACAATTCTGCACACAACGCTGATAAGTTTCCTGGGCACTCTTGAGCCCAAAGGGCATAGAAACATAGCAGAAGGCTCCAAAGGGAGTGATGAAGGTTGTCTTCTCCTGGTCCTTAACTGCCATTTTGATCTGATGATAACCAGAATAAGCATCCAAGAAACTCAAACGCTCACAACCCGCCATCGCATCAATGATTTGATCAATATGCGGGAGAGCAAAAGGATCTGCCGGACAAGCTTTCTTCAAATCTGTGTAGTCCACACACATGCGCCAAGTGCAGTTTTTCTTAAGAACCAGCACCGGATTAGCCAACCACTCAGGGTGAAACACTTCGATGATAAAGCCAGCAGCCAACAGTCGGGCTACCTCCTCACCAATGGCCTTGCGTCATTCCTCGTTAAAGCGGCGAAGAAACTGCTTGACCAATATTAAACTTGGGATCAATATTGAGAGTGTGATTAGCGAGTTCCCTCGGTACACCTGGAATGTCAGAAGGATTCCATGCAAAAATGTCCCGGTGCTCACGGATGAACTCGATAAGCGCGCTTTCCTATTGCGGATCCAGATTGGTGCTGATGCTAAACTGTTTGGATGAATCGCCAGGAACAAAGTCAACAAGTTTAGTCTCATCAGCCGGTTTGAACTTCAGGGTCGGGTCATGCTCAGTGGTGGGCTTCTTCGGAGGGGTCATGTCTGTCGGATCAACATTGTCTTTATAGAACTTCAGCTACTCTGTAGCACAAACCGACTCAGCATAGGCCGCATCACCCTCCTCGCAATCCAAAGCAATCTTTCGACTTCCATGAACTGTTATGGTCCCCTTATGACCCGTCATTTTGAGCTGTAAATAAATATAACAGGGCCTCGCCATGAACTTCGCGTAAGCCGGCCGTCCAAATAGTGCGTGATACGGGCTCTGGATATTCACCACTTCAAAGGTCAATGTTTCAGACCTGGAGTCGTGCTCATCACCAAACACTACCTCCAAGGCTATCTTGCCAACAGGATATGTCGATTTACCTGGTACTACACCATGAAAAACAGTGTTTGACGGTTTAAGACTCTTACCTGTCAACCCCATGCGATGGAAGGTTTCATAATACAAGTTGTTGATACTGCTCCCTCCATCCATCAATGCCTTGGTAAACTTATAACCTCCCACCTGAGGTGCCACCACTAAAGCCAGGTGACCCGGATTATCAATCCGGGGCGGATGATCCTCTCTGCTCCACACAATGGGCTGCTCGGACCACCGCAAGTAATGTGGCACTGCCGGTTCAACAGCATTAACTGCCTTCTTGTGAAGCTTCTGATCATGCTTGCACAAGCTAGTAGTGAACACATGATACTGCCTGCCATTCAACTATTTTGGGTGACTTTGAAAACCTGATTGCTGCTGATTCCCCTGATTGTTCTGTTGGTTATTACCACCTTGGTTGTTTTGGCTGCCCTGATTATTCTGAAATCCAGAGTTTGAACCGCCGCCACCATGAAAACCTGGACCTGAACCGAAAGAGATCAGAGTTTTTGAACTCCTTCATGATGAAACAATCCTTCCAAATATGTGTTGTTGGAACCTCCTTGGTCCTGTGTTTTGGGCAGGGCTGGTTTAACAAACGTTCCAGATTCATACCGCCACCGTGCTGGGGCAGTTTACCTTCATGACACTGCATATTGGTGTTAGCCACAAAATCTGAATTATCTGCTTTGCGCTTACCATTATTCCCATGGCTCCCCTGGTTGTGATGTTTTCCGTTTGCACCGTCGTTCTTCTTTCCCTTCTCCGGCTTCTCCTCATCAAAATCGGGATGCTTGGTACTATCAGAATCGACATATTTGACCAAGCCTGCCATAAGTATTCCCATGTCATTGCAGTGGCGCTTGAGCCGTCCCAACTTCATCTTCAGTGACTTAAACCGGCAATTACGCTCCAATGTTATGATTGCTTGGCCAGCGTTAATGTGGTTCGGCGAGTGCAAGACTTCTGAAACCCTACGCACCCAATGAGTTGTTGACTCGTTCTCTCCTTGAACACAAGCGTCCAGATCCACAATGGACATAGGTTGTTTGCATGTATCCTTGAAATTTGCTATAAACCGGGCCTTCAATTGGTCCCATGACTCGATAGAGTTAGCTGGCAGGTTCTTCAACCAAGTACGGGTTGTCCCTTCCAACATCATCATGAAGTACTTTGCACAGGCCGCTTCATCCACATCTAGCATCTCCATTGCCATCTCATAGCTTTCAACCCACGCCTCAGGTGGCTGATCAGCGGTGTAGTTAGGCACCTTACGTGGACCCTTGAAATTCTTGGGCAGTCGCACATTACGGAGATCCGAAATGAGACACGGCACTCCCCAGGAACTGAAGGCAAGCTCGGTGCCTCGTTCTATTGACGCTGCTGGCTGAACTGGGGCGGGTTGATGACGACCCGCATATTGTGTTGCTAAAGCGGCCTCCCTTCATCCTCTGCCATTATCCACCAGGTCCTGAGCATTTACCTCATCGCGCGCCGGATTAGGTCCTTGAGGGGCATTACGGCACCACACACTGCTGGACACCTCTGGTTCATCTATGTGCCTGCTATAGCTTTTGCTCGGACGGGGGGTCGAGTGAATCCTGCCTCGGCTGTATGAGTAAGCCTGCTGCCGCACCATAGCAGTCTGAAGAAGATCCCTGGCCCGCCATGTCTCACCCACCGCTGGCGATTCACCCTCCATTGGAATAGCTGCCAGCTGGGATGGTACAACTATCATGTTAATCAAAGGGGTAGAGAAGTGACCCGGCCGGGGTGTTGTGTACCGCGGCGGGTTGTCTGTTCGTCGGGGTGGACCCATCACCTGAGGTTGATCCGACGCTTTGGTCCTTGGCACGATGGTCCGGTTTACTGCTGCCGGGTTGCTGGTTCCTGCCCCTGGCGTACTGAAGAGGTTCATTGCATTATAATCCATCGGCAAGCGAGACTGATGTATCCTCCTCAATACTTCATTCGAGGCGTTCTGATCCAGCAAAAGTCGATAATTCTCGGCCTAAATCCTCTGCACCTGGTCATCTAAAGCGGCCCGTTCCTCAGCCATCCTGGTCGCCTCAGCCACCAAGTCCTCCTTGGCCTGTGTTATCTGATCCCATAGCTTGGTGACCTCTGTGTTATGCCGATCTTGAGTCTCCGGGTAACTGCTGTGGCCAATAACATCGTCCAGGCGTCCAACAAACCGGACAGAACTTGAGTCGGTCGGCGCATGGGGCCTCCTGCCCCAGCTACTGGTCTGGAACCCAATGCCACCGCAGTAGAATTCTGCAAGGTTGGCTGTGTACCGGCCATGAAGATTGCGACTCGATTTGGCGGTTCAAGAAATTCTGGAATACTAGTGCCATCGGAATACCCTTCGAACACACCATCATGAACTTGGTACAGGGACTCGGTTTCGCCGGTGGATGACTCGCCATTGGAATAAACGACGGTCTCACCTTCGGACGCCGGTTCAGATCCGATCCCATGGACACATCCTTCGAACGCACCCTTCATGGCGGGATGAATCCAGGCGGGATGAATCCGGGCGGGACTTGCACGCTGAGTCGTCTCAACAAGGTCGGTGCAAATGTCCGGATCAGGGCCCGGTTCGCCGATCTTGCCGATGAAGACGTGAATTCCTCTGAAGGGGACCCGGTACCCGTACTCGATTGAGCCGGCCTCGAGGCCCCAGCCTGCATCGTCGATGTAGAGCTTGCCGCGATGACTCTTGGTCATCCGGCCTACTGCGTACCCTTTGATTCCTTCAAAGTTGCCCTTCAAGAACTCAAAACCATCGTGCGATAGCCCCACGGTGGGCGCCAACTGTTGTGGAAATATCACGTCAGATGTCCTCGTGAAAGTACTTAGTCGTGGAGCCATCGCGATTGGTTAGCTTAAAGGGGTTAAACCGGACAAAGGACACAAGAGTTTTATACTAGTTCGGCCCCTTCGATGAAGGTAAAAGCCTGCATCTAGTTGTGATGGAATTATTGTGGTTTCGATTGCCAGGGAGCAAACACGCTATGCCTGGCACTCGAATTATTGCTTCTTGTCCCTGAACCGCCGTCGGGTCGTCCCTATATATACACATGTTGACACCCGGCCGGTTTACAGAGTCCCGAGGCCGGCTCATACAAGTGTCCGGCTCGGTCTCTCCTTTCCTAACTTACAATACAAGTTACACAACCATGGCGGTTTACCACTATGGGCCCTAATCCGCCTTTAGGCTCCGGGTCTATAAGCTTCATTAGTAAAGCGCCATCTTCTGGGTCTTCATGGGCTTCAATATAGTCGAGGGTGAACCGGCCCCTCCTGGGCGATTTACACTCAGTAGTTATATCCCCAACAAATACTGAACTGACTGAATCTGATGTATCTAATCAAGTTTCCGATGCAAACATACAAGCTCATGTTGTTCTTGAGCCTGAAGTGTCTAATGAATAGACTACTAATGAAGGATTTGATGCAAACATTTTACATGCTCCTGGTGATGGACATATAGTGTCTAATGAGGGCTCTAATGCAAGCATTTTGCAAGCTCATTGAAGGATTTAGTGTCTAATGATGATCTGCTATGTTGAGAGAGACGGAGATTTGCAGGCATTGATGACAAGCAAATTATAGTGCATTTTCATAGCTTGAGGAAACGTCGAGGCCATCTACCAGAAAGTCCCCATATCATGACGACATAGCATAAATACTTTTCTAATCAGTTGTTTGAAACTATTGGCATACTTGTGCAGGATAGATATATTGATATGCAGTTTGTGCACTAGTTATAGGTGCAATTACACTTCGGTATTTTCAGCCAGAGACTAATAATTCAAGAAGGTACAGACCATGTTTGTAGTCCTTGTACACCATGTTGCATTTTGTGTTTTTTGGTGCTTGCATCATTTAGTGTTTATAATCTGAACTACTTTGGACCATTATCTGGTTTTCAAAGTGCATGTAGCTTCACATTTCTCAAGTTATGTTGATTTCCGGAGTGCAAGTGCCTTCGTATTTTTTAAGTTAAATGTACGCCCCTGGTAACTTGAATTCGTGGATCCGCCACTGCACACAAATCATACATGAATGCCAGTACGAATTAAATGAAATGCAGGGACTTACGCTAGCTCATTGTACACTCTCACTGCAGCTCTGCTTGCGCTTGAGATGTTCCATGTACAAGTCCATGTTACCACTTGCTTGGATGTGCAGGCCTTGTGCTCCTTCCATCCCCCTCTGCATTTTTGGCACGGCGAATGGTTGATCAAATAAGAGGAATCGACCTTGATGTCGTACCGGAGGACAGATACTTACAAGGTTATATGGGTGTGCAGGATGTGTACCAGATCCCGTAGCGGCGTCATGCTTTGCTAAAAAATGGATTTGCTTGTTTCATGTGATATCTTCAGAAGAAATAAGAGTTAAAGTCAGAGTTGCATAGGCGTGTAAGCTAAGAGAGCGGTGAAAGGATATCCAAACATCGTCGGAATACTGCACAAGGGAGTGATGTGTGGATACCTAGTTCGGGCCGGCGTTTGGGCATGCTCACCTAGCTAGAGTGCGGGTCACTTCAGAGCCGTTGAGGGTGATGCGCTGGCATTGGCTGGCCACGCACGGATGCAGATCTTGAGTGGTAGCGGAGCGCTATGATGCGGTGGACAAGACCGTTGGTGAAGCCCAAACGGCCTCGGGGGGGCGGAGGTGCGACGATGTGCTCGGTGAAGTAGCCCCGGTGAGCTGGGAGACGGCGTCGGTGAAGCGCACCTGATGCGGTGGAACTCGGTGTCTGTGAGGCACATCGGTTGCGGCGGCCGACGTTATCGGTGGACCACCCGGTGCGGTGGACGAGGGCGTAGATGAGGTAGCTCCGGTGCGGTGGTGAAGCGCGACCATCGTCTTCGTTGTCGTTGTCTGGCACAGAGGTGGGGAAAGAGACGAGACGAGGGGCGATTCAAACTTTGCTTGGGTTGGCGGCGAATTAGGGATTTGAGCAATCTGGGCGCGGAAGGGGACGGTGGAGAAGAGAGATTTTGCAGGGCTGGAATTGGGGCCACCAGATATTTCAACCGAAACGTGGAAGAGCAAACTTGTTTTGTCATTGTCCTTTTGGGGGGGTGGGGGGGAGGGGGTGGGGGAGGGAGGGACGAGGGAGGGGGTGGGTGGCTGGGTGCTACGCGTCCGTCCGACACACGTGACCACCCTGACAGGACTATGCTTCGGTGCCTTAGGGCACCTGCCTTTGTGTCCATGACATGTGGGCCCAACAGGTGCCTGGCCCACATGTCAGTGATCCAAAGGCAGGTGCCTTTAAGGCACCGAAGTAGCATCCACCCCGACACGACCCTGGTCTGCCTGGTGCGCCTACATTTGAGAATGCAAACGAATCTTATTTCATTTGCAAACGAATATGTATGTATTACCATGCCTGTGTTTTCCTTGCAATAATTAGTCAGTCGAAACGAGATACTCCCTCCGTTCACTTTTGTAAGTCGTTTCAGACAACTTAAAATGAATTGTTTTGCACATTGTCTGAAATGTCTTCAAGGTCTTACAAAAGTGAACAGAGGGAGTACTATTAATTAATTAATGAGGAGCTATTTGAAAAAAAATCGAAACAGTATCCAAGCTAACGTGGATTAGAGTGTGTGTCACATAATTAGTTATTTGAATTAGAGTGTGTGTCACGTAGCGATCTCCAATTCTAATGTGGATTTCACATTTCACTGTATCCATGCTACTTTTTTAATACAAATTCATATGTATATGATGAACACCATGGTAGTGAGAAAACTTTTGGATGGATTCAAACATATGACCTACAAAAAAGCATAACAAATTGAGTCAATGTCAACTTTTTCAAACTTAGTATGGCACAAATTCGAAATAATTACTCATATGCATGGTCCTCAGTTCAAATCTTACAATGTACACCAAATGGAAATATCGATGTTAAGTCTCGTACTATGTATATTCAACCCCCCCC
>NC_041385.1:123160422-123161333 GCF_002162155.2 Triticum dicoccoides
TTAAGGCACCGAAGCAGTGTCCACCCCGACACGACCCTGGTCTGCCTGGTGCACCTACATTTGAGAATGCAAATGAATCTTCTTTCATTTGCAAACAAATCTGTATGTATTACCATGCCCGTGTTTTCCTTGCAATAATTAGTCATTTGAAACAAGATACTCCATCCGTTCACTTTTGTAAGTCGTTTCAGACAACTTAAAATGAACTGTTTTGCACATTGTCTGAAATGTCTTCAAGGTCTTATAAAAGTGAACAGAGGGAGTACTATAAATTAATTAATGAGGAGTTATTTAAAAAAATCGAAACGGTACCCACGCTAACGTGGATTAGAGTGTGTGTCACATAATTAGTTATTTGAATTAGAGTGTGTGTCACGTAGTTAGTTATTTGAATTAGAGTGTGTGTCACGTAGCGATCTCCAATTCTAACGTGGATTTTGCATTTCACTGTATCCACACTACTTTTTTTAATACAAATTCATATGTATATGATGAACACCATGGTAATGACAATACTTTTGGATGGATTCAAACATATGACCTACAAAATAGCACAACAAACTGAGTCAATGTCAACTTTTCGAAACTTAGTATGGCACGAATTCGAAATAATTACCTGTATGCCTGGTCCTCGGTTCAAATCTTACAATGTACACCAAATTGAAACATCGATATTAAGTCTCGTACTATGTACATTCAAATGTTGTTTTAGCCCCCCCCCCTCCCGCACAAACGCTACATACTTCCTGTATCGGCCAATCTTCCTCTCCTAACCACCTTAGGAAGCTATCGGTTTCCAACACACGTTCATTCTTTCTCTCCATGTTTCAATCTCTAAGTCTCTCAACTACACAACCCCTTTTTCCACTCTATTACCAAATGTATTTACCTCACACACCCGCCATTGCACC
>NC_041385.1:123161343-123178662 GCF_002162155.2 Triticum dicoccoides
ATATCTAGGTCACTCCCTCGAGACTGTCTCACTCTTTGTTCCGCACGGCGGGCCACACTCGCTCAATCTTGCTCTCTTTATCTTAGTCTCGTTTAACCTTTTTTTCTTTCACAGACACAAATGATACATCTCCCTGTTCGGGCCTCGATCGACACACTCTATACTCTCTCATGCAGATTGTCTATCTAGGTCAGTCCATCCAAGCCGCCGCCACTCTTTCGACCTCATGGCGGGCCATGCTCACTCAATCTCTCTCTCTCTCTCTCTGTGTGTGTGTGTGTGTATGTCTCGATTGACCTTGCTCTTTCTCGGACAAAAACGATATATCACCATGTTTGAGCCCAATTCGACCTATTCACATTGTATACTCTATCACGCACATTGTCTATCTAGGTCACTCTCTCCAATCCGTCTCACTCTTTCGATCGCACGGCGACCCTATGTGATCGGTTGACCTTGCTTCCTCCCAGGCACAAAATATATCTACACGTCTATGACTGGATCATCTCTCAAGATCTATCTTACAGCCCTCACCCTTGCCAAAAGCTCAATCGGACAATATCTCTCCAGAGGATATATATATCTGTTCCATGAATGTTGGACCACACTCACATTGTCTCTCTATCTATATGTCTCTCGATTGACCTCGCTTTCTCACACCATATCTTCCACGCACTGAAGCTACTACCTCTCCATCCCTCACAAAGCCAGAGCTATTTACATTGCGAGGGGCACTCCAACCTTGGATTAATTTGTGTAGGCATTTATTCCGGTCGGTTTAGATTATATTTTCGTAGCATTCGGCCCACAACTACTCCAAACACCGTTGCAACCCCCACAACTCCCCTAGATGATTTCCCTCTGGCTCGGTCATCACTCTCTCGCACGTCCTTTCTCGCCTCAACGTCGCATCATGGTATTATTGCAAAAAACTATGTTGTTCTCTTTAATTATTATAAATAAGCTACAAAACTACACACCTATAGTCCACTTGGAATGGAACAAATTTCGACCCACAAATTAAAGTGCTACAAACTACACACCGAGGGGCCCACATGTCATGAAACAAATTTGGACCCATATACAAATTAAAAAATAAAGGACGAGGATCGAACATGCGACCGGGCCTTCAAGCCGCACGTCAATAGGCAACATACGTAGAACATCCATGTTTGTTGTACCCCCTTTGTTCACATAATGTTTTTATATTACCACATGGATAACATGTAATATTATTTTTAGTACTATTTGCCTTCACTTACTGGTGGGTTCCATGTGTGCTCTCTCTCTCTCTCCTCCCCTTCTGCGTTTAGACGCACGGGAAAACACAAAGAACTCACGGGCGATGTTGTCGTTGACCATATCTGGACGCGTTCACAAGTCACGACACCAGTTTCACGTACTAGCAGCACTAGTCAGTGTGTACGTGCAATGCACGTTAATTTGGAAGTATATTAAGTGCATGCGGATATTAAGTAGGATATTATTTGCGTGTTATTATGTGATTAGCACTATTTTTAGCATGAAATTAACTACACACTAAACGTGTTGAGCGCTCGACATTGAACCAGTCTAGGTCGTTGGATGACAAATAATACATATGGCTTGATAACGTTTTATATTTAATTTGATATGGATCTAGCAGAACATTCAATCGATCAAACCATAGATTTTGTTCAGTCTGACTCCGACTTTAAATTATACGATGATCAATATAAAATAAGCGGAAATGATAAACGTTCGGATTTTAAGCATGGCAATCCGAACTTTTTTCATGGCAAATTTAGATTACGCAGCGGCGGCGGCGGGGGCGTCTTGCAGTGGGAAGCGTCTCCTCTGCCGTGCTCTGTGTGTCGTCGGGCCACTGAGCGACGGCGACGGCGGTGTCTTGCGCCGTTGTTGGCGTACTCCTGGACGTTGGCCTAGCTTCAAGGAAGGCCAAAATGTTCTGGACTTCGGAGCGAGTCAACTGGCGGGAGGAGGCGACTGACGTTGGTGCAAGGAAGCGGTCGACGGCGGCCATCCATGCAGCTGAGGGGGGCAATGGCACCCGCACGGGGACAGGCGCTGTCAACGGTGCGGCGGAGACATTCGTGTGCATGGGCACCGGCACGGGCACGCATGTCAGTGCACACGTAGGCGCATGCGCTGGCAGGTGCATGGGCACCGGCACGGGTGTGCGCGTCAGTGCACGCGCAGGCGCATGCGCTGGCAGGTGCACGGGCGCGTTAAAGTCGGCGGGGACCTCATGGAACCCCGTGGGATCAAGCTCGGCGACAATGTACGGCTCCCAGCCCATCAATGCCACGGGGATGGGCGCTGGCGTAGTCGGGGCGACGGGAGCCGGAACGGGAGCGGGGACAGGCGCGGCATCTTCCTGCAAGGCTAGTTCAAGCTCGTCGCAAAGCGCCTTATGTTCTTGAGACTCCGGCTGGGTGTCTTCCTCAGGAAACTGGAACACTAAGGGCAGGCCATCATGATGCGGCATGGCATACGTTTAGGTCAGGCTAGTTGGAGGTAGACAATAGGAGAATCGGAGAGGAAGAGAGAAGATTGTAGCGATACCGGGTAGTGCGGGGTTGATTTTAAACTGCGGCGCCGGCGACATTAAAAGTGGGAGCAGTTGGTACGAAGGTGGGAGGCGGAGCCTGGTCAAAGGGCTCGCCTCCCGGTGAGCCTGCACAGCGGTCTGCTCGCACGCCTCCCTATCAGCCAGGGCAGCGGTCTGCTCGCATGCCTCTCGTCGACTCGTCACACGCTTGCTCGGACGGCACCTGCCGATGAGAAGCGGGGACTCATGGCGGCACGTAAATGCCCAGGGTTTCAATAGTGAAAGCGTTCGCTTTAACATGACATGTCTTTGTTCCAAAATACCTTGGCTCTTCATTTGTGCAACTTGTCATAAGCAGCTTGTCTCAAATTGAAGAAAAAACTTACGAAGTAATATTTGTGCCATATCACGTGACCATGCTCAGTTTCAAGAATTCATGCTCACTTTTGGATTTTCTGAAATTTAAGATCCAAGATTCGAAACAATAACATAAACTGCATCATGCAATAAATTTTCAAGCCGTACATCTGTCCTGTTGTATTTCTTAAGAAAGGATTTGGTCAAACATTTTTCTTAGTTAGACTTCAGACAAGTTATATATGCAGAGTAAAAGGATAATCCTTTTGTACCAGTGCATTGCCTGATATATTAACTCAAGTACTAGGCACGAACAAACAGGCTCAATTCTGTGCTTATCTTGGTGTAGTAGTAGTAGTACTAGGCAATGCAGTTGACGGGTGACCTTGACGAGCGGTGACCGAGGGAATTGAACCGTGGTCGGCATGGTAGGTAACGTTGTCTAGTTAAAAAAGCATCCCACTGTTGTTCATCGGTAGTCATTTTGGACCGGGGACATGAGGGGAATTTCCTAGGGCTGGAATTCTAGCTGCGAGATATTTTGACTTAAAACGCTGAGGCTCGACTGGTTGGGGTTGCCTAATGTGCGTACCACGCACGCCACCGAAGGACACGAGCCCGGTTTTTTTATTTTTTTAGGATCAACAGGAGCCAAGGTCTGGCTGGTACGCCATTGGGTCCTACCATTCGAGAATACGAAAGGAACCTTTTAAAGTGCCAAACGAATCTATGTGTATTACAATACCCGTATTTTCCTTGCAAATACTAATATCAACGTGGTAATTGATTTATGACGGGTTGTTGAATTAGAGTGAGTTTGTGATATAGTGATCTCAATGTGGATTTCACATTTCATGGTATCCCTAGTAAGATTTCCAATGCAAATTCAAATTTAAAAGTTGAACAATATGGAGGTGAGAAAACTTTGTATGTATCAAGCATATGACCACACACACACACACACAGAGAGAGAGAGAGAGAGAGAGAGAGAGAGACGCACGCACGAACACAACAACAATCCAATAAGTATAGTGCATCTATTTTTCCAAACCATGCATGTATGACACGAATTCAAAAATACTCCTTCTATTCCTAAATATTAGTCTTTTAGAGAGTTCAACAAGTGACTACATATGGAGCAAAATAAGTGAATCTAGACTCTAAAATATGTCTATATACATCCGTATGTGCCAGTCCATTTGAAATCTCTAAAAAAACTAATATTTATAGGAACGAATGGAGTAAAATGTAAGACATGCATGGTCCTCAGTTCAATATTTAAAATGAACATGAAACTAAAACATGAATATTAAGTCTAGTACTATAGTACATGCAAAAGTTGTGTTTAGGCGGAGCTATGATTGTCGGGGGTCAACCCCTCGACCTTAGATAAAATTGTGGAGCTCTGTTTAGGGTTGTTTAGATTATATTTGTCCCCACCCTCCCAACCACCGATTGGTTGTGCACCCCCCCCCACCCCTCCTCCCCGGGAGAATATCATGTGCCCGCATACCTTAGATGCTATATGTTGATAAGAGTTGCTTGGAGCTTGTAGATCTGAGATATAGCAGCTCACAAGATGTGTCTTAATATTTTTACAAGAAACCTTGATTAGTTTGAGAATTGCACACAATTTGTACAAAAACTACTCAGATGCCCTTGGATCCCATATCCAACGACCTCGAAGCTCGTATCACCGTAGCATCTAAGATGAAGGAGGACATCATATTCTCTTACATGTAAGAATATCATGTGCTACCACACCTTAGATGCTTTGGTGATACAAACTCTTCAGAGATGTTGCATTTGTGACCCAACACCTCCTCGGTGGTTCGAATGATTTTTGGCAGAAAAACCCCAAAAGAGTTCGGCCACTGCTTACAAGCACAAAGACTGCTTAGATGCCATTGGATCTCAGATCAAAAGACCTCGAAGCTCGTATCACCGTAGCATCCAAGCTGCGATAGCACCTTATGTTTTATCGCACGAGAGTATATGAGGTGCTCCCGCACCGTAGATTCTATGGTGATACGAGTTCACTGAGATCTAACGGCCCTCAGTAGGAGGTTTGAATGTTTTTGTAATATACGACTGATAGATTTTGGGAAATGCGCAGAAAGTACAAGTACTACGCATGTGCCATCTGATCACTGATCATATGACCTAGATGCTCATATCACCGTAGCGGGTAATTAAGCTACGGGGAGCACCTAATATGAGCAACTGGGAGCCATTGGATCGAAGATGCAGCGGCACACACGAGGGCTGAATGTTTTATTTGCAAAAAAACCTTTGGAGAGTTTGGAAATTGCGCATAATTACAAAGACTACTCCCAAGCCATTGGATCTCACTTCCAACGGTGTAAAAACTCGTATCACCATAGTATCTAAGCTGTGGGGTGGATGTGATATTATATGCCGCTGTCATTTTTGTTCGTAAACTTGCAAAATACGTGTAACTCGTGCCTTTACTTGTCTAACCGCGCAAAGTGTTTGTTCAAAAAAACCATCCTACACTGAAATATCGGAACAACACACGGTGGTCCCACTTGTCATTAATCAAATTTGGACAAAAGCCTAACAAATCTGAAAGACGAGATTCGAACTGGCAACCTAGACTACAAAGCATAAGTCGATAGCCTGAAACAACAACCATTGTTGGCTTTGTCCCATAACTTGATTTCATACAGTATTACATTGAGTAGAGTAGAGGGAGTGCCTCGTCAACACATGCATGACCATTGTCTCACTTACTGGTGGGTCCCAGGTCTGCGATCTCAATCTCTCTTCTCTCCATCGTCTAACCTTTGCACGAGCACACACAAAGAGCGGCGCTAGCTTGCCATGGTGTTATTACAACTAAAAAAAGCTTGGAAAATAGAAGAATCGCCTAGAACAAGAGATATTGTGGCTGGTCGAGACGGAGCTAACCACATCTATCCTCCGTGCCACGTTTGCATGATGAAGCTGTCTGGCTAGTGGGGTGTTTTCGACCGACTGGCTGGGTCCCAAGGTCGAACCATAGGTACTAGAGTTACTATCGACGTCTGATACAGTACTCCCTACATCTAGGTGAGTAAGTCACTGTGACCAAGGAGGAGGGGAAAACGAGAGCCCTTAATGTTTATTTGCTAATTAATAGCATTGCATGCAATGAACTAACCACTGCATGTCGTGTTTGGTAGTCTCAAATCATTAAAAGCATGCAAACCCCTCATCTCTTATTGGTTGATATGTCAAGAAACAAGAAACAGGATAGAAGTTAAAGCACCGCGCCTAAGTGTTTTAGGATTATTTGATTTTCATAAGATGACTTACACACCTAGACGGAGGGAGTATATATTTACACGCACATTTTTCCTCCGTGTCAAGACGTGGCACACCCTACCGCGCGGTTTCGGGGTCCTCCCGGGTGGTGCACGCATATATTCTTCCTGACGTGGGACGCCCTACCGTGCGTTTTCTGGGTCCTCCTCGGTCGTAGCGCTGAAGCAAGTAAATGTGTCGTCAAATCATGAAACGCCACGTTTCCCGCCGAGTACATCAGTGAAGCACGGTGGCTAGCTAGTTGGGCTAGTTCGACCAATTAGCTAGGCCGCCGCCACATTTGTTTTTTCACCCCTTTTTTATCTACTTGCTGGCAGGTAAATTTAAATATCCACCGTGGTGTTGCTCTGGTGTTTGGGTGCGGCAGGATTTTTAATTTTTTGATTGACAGGAGCAGGTGCGGCAGGATTTTTAATTTTTTGATTGACGGGAGCAGGCGTGGCAGCAATTAGTCATGATGACTCCGCCTATAAATCCCACTGCTCCCTGATGTGAGAAGTCGTCGACTGGTGTTTTACCGTGGTGAAAAGCAAAAGATTCCCCACTCCTCGGCTGGCTCCCTCCGCCTTCCCGTAGATTGCATTGCCTTTCAGCCGTTTCGCCCCCTTTGCTTCCTCTCCCCATTGCTTCTACCTGGTGCCATGGCGGCGCAGCAGATCATGGAGTCCGAGGTGAGGTACCTGACACAGGGGCTCCATGCCAAGGATGCGGAGCTCAGGGCCAAGGACGTGGAGCACCGTGAGATCAAGGAGGAGAGGAGTGCCATGCTCCTCCGTTATGTGTGGGAGTTCATGGAGCTTCAAAAGTGGCAGGCGTCCACCACAAAGATGCTCGAGGCGTCGGCAGCGTTGTTGCAGAAAGCGGGAGATACGATAGGCCGTCAGGGGAGCCGGCTGGAGCGCGAGCAGGCCGATCGTGACGAGGTCCAGGATCGCGTCAGCCACTTGGTGAACCAAGTTGCCACGCACGTGTTGCGGCTGCGTGATGCCTACCATCGTGCCAGCGCGACGATGTCGGCCGTCGGGCTAAACCCGTTCGACCACCCGGTCGACTTCAACAAGATGTGGCTTCCTGACCTGGTCTCCTTCTTCACCTATATCTCCGAGGAGCTGAGGCGTCTCCGCGCGATGGTGGGGGCTGAGCTGGACAAGGAGGGGTTGTGAGCTGCCATCGCCATTGCCGGGCGAATCCTTTTAGGGCTCCGTCACCGGAATCCATTCATGCCATTGGACGCCGTCTTTGACAAGATGGCTCCCATCGACCGCGAGCGGGCTCTGCGGGCGGTGGCAACCTGCATCACCAACGTCGTGCACCTCGAGAAGTAGAGGGACTTCGGTGGTGTTTAGGCGCCCTCTGCATGGGCATGTCCATGTCTCGGTGCAACATGACCATTGGATCAAACTCAGACGATGCAGATCAGTCACTATAGAACAAAGCGTGTGGGTGTGTTTGGTTGCATTCTCATCTCAATATAGTTGTTTCCTCTTCATGTATTTTTGTTAACCTACTAGTGTGGAGTCATGCACCCTTCATGTAATCTGCCAAACACCCAAAAGTGGGTCGAGAAGGGAACTTTTGCTCCCATTCCGTGCACCTTTGATACACCCTGCCTAACACTATTCGTGCTTCATATGGTTCATGTTTCATGGAGTACTGTAGCACCGTACTCTCCATGCACTGTAGACCTACTTCTGTTAACATTGATCTCACCGTTCATTCTCGACCGGACAGTCGAAAAAGCGGTACTATGTTACATATAGGAGTAGTTGACATGCGCACAACATCATTTATTATCGTCATATCTTACTACACTAGCAACAAGATTGTCTAGTACTGACGTATGAACCACTGCACATGCCTAGTAGTAGGAGCACTGTGTATGTTCAAGTGGCTGCCGTGTTTCGCACTCCTCCATCTTAAGAGTGGAAATGCTTGCTGTAATCATTTTTTTATTCAGAAAAACAGTGGACACGCTCTAGCGTGCGGATCCTCCTCCAGCCATGCACTAAATTACTCACTTTCGCCGTTGTGTGGGACAGCCAGCACCTAGGTCCACTAGCCATGCACTAAATTACTCCATAGTAGAGTGACGGTAGACTACCCCGATCGAAGCGCCGCAGTAATGCCCAATGAGCCGTCAAATCAAAAAAAACCCTCCTTTCCAGTAGTAAGTTGGACGGACGAAGCAACCATCATTTCACTCTTCTCTCTAAGCTTCCTCTCTTGAAGAAAAACCCCACTCGCTTCGCTTCTCCCTCATCTCGTTCCTCCTTCCACTCTTCTCTCTCAGCTTCCTCTCTTGGATGGACGCTGGAGCACCGGCCGACGTGATGTCTATGGCTCTGGCCAAAACCGTCGAGGCTCACGGTACGAAGAAGCGCAAGCACCCCGCTGAGACTACCACAGACAAGCTCAAATCCAACGCCCTGTCCAAGGCCCTCTCTCCGGGATCCCTCATTAAGCAAGTCCAGGTAATGTCTCTTGTTGACGATCTTTTTCTCGATCTTGATCGTGGTTTTTCATCTAACACGCGGTACTAGTACTGGTAGTACAACTTTCTGGGTGATCTTGCATGTGATTTTAGTATGCCAAATGACGGTTCTAAATTGCTCTTTTGACCAAAACATGTGAGAGGTTGACACCGATTTCTTATAGATTACTTTCAACTACTCCCTCTGTCCCAAATTTCTTGTCTTAGATTTGTCTAGATACAGATGTATCTAATACTAAAATGTGACTTGATACATCCGTATCTAGACAAATCTAAGACAAGAATTTTGGGACGGAGGGAGTACTTTATGAACATTAATGCTACCTTTGAAGAGGGTATATTTGCCTCAGTAACTTGTGTTATGGATATTGCAAGTAAGCCCTCTGCTCTCATGCCTTTGAAGACATGTTATAGTGTCTTTGTTCACTCATTTCTGTGCGTACATGTAGTCATATATGGAGTATAATATCGAAAATCATCTTATATTTCTGAATGGAGGTAGTAATAAAATATGGTTTTTGTTTGAATTAGAACCAGGTCCACGGTGGAGATGAAGTTCTCAAAGTCATGCCATGTGAACTAGAAGACCTGAGGATGAGTTCTACTGCTAAACTATCCAGCTGATGTGTCCTTGTTGCCACGTGTCTTGAACTAGTGTTTTCCTGTAGCATTGTTGTCACGCGTGTTCTCGAGGTTGTACTTGACCACAACAATTTCCTGGTTGTGCCTTCGATTACGAAGGGTGTGGTTCTTATAAAGCTTCCCAACAAATCTGATGCGGCATGTCTTCATCATCATGTTTGTGAGTGTAAAGACCACTCTGTTAGGTTCTCCAAGGTTGACAAGATGGTGATGGTGCATGTAGACATCTCTCACGAAGTCCATGGCCAGTTATGCGGGGTTCATCCCGTAGGTCGGTGGCAAGAAATAGTCTGCAGAGTTTAATTAGTGCAACTTTGCTTCTCTCTAGTAAGTACTATTGTTCAGTACTTGATTTGTGTTTGTGAACCCTCTATTTTTTATTAGTACTACCGCTTTTGGTGTGTGGTCAGTCCTGAGAACGGTCTATGTTAATGTCTGTCCACTCAATTCAGTTTGTATATTTTGAAGTATCCAGATCATCTTTTTTGTGTGGACGGTTTATCAATTATGGTTACACTCCAATATCTGTATGCATTGCAAGGTTTATCGCACCCACCAAGATTTCCAGTCCCATGGATGTTCGGTCCATACGATTTGTCATGACCTTTGGACTGTCCTACTTGTGGGAGTAGGAGGGGCCCCTGCATGCCACCCGTAGTTGGACAATCAATCTTCTGTTTAGTACTTCAACATAGTAATTTCCTGGTAAGGATTCACTCGTGTCACATCAAGTAAATCTTATTGATTTACTGTCTAAATCTTATTGATTTAATGTCATGTTTTCTTTCTTTTCCTGCAATTTTACAATGCAGGTTTTTCCATGTGACATTCATCATAGAATAAACCGTTTGGTTTGCTCTACGATGGCTATTTTTGCAGGTTTCACTTCTTATGTCGTGTCAGAAATGAAGGCACTGTCCATCACTTATATTACTGGAAAAAGTTGGATTAGTCTGTTGTCTGAGTACAAGTTGAATCCCTATGATGAACTGCAGTTTGGTTTAACAAAAACGCCACAATTAGTCCTTCTCGCGTTTAAAAGAAACGAAGAAAAAAACTGGATCACGGTCACGAATCCTAGTCAAGTTAGAAAGTTGATCATAGCAGACCAAACACGATCGCCGATGTCTCGCACATCGGTACCACCTTCAGCAACGGATCGAGCACCGGCAGTTGCTCTAGCACTGGCAGCGGCAGCAGCTCAGTCTGATCCAGCTGAGGATTGGGCACCGACCGCGTCAGCGGATCAGTCTGATCTATCGGAGGATCGGGCATCGACACCGGCACCTACTTCGACACCGACACCAGCTCTACAAGGAGCACCATCTCCGGCAGCAGCAACAGCAGCGGCTTCGGCACCTGCACCAACACTTGCACTTGCATCTGCTCCGGCCCATGCTGTTGCACCGGCAACAGACTAGGCTGCAGTTCGCACTTCATATACTAAAGTCCTTACAAAAACCGACATGTCCACCTTCTTGGTAAGCATTGGCCGCCCAAGTGCTTCGTTCTTTTTTTTCTTTTCATGTTGTTTCACATGATTCATTGTGTTGATCTAACTGTTTGGGTATGTCTTCTTGTTTGCAAACAGAGAATTCCTAGAGCAACGAGGGAGTCGTTCAACAATCTGGGCGACCGCGGCCAAGTTTCTCTTACCATGCGCAGCCTTGGTGTGAATGAACCTGCTCAATATACCGTAAGTACAAAGGATGGTCGCATGATGATTGATGCTAAAGGATGGTCAAGGTTCAAATCTAAATCATATCTTGTGGTAGGGGATGATGTCAAAATCGAACTTTCTCGGCAAGGAGAGCTGGTCCAAGTCAACTTTGAAATTCTTCAGTAGCAGCACGCAACTACCGAACTGATCTATCCTCCAAGAGATTTTCATGTAATAATCTGGCATGGAGAAACAAGTGTCCTGTGTGTATAAGTAGTACGACAGTATTATTTATCACATGGTATATCGTTGATAGAATTGCAACTCTGATTTCTGGTTAGGAACTGTCGTTCGATTTCATTCCAACAATTGTCGTGCGTTATTCAATTTTGTGTATTCGCCTTGCGACATCATCTAAAACCAGCGCCGTACCAATCGCTTGCAATATGAAAAGCGCTGAGGTAGAACACATGGGCCCCCAAACATGCAGGGTGGGCCTGCGGTCCAAAGTCCAGAACCATGAGCCTGTCTGAGTATTATATTCTCAGCTGAACCCCCATAAAAAAAGCTGAACCCCCATAATGCCCATGCGTTGCACGTAACATCAAGATGCATTTGTTTGAGTATTTCATCTTGTGAGAGAAAAGGATGAATGAGGGAAGGCCTCATTTGCAAAAGTGGAGACATGTGTGGGTACCTTTTTGCAAAATTTCCATAGTTTCCTTCCTATCCGTCAGATATAAATCGGACGGCCTATACTGCAGGATGGAAGGAACACCATCATCACCAACTTGTCTATACTGTGTTAAAAACAACTCTGTTTTTTTATAATTATATATGTTATATATATTCCCCTTGATTTTTCTTATGTATAAAGTTGTGATATAAAATAAATGTATATTTCTTTACAGAGGGAGTATCTCTCTATCAAAAAAAATATTTATGTGTAACTAGTTACTCCTGTCTTTCTACTTCCTTTCGCTGATATGTGGGGCAACCGGCAACGGGGTCCACGTGCCATATGCACAAATTAGAGTGCACAACTGCACGGTAGACACACTCCAGTCGTAGCGCTGCAGTAATGCCCAATGAGCCGTCAAATCACAACCCCCCCCTTTCCAGCTTTAGCAGTAAGTTGGACGGACGAAGCGGCAATATTTCACTAGGCCTGAATCCCCTTCTCCCTCATCTGCTTGTTCAGAGAAAACCCCCCTCTCGGCGATTGCATAGGGTTTTCTCATGGAGAACCAGGTACGAATTCTTCATCCACCCCCGATAAATCCAAGTCCCTTGGTCGCAAGTAATCCTAGGATGGCAGCCGCCGCTGTTGATGCATTTCTTCCTACTGAATCTAGTGTGTTTCATTTGAAGTGCCAAAAGTGTGAGTACCCTACAGGTTTCTGCGCCCTCGGCGAGACGCCACACTTGTTCCTTCTCATCCTAACACAGGATTTTGAAATGTGCACAGTATGTTCCTAGAATCCTCTTTTCTATCCGGGAGGGTGGGGTTTTTTTGAACATGCTGTCGACTAATTTGGAAATTTGGATTGCTATATTTGGATAAAAGGTACTACTAGTGCAATGGTCAACACTGACGTGAAGGAGGAAGTTATCTCTAGATTTGGATAGGGAATACATTGTGTTCTCATATTATTTTTCCTGCAGTGTATTATTTGCTCTGCCAGAACACATGTACTCAAGATACTCGGCCTTGCCATAGCTAAATACACTAGTTTAATGGTCATAGTGAAGACAAGCCATGGATATAAGTTCCGAGTTGGCTTCATGAACCAAGAAGATCGCTGTTTTTTTATGGCCAAACTTGGATAAACTTTCTCAAGTGTTACAGACTGAAAGTTGGAGCATGAATGTTGATGGAAATAGCAGAACCTGGTCTCATCTTCACTGCGATCTTCCAGCCCGAGTCATTCCAATTGTTCATCCATGTTAGTTTTGTATCTGGTTCTTGCTTGTTGCCTCGATTACTTCTTAATCCACCAATCCTGTCTAACTTATCATAATTTAACTTTAGAAGTAGCAATGAATCTCTCACGAAGATGCTACTTCTAACTAATATTTTCTTATAATTGGTGGCACGTGTAGGTTTTTTCAGAGTTAAGCATGCTGCTCGTTTGTTATTCTATAGTAACTCGGCTGTTACTGATGGCACTGGAGTTGACTGGGATGACATCCACAAGTTCCTACACTTTATTGATCGTCTTGAGGTCCTTGTGGGGCGTTTCAATGATGGAAGGCCACATGGGATATTTGTGCCACTACTGCACTCGTTGAACAGGTCCAACTGTGTCGAGAAACTTATGGTACGAGCTGTTTTCTGTTATATATGTTGTTCATAAACTATTGCTTATACACAATTTTACAGCTATGATCTTCTTAAAACAGAAACTGCCCAGTTCTATTGTTCCTATACAAATGCATGGCCATGGTCGGGTCAGACTTGCTCTTGGTCACAACATGATGTTTATGTCGACCTACTCAATTCCTCTTGGAGGTGAAAAGGTACTTATTCATGGGTGGTCTGAAATAATGAAGGCCCGTCCATCTTGGAGAATAGGACAGAAGATTATGTTCATGCTTTTCCATGGCTGTAAAGCGAATATCCTGTTTATTGACCACATTGCGAGATGAAGCCGCTTTCAGAAGGTTGTGGATGCGCGGGGTGGCGCCTGAGCCTTGTCCTGGGGCTTGGCGGCCTCACCCTTGGTTAACTGTAGGCAAAGTAGCACTGTTCGAGGCATGCTTTGTATGGTTGAACCTGTATAAGTACTCATACTGCTTTCTTCTTTGGTTGTTAAGTGCCCCTGCTGGTTTCAGTTAAGGTTGTTAAGTACTCCTGCTACTTTTATAGTATGTCGTGTTTCTTCAGTCTTGTCTTCCTCCAGCCGCCAAAACCAAACCAGCGGCGGCGGGGCCGCCTGCTTCCGCATCTCACGGCTGGTTGCGCCTCAGCGCAAGCATCGCCGCCCCACTGTCTCCTAAATCGTTAACGCCGACGCCTCCGCGCAGTTCGGTGCGCTCGCCGTGGCGCCGCCCTCTCACGTTGTCAACATGGTCGACAAACAACAGGAATCGGCAGAAGTACGTGGATAGGATGACAGTAGGGGCCCACCACGTCAGCGTATGGAAAAATAAAATGCTTCCTCCTAGTGTTTTCCTGACATCTGGGACCCACGACATTGTGAGCGTATATAGTCAATAGACAAGAGAACAACACAAGATCGGCTGACACCTAGGATGTAGCTGCTCGAGTAGTATTTTTTTTGTTATTGTTGAGACGGAGCAGGGTTTGAACTGGGCTGTGACCCGTCTAGCCCAGGCTTATATTTCATGTTCACCATGTGACCAGCCCAGCTATTTTTTCTTTGTGAAAATGAGCCCAGTTTGTTTTTTCTGAAGAATACCCAATCCAGACCTACTTATTTTTCTACGCCCTGATGGGCTGCAGCTCTTTCAAGATGCGTGCAAATCTTGAAAGTAATATGAAATGGGTTGTAAATATAAAAACAGATGACAAATTGGCAATTACTTTATAATTTCTGAATTTTTTCACATTTTCAGATTCCTATTTCACTGGGCATTAACCTAATTTGAATATGTCTTCAAAGTACTTTAAATTTGGCTCGACATTTTGGTATTAAAAATAGTTTGGAACCCAGAGAAATATGTGAAATTGGCCCTGGCCAACCAAAAAAACGACTGCAATAAATTGCATAAGAAATTGCCATGAGCTATATATAAATAATTAAAAAAAGAGGGAGTGGTCTGACTTGTGGGACTGTTTAGTTGACGCGTATGCAAGATTTTTTTAGTTATTATATACGTCAACAAATGATTCTAGCAGACGTAACCGTTGGATGTCAATCCAACGGCCGTCGTGTTTCTTCAATCTCTGATCTTCTTGCTCCAGCCGCCAAAGCGGCGCCGGCGGGACCGCCTGCTCCCGCCTCCCGTGGACGGCTGTGCTGCCACGCAGGCCTCAGCGCCCTCTACTACTCCCACCGCTGGCCAGGGCATCCCTCTACTCACCCACAACCCCTATTATTTTGCGGCGACGGCAGCCTCACACCGCAGCCAAACCGGTGAACCCTCGTACTCCTCTCCGCGCGAGCTTCCGCTGCTGCGTCTTCCCCGGCTCCGCGTCGTCCCCTTCCTAGGCCTCGCCATCGTCCACCTCCGTGGTGCTCTCGGCGCGGCGTGGTCAATGTGTTCAACGACCGACTTCCATCGGAAGAGTATTGTACGTGGAGAGGCTGACAGCTGGGTCCACGGCAGCCGCAAGGAAGTGCCTCCTTATTGCGCAGAAAATAATTATTCCTCCACCTGACAACACGGACCCACCAGACGGGCCACCAGTATTTCGCGAAAAAAATGTTTCCCCCTGACTGTTGGGACCCACCGGACGGGCCACCGTATTTCGTGAAAAAAAACGTTCCCCCCGCTGTCAGCTCGGACCCACCGGAAGTGCCTCCTTATTACGCACAAAAAAATGAATACCCCCTGCTAGCTGGGACCCATCTCGGTGGGAGGCTGACTTGTGGGCCTACTAAGTTTACTGGGACAGAGGCCTTTGTCAACTTTAGTCAAAATATGAACCATTCTTGCTCCAGTGACCGTACGATGTCCATCCAATGGCCGTAGTGCTTCTTCAACCTCTGGTCTTCTTGCTCCAGCCACCCAAAGCAGCGCCAGTCGTGCCGCATGCTCCTGCCGCCAATGGCTGGCTATGATGCCGCGGAGGCCTCACCGCCCCCTACTACTCCCACCGCTGGACATGCCATCCCTTTACTCACCCACACCCCCTTTTATTCTGCGGCGACGGCAGCCTCACACCGCAGCCGAACGAGTGAACCCTCATACTCCTCTACGTGTGGGCATCCACTTCCGCGTCTTCCCCGGCTCCGCGTCGTCCCCTTTCTAGCCTCGCTGTCGTCCACCGCCCTGGTGATCTCGGCGCGGCGTCGTCAACATGGTCAAGGAACGACTTCCATCAGACATGGACTGTACGTGGAGAGGCTGACAGCTGGGTCCACGGCCGCAGCAAGGAAGTGCCTCCTTATTACGTGGAAAATAATGATTCCTCCACCTGACAGTAGGGACCCACCGGACGAGCCACCATATTTCGCGAGAAAAACGTTTCCCCCCTGACTGTTGGGACCCACCAGCTACATCTTCGCACGCAAGGACGTGCGTCCGAAAAAAAAGATTCGCCCCCTGACTGCTCGGACCCACCAGCTACATCTTCGCACACAAGGAATTGCCTGACAGTCGGGACCCATCTGGTCGAAGCATACGTAGCATTGTCATTCTGGTCGTGAACGTGTACGTACATACTGGTGGATGTAGAGGCGTGCACGTGTCGTAGTAGAGGCGCGCACGTTGCATGTACACGTACGTACAGCAGCCAGTGTGCAAGAAAGAAAATACGACCACGTATGTGTACATGCGGGCGGGGTCTCGAACGCCTACTTGCTCATACGTACGGCCAGGGCTCGTGTACATGGCTGGGTCGGAACGGAGAAACAGCGTCGTCATCGTGTTCATGGGGAGCCAACTGGCTGGGTCGGAACGGAAAGCGTCGTCGTGTTCATCGGGAGGGCTTGGACGGAACAGGCGATGGAAACGAGGCCTGGTGTACCGCAGAACAGAGGAAACGGCCATGTGTTCGACCGGCCATGTTCAAAATGGGATCCTGTTCATCTGGAGGGGTCTGGCGTACCAAAAAACGGAGGAAACTGACCTCCTATGGTCGAAACGGGTGTCCTATTGATCGGGAGGGGTGTGGCGTACCGCAAAACAGACAAAACGGACTTGTGTTGGAGCGCTACGGTCGAAACGGGGGTCCTGTTCATCGGGAGGGGTGTGGCGTACCTCAAAAGGGGACTCCACGGGATACTGGTCATCTCCACCATTGACCTCCTCCAGCCTCCACGGGCTACTGTTCATCCACCGTCGACCTCCTCCAGCCTCCACCTGCGACTGTTCATCCACGAGATCCAGTTCATCCAGCCTCCACCGCGCCCTACTCCACCGGCTACTATTCAACCACCCATCTCCACGGGCTCCTGTTCAACCACCCCTCCACAGGCTACTGTTCATCCACCCCTCCACCATCTACTGTTCATCCAGCCCTCCACGGGGTCGTCCTGTTCATCCAGCCCTCCATGGGGTCCTGTTCATCCAGCCCCAACCGGCTCAATTGATCAGGGTCCTGTTCATCCAGAGGCAATGCCATGGGTCCTGTTCATCCACTCCCACCGCTCACTGTTCGTC
>NC_041385.1:123179168-123238344 GCF_002162155.2 Triticum dicoccoides
CACAGTTCATCCAAACCCCCCTGCAACACTCACTATTCATCCAGAGGCAGCATCGATCGGCTTTAGTTAGCAGCAGTAGAGAAGGAATCGCTCGATCGCTCGGGTTCAGTAACGCGTAGCCTACAGTGCAATCGCTTGGGTTTAGTTAGGCGACGCCTCGCTCGGGTTCAGTTAGAGCCAATGCCTCGCACGCACGCGCGTACGTGTACGAGAGAAACACGCATCGCTCGGCCCCCGACCACCCACCGTAACCGGGAACTCCCTGAAATTTTCCTCGCCCTCGCTTCTACCATGGTTTTTTCCGTCATAGATGGCCCAAAGAATGTCATGCAGCTGCGTCTTCGGCCCGCCCAAGACGAAATGCCCATTTTCTGTCATGATTTTTTGTCATAGAAGTAGGATCCCACCACATCTATGATGATAATGGGTTTTGTCACAATTATCATCATAGAAGTGTCATAAGTATGACAGAAAAAAGTTTCATTCGGCGCAAAATGTCACGGATGTGTCTTTTTTTTTGCAGTGATAGGACTCCGTTGCCACGGGAGGGTAGGACAAAAGATGTCATGCAAGTTCTTTCCATAAGCACATATGACTATTTACAGAATACATGCCTACATTATATTTATGAACTGGAGCTAGTGCCGTATCACCCTAGGTTATGACTGTCTCATGATGAATATCATTCAACGAATCACTGATCCAATGCCTACGAATTTACCTTATATTGTTCTGGCTAAGTCACTGCTGCTGCTACTGTTATTGTTACTACTACAAAATTATTGCTATCACTGTCACTGTTACTATTGCTGCTATCACTATTATCAAAACTATCATATTACTTTGCTACTGATCACTTTGCTGCGGATAATTAATTTCCAGGTGTGGTTGAATTGACAACTCAGCTGCTGATAATTGCAAATATTCTTTTGCTCCCCTTGTGTCGAATCTATAAATTTGGGTTGAATACTCTACCCTCGAAAACTGTTGCCATCCCATATACTTGTGGGTTATTAGGAGGCCCATGGCAATTTCGTAGATACCCTGTTGTTTTAGCTGAGTATGACGGATTCACAAACGTGGTTGAATACTCCTTGAACATGTATCCACTATGGGCAAGAATTAAAGGGCTACCGGATGGACTTATGATGTATACTACGCAACCTTCTTCATGTAGACGTTGTTGGGCCTCCAAGTGCAGAGGTTTGTAGGACAGTAGCAAATTTCCCTCAAGTGGATGACCTAAGGTTTATCAATCCATGGGAGGCGTAGGATGAAGATGGTCTCTTTCAGACAACCCTGCAACCAAATAACAAAGAGTCTCTTGTGTCGCCAACACACCCAATACAATGGTAAATTGTATAGGTGCAATAGTTCGGCGAAGAGATGGTGATGCAAGTGCAATATGGATGGTAGATATAGGTTTTTGTAATCAGAAACTATAAAAATAGCAAGGTAGAAAGTAACAAAAGTGAGATAAAACGGTATTGCAATGTTTCGAAACAAGGCCTAGGTTTCATACTTTCACTAGTGCAAGTTCTCTAAAAAATGATAACATAATTAGATCATATAACAATCCCTCAACGTGCAACAAAGAGTCACTCCAAAGTCACTAATAGCGGAGAACAAACGAATATATTATTGTAGGGTACGAAACCACCTCAGAGTTATTCTTTCCGATCAATCCATTGGGCTATTCCTATAAGTGTCACAAACAGCCCTAGATTTCATAGTAAAATAACACCTTAAGACACACATCAACCAAAACCCTAATGTCACCTAGATACTCCAATGTCACCTCAAGTATCCACGGGTTTGATTATACGATATGCATCACACAATCTCAGATTCATCTATTCAAACCAACACAAAGAACTTCAAAGAGTGCCCCAAAGTTTCAACCGGAGAGTCAAGACAAGAACATGTGCCAACCCCAATGCATAAGTTCACAAGGTCACAGAACCCGCAAGTTGAGCACCAAAACATACATCAAGTGGATCATGTGAATATCCCATTGTCGCCACAGATAAGCACATGCAATACATACATCAAGTGTTCTCAAATCCTTAAAGACTCAATCTGATAAGATAACTTCAAGGGAAAACTCAATCCATTACAAGAAGTTAGAGGGGGAGAAACATCATATGATCCAACTATAATAGCAAAGCTCGCGATACATCAAGATCGTGCCAAATCAAGAACACGAGAGAGAGAGAGAGATCAAACACATAGCAACTGGTACATACCCTCAGCCCCGAGGGTGAACTACTCCCTCCTCATCATGGAGAGCGTCGGGATGATGAAGATGGCCACCGGTGATGGATCCCCCCTCCGGGAGGGTGCCAGAACAAGGCTCCGATAGGTTTTTCGTGGCTATAGAGGCTTGCGGCGGCGAAACTCCCGATCTTATTTATGTTCTGGAAGTTTGGGGATATATAAGAGGTGTTGGCGTCGGGAACAAGTCAGGGGGGTCCATGATACGTCTCCAACGTATCTATAATTTCTGATTGTTCCATGTTGTTATATTATTATTCTTGGATGTTTTACAATCATTTTATATCATTTTTTGGTACTAACCTATTGACATAGTGCCCAGTGCCAGTTGCTGTTTTCTGCATGCTTTTTACATCACTGGAAATCAATATCAAACGGAGTCCGAACACAACGAAACTCCTGGAGCATTTTTGGGGCTAGAAGAAAGCCAATGGGCCAAGGAAGCACCTGGGGCGGCTGCTCGAGGGGAGCAGCACCCACTAGGGTGCGCCAGGAGGCCCAGGCGCACCCAGGTGGGTGCTGCCCACCTCGGGTGCCCCCTGAACCACCTCTTTGCTCTATAAATACCACAATATTCCAGAAACCCTAGGGGAGGCGACGAAATATTGATCCAGCTGCCGCAGAGTCCAGAACAACCAGATCCAATCTATACACCATCATGGAGGGGTTCACCACTTTTTTACTTTGAATTTGAGTCTCCATCTTCTCTTATAAAGCACCAACTAAGGGGCACTATGGTCGTATTTGAGCATTAGGTGTAGCTAATATTCGAGTGTGTTTCATGAATGGATCAATGATTGAGCATGATGGGCTAGGGATAAATTGCTTTAGTGTTGATATTTTGAAAGACATGGTTGCTTGTTGGTATGCTTGAGTATTAAAGTCTTCATGTCAAAACTAGACTATTACTTTGAATCATATAAAAGTCCATATGTCCATGCTATAAAGAAAAGAATGTGATGAACAAGTTAGGCAGCATTCCACATCAAAAATTCTGATTTTATCATTTACCTACTCGAGGACGAGCAGGAATTAAGCTTGGGGATGCTGATACGTCTCCAACGTATCTATAATTTTTTATTGTTCCATGCTGTTATATTATCATTCTTGGATGTTTTGCAATCATTTTATAGTCAATTTTGGTACTAACCTATTGACATAGTGCCCAGTGCCAGTTGTTGTTTTCTACATGTTTTTTACATCGCATGAAATCAATATCAAACGGAGTCCAAATGCAACAAAACTCCTGGAGGATTTTTTTGGGGCCAGAAGAAAGCCAGTGAGCCAAGGAAGCACCTGGGGGGCTGCTCGAGGGGAGAAGCACCCACCAGGGCGCGCAAGGAGGCCCAGGCACGCCCAGGTGGGTGTTTCCCACCTCGGGTGCCCCCGAACCGCCTCTTTGCTCTATAAATACCACAATATTCCAGAAACCCTAGGGAGGCGACGAAATATGATCCAGCCGCCGCAGAGTCTAGAGCCACCAGATCCAATCTAGACACCGTCATGGAGGGGTTCACCACTTCCATTGGTGCCTCTCCTATGATGCGTGAGTAGTTCTTTGTAGAACTACCTGTCTGTAGTTAGTAGCTAGATGGCTTCCTCTCTCTCTCTCTCTCTCTCTCTTGATTATCAATACAATGGTCTCTTGCAGATCCATATGATGTAAGTCTTTTGGCGGTGTCTTTGTTGGGATCCGATGAACTTTGGGTTTATGATCAGATCTATGTTTTTTGTCCATGAAAGTTTTTTGAGTCTTCTTTGATCTCTTAGATGCATGATTGCTTATAGCCTCGTATTTATTCTTCGATATTTGGCTTTTGTTTGGCCAACTTGATCTATTTATCTTGCAATGGGAAGAGGTGCTTTGTAGTGGGCTCGATCTTACGGTGCTTGATCCTAGTGATAGAAGGGGAACCGACACGTATGTATCATTGCTACTAAGGATAACAATATGAGATCTATATCTCCGCAATAGATAAACGGATATCCTCTAGATCATGTCATCGTTCTTATTGCATTACTCCATTTTTCCATGAACTTAATACACTAGATGCATGCTAGATAGCGGTCGATGTGTGGAGTAATAGTAGTAGATGCAGGCAGGAGTCGATCTACTAATCTTAGATGTGATACCTATGTAATGATCATTGCTTGGATATCGCCCTGATTATTTGAAGTTCTATCAATTTCCCAACAGTAATTGTTTTCCCACCATTTGCTATTTTCCTCGAGAGAAGCCACTAGTAAAACCTACGCCTCCCGGGTCTCTTTTCATCATATTTGCCTTTGTGATCTATTTTCCTTTGCATTTATTCTCAAATCCATTAAACCAAAAATACAAAAATACCTTGCTGCAATTTATTTGTTCTGCGATCTATATATCCTATCTACCACTTTTACCTCACGTTATTTGCCTATCTTGATGCACCGTACCCGGAAGGGATTGGCAACCCCATTAACACGTTGGGTTGCGAGTATTTGTTATTTGTGTGCAGGTGCTGTTTACGTGGTGTGAGGAGGTTCTCCTACTAGTTCGATAACCTTGGTCTCCACCAAGGGAAATACCTACTGTTGCTATACTGCATCCTCCCTTCCTCTTTGGGGAAATACCGACGTAGTTCTAGAAGACATCAGTCCATGAGGAAGCCACGAGGTAGGGGGCGCGCCCAGGGGGTAGGGCGCGCCCTCCACCCTCGTGGTGGCCTCTGGACTCTTATGGTCCATATCCAATGCCCCGTGGGCTTCTTCTGGTACAAAAACAATCTCCGTGAATTTTCAGGTCAATTGGACTCCGTTTGGTATTCCTTTTCTGTACTCAAAAACAAGGAAAAAACAGAAACTGGCAATGGGCTCTAGGTTAATAGGTTAGTCTCAAAAATCATATAAAATAGCATATAAATGCATATAAAACATCCAAGATGGATAATATAATAGCATGGAACAAAAAAATATAGATACGTTGGAGATGTATCAAGCATCCCCAAGCTTAATTCCTCCTCGTCCTCGAGTAGGTAAATGATAAAAATAGATTTTTTTTATGTGGAATGCTACCTGACATATTTATCCATATAATCTTCTCTATTGTGGCAAGAATATTCAGATTCATAAGATTCAAAACAAAAGTTTAATATTGACATAAAAACAATAATACTTCAAGCATACTAATAAAACAATCGTGTCTTCTCAAAATAACATGGCCAAAGAAAGCTATCCCTACAAAATCATATAGTCTGGCTATGCTCTATCTTCATCACACAAAATATTTAAATCATGCACAACCCCAATGACAAGCCAAGCAATTGTTTCATACTTTTGATGTTTTCAAACCTTTTCAACTTTCATGCAATACATGAGCGTGAGCCATGGACATAGCACTATAGGTGGAATAGAATAGGGTGGTTGTGGAGAAGACAAAAGGAAGGAGATAGTCTCACATCGACTAGCTATATCAACGGGCTATGGAGATGCCCATCAATAGATATCAATGTGAGTGAGTAGGGATTGCCATGCAATGGATGCACTAGAGCTACAAGTTTATGAAGGCTCAGAGAGAAACTAAGTGGGTGTGCATCGAACTTGCTTGCTCACGAAGACCTAGGGAAATTTGAGGAAGCCCATCATTGGAATATACTAGCGAAGTTCTATAATGAAAAGTTCCCACTAGTATATGAAAGTGACAACATAGGATACTCTCTATCATGAAGATCATGGTGCTACTTTGAAGCACAAGTGTGGTAAAAGGATAGTAGCATTGCCTCTTCTCTCTTTTTCTCTCATTTTTTTGTTTTTTTTGTTTTTTGGGGCCTTCTATTTTTTGGCATCTTTTTTATTTTATTTTTATTTTTCGTTTGGAGTCTCATCGCGACTTGTGGGGGAATCATAGCCTCCATCATCATTTCCTCACTGGGACAATGCTCTAATAATGAAGATAATCACACTTTTATTTACTTACAACTCAGGAATTACAACTCGATACTTAGAACAAATTATGACTCTATATGAATGCCTCCGACAGTGTACCAGGATGTGCAATGAATCAAGAGTGACATATATGAAATAATTATGAACGGTGGCTTTGCCACAAATACAATGTCAACTACATGATCATTCAAAGCAATATGACAATGATGAAGCGTGTCATAATAAACAGAATGGTGGACAGTTGCATGGCAATATATCTCGGAATGGCTATGGAAATGCCATAATAGGTAGGTATGGTGGCTGTTTTGAGGAAGGTATATGGTGGGTGTATGGTACCGACGAAAGTTGAGCGGTACTAGAGAGGCTAGCAATGGTGGAAGAGTGAGAGTGTGTATAATCCATGGACTCAACATTAGTCATAAAGAACTCACATACTTATTGCAAAAATCTATTAGTTATTGAAACGAAGTACTATGTGCATGCTCCTAGGGGTATAGATTGGTAGGAAAATACCATCGCTCGTCCCCGATCGCCACTCATAAGGAAGACACTCAATAAATAAATCATGCTCCGGCTTCATCACATAACGGTTCACCATACGTGCATGTTACGGAAATCACAAACTTCAACACAAGTATTTCTACAATCCACAATTAATCACTAGCATGACTCTAATATTACCATCCTCATATCTCAAAACAATCATAAGGAATCAAACTTCTCATAGTATTCAATGCACTTTATAGGAAAAAAATTATTATATCCCTCTTGGATGCCCATCATATTAGGACTAAATTCATAACCTAAGCAAATTACTATGTTGTTTAGAGACTCTCTAAATAATATAAGTGAAGCATGAGAGTTCATCAATTTCTTAAAAATAAAACCACTGTCGTGCTCTACAAAGATATAAGTGAAGCACTAGAGCAAATGACAAACTACTCCAAAAGATATAGGTGAAGATCAATGAGTAGTCGAATAATTATTTAACTATGAGAAGACTCTCTAACATTTAAGAATTTCAGATCTTGGGATATTATTCAAACAGCAAGCAAAACAAAATTAAATAAAATGACGCTCCAAGCAAAACACATATCATGTGGTGAATAAAAATATAGCTCCAAGTAAAGTTACCGATGAACGAAGACGAAAGAGGGGATGCCATCCGGGGCATCCCCAAGCTTAGGCTCTTGGTTGTCCTTGAATATCACCTTGGGGTGCCTTGTGCATCCCCAAGCTTAGGCTCTTGATACGTCTCCGTCGTATCTACTTTTCCAAACACTTTTGCCCTTGTTTTGGACTCTAACTTGTATGATTTGAATGGAACTAACCCGGACTAATGCTGTTTTCAGCAGAATTGCCATGGTGTTGTTTTATGTGCAGAAAATAAAAGTTCTCGGAAGGACCTGAAACTCCACGGAATATCTTAGGATAAATAATAAAAAAATCCTCGCCAAAGATGAAGACCAGGGGGCCCACACCCTGTCCATGAGGGTGGGGGCGCCCCCCCCCCCCTGGGCACGCCCCCTACCTCGTGGGCCCCCTGGTGGCCCTCCGATGCCAACTCCAACTCCATATATTGGCTTTCGGGGAGAAAAAAAATCAGATCTGAACCTATTATGTTTTCATGAATATATATATATGATTTCTTGATCCTATCTTGCAAGTCTATAGTCACCTACTATGTGTTATGATCCGGCAACCCCGAAGAGACAATAATCGGAACCACTCCCGGTGATGACCTTAGTTTGAGGAGTTCATTTATTCACTACGTGCTAATGCTTTGTTCCGGTTCTCTATTAAAAGGAGGCCTTAATATCCCTTAGTTTCCAATAGGACCCCGCTGCTACGGGAGGGTAGGACAAAAGATGTCATGCAAGTTCTTTTCCATAAGCACGTATGACTATATTCGGAATACATGCCTACATTACATTGATGAACTGGAGCTAGTTCTGTGTCACCCTATGTTATGACTGTTACATGATGAACCACATCCGGCATAATTATGCATCATTGATCCGGTGCTTACGAGTTTCCATATACTGGTTCTCGCTTATTTACTTTTCCGTTGTTACTGTTACAATCACTACAAAAATACCAAAACCATTACTTTTGTTGTCTTTACTTTTGTCACCATTACCACCACTATCATATTACTTTGCTACTAAAAACTTTGCTGCAGATACTAAGTTTCCAGGTGTGGTTGAATTGACAACTCAGCTGCTAATACTTGAGCATATTCTTTGGCTCCCCTTGTGTCGAATCAATAAATTTGGGTTGAATACTCTACCCTCGAAAACTGTTGCGATCCCCTATACTTGTGGGTTATCAAGACCTTTTTCTGGCGCCGTTGTCGGGGAGCATAGCTCTATTCTTTGAGTCACTTGGGATTTATATCTGTTGGACACTATGAAGAACTTGAAAGGCGCTAAGACCAAGATTTTGCCCTCAACTACGAAGGGAGGTAAGGAACTGCCATCTAGCCTTCCACTAGATTCTCCTTCTGTTATAAGTAAGCTTGCGACACCTAAACCTGCTACTGCTATGAATTCTGATATGTCGCATGTTATTAATGATGCCACTTCTGCTATGCATGATACTTATGATGAAACCACTTCTATGCTTGATACTACTGTGCCCCTTGGTGAATTTCTTGATGAGCAAATTGCTAGGTCTAGAGAAAGAGAAATTATTACACCTGAATACAATGATGAGAGTGATGATGAAAATATGCCCCCTATTCCTGAAGGTTATCTTTTTGATGCAGAATCTTCTGTCGCTATTTTTGCTTGCCAGGATAGATATGAACTTAAGAGGTTGCTAGTTAAATGGAGTAAAGAATCTCTTAGAGATAGAATGAGACCCGACCCTGCTTTTGCTACTTCACTTATTTGTGTTCTCGATAAGGATTATTATGATTTTTCTGTTGATCAAGATATAATTACTTTGGTTGAATCTAATCCTTTCTACGGCTATGAATCTGAAACTGTTGTGGCACATCTTACTAAGTTGAATGATATAGCTGCCCTGTTTACTAATAATGAGAGATCGCGCTATCTTTATTTACTCAAAATATTTCCGTTCTCATTAAAGGGTGATGCTAAGATATGGTTTAATTCTTTAGATCCTGGTTGTGTGAAAAGTCCCCAGGATATGATTTATTACTTCTCTGCTAAATATTTCCCTGCTCATAAGAAACAAGCTGCTTTGAGGGAAATATACAACTTTGTGCAAATTGAAGAAGAGAGTCTCCCACAAGCTTGGGGAGGCTTCTCAAGTTACTTAATGCTTTGCCTGATCATCCTCTTAAGAAACCTGAAATACTTGATATCTTTTATAATGGACTAACCGATGCTTCCAGAGATTACCTGGATAGTTGTGTTGGTTCTCTTTTCAGGGAAAGAACACCGGATGAAGCTGAAATTCTATTGAACAATATGTTGACAAATGAAAATAATTGGGCACCTCCTGAGGCAATTTCTGAGCCAATTATTGAGCCTATTCCTAAACCAACTCCGAAGAAGAGAGGTGTTCTATTTCTCAGTCCTGAAGATATGCAAGAGGCAAAGAAATCTATGAAAGAAAAAGGTATTAAAGCTGAAGATGTTAAGAATTTACCTCCTATTGAAGAAATACATGGTCTTAATTTACTGCCTGTTTAAAAAGTATATGATCTAAATTACTTATTTACTGAAGAACCTCCCGATATCCCGACACAGGTAGTAAAGGTAAATTCTCTCTATAGATATGATAAAGCTGAAGTCCCTCCTACTAAAATTGCTAGTCATTCCTTGGATGAGTTTGATAACTTTATGTTTAAGCAAGATGACTTTAATGCTTATTTTGGTAGACAATTAAAACAAGATGCTTATATGATTAAACACTTGGGTGATTATATGGCTGATATTAGAGGTGAACTTAAACTTGTTAGCAAACATGCTTCTATGGTTACCACTCAAGTAGAACAAGAACTTAAAGCTCAAAAAGAAGCGCTTGATGAAATGAATAGTAAGAAAAATGATTATGTTGTTAGAGTGGCTACTAGAATCGGTAGAATGACTCAGGAACCTTTGTATCCTGAAGGCCACCCTAAGAGAATCGAGCAAGATTCTCAAAGACATGATATTGATGTACCTAGTTCTTCTAAAAAGAAGAAAAAGAAAAATGATAGGACTTTGCAAACTTCTAGTGAACCTATTGCTGAGCCACCTGAAAATCCAAATGATATTCCCATGTCTGATGCTGAAACCCAATCAGGTGATGAACATGAACCTAGTGATAATGTTAATAATCATGTTAATGCTCAACCTAGTACTGATAATGATGTAGAAGCTGAACCTATTGTTGACCTTGATAACCCACAATCAAGGAATCAACTCTATGATAAAAGAGACTTCGTTGCTAGGAAACAAGGTAAAGAAAGGGAACCATGGGTTCAGAAACCCATGCCTTTTCCTCCGAAACCATCCAAGAAAAAGGATGATGAGGATTTTGAGCGCTTTGCTGAAATGATTAGACCTATCTTTTTGCGTATGCGATTAACTGATGTGCTCAAAACAAATCCTTATTCTAAGTATATGAAGGATACTATTAGTAATAAAAGAAAGATATCTGAAGCTGAAATTTCCACCATGCTTGCTAATTATACTTTTAAGGGTGGAATACCAAAGAAACTTGGAGATCCCGGAGTACCTACTATACCATGCTCCATTAAGAGAAATTATGTCAAAACTGCTTTATGTGATCTTGGAGCCGGTGTTAGTGTTATGCCTCTCTCTTTATCTTGTAGACTTGACTTGAATAAGTTGACACCTACTGAAATATCTTTGCAAATGGCTGATAAATCAACTGCTACACCTGTCGGTATTTGTGAGGATGTGCATGTTGTGGTTGCAAACGTTACTATTTTAACGGACTTTGTTATTCTCGATATTCCCGAGGATGATAGTATGTCTATTATTCTTGGAAGACCTTTCCTTAATACTGCAGGGGCTGTTATTGATTGCAACAAAGGCAATGTCACTTTTCATGTTAATGGCAATGAGCACACGATACACTTTCCGAGGAAACAACCTCAGGTTCACAGTATCAACTCTATTGGAAAAATTCCATTGGTTATATTCGGAAGTTTTGAATTTCCTCTCCCTACTTTCAAGAAAAAGTATGATATTCTTATTGTTGGGGATTTTCATATCCCCGCTGAGGTAACTTAGTGCTATTCGAAATTTCTCCGGTTCCGTGTTAATCGGAATGAGCTCGTTAACAAGACTTGATCAACCTTGTTAGTAGATTCTTTTTGATGAACACAAGATGGATAAAACTAGAAGCATAACCTTCTGTACCCTCTTTTTATTTTCTGTTATTTAGTAGAAATAAAGTAAAATAGTATTTTCTGTCTGTTTCCTGACTTGTCCGTGCAATATAAAAATATCCCGAAAATAAAAGTCCTCAGAATGCCATGCCAATTTAATATGATTTTTTCGGGAATATTTAAGAATTTACTGTGCAAAAATCACCGCGGGGGGAGTTTCCACCTGGTCACGAGGGTGGAGGGCGCGCCCTACCCCCCTAGGCGCACCCGCGTGCCTCGTGGGCCCATGGTGGCCCTCCTCCACTTATCCTTGCACCCTTCTTCTTCCTCTGCCTCACACAAACACGAAAAACCAACTCAAGCACGAGTTCCAGCCCCCGTTGCTGTGATTTTTGATCTCCTTGCTCAAAGCACCTCTCGCAAAACTGCTTGGGGAGATTGTTCCTTGGTATGTGACTCCTCCATTGGCCCAATTAGTTTTTGTTTTAGTGCTTTATTCATTGCAAATTTGTGCTGCATAGGTGACCATGTTCTTGAGCTTGCATGTCAAATTTATATGGTTTCAAGTAGTTCCAATGCTTTATATAGGCTCTAGGCACTTGTAGGAGTTGTTGCTATCAATTTTATTGAAGTTGGTTCACTTTTATTTGAAGTTACAAAAAAAATTCAGAAATTTCTCAGAGGAAGCAATATGTTTAGGAGGATGTTCCAAGGTGGCCCTTCAAGGAAGCAAGGAACCCAGGCTTGCAATACGTGATGCTGACGAGGAACCACCAAGAGATGCTCCTGTGAGGCCCTGTGAATGGCCTTCGGAAAATTTAATGAATCAAGTAGGAATCAAAGAAGAATTTAGCGCATATTTACGCAACGCTGGTCTTGAGGACTTTGAAGCTGACAAATGCCCACAGTATCATGATCTCACAAGTTCATTTGTGAGGAGGTTTGAGTTTTCATCTTCGCGTAATTCTCCTTCAGTCATGTTTGACCTTTATGACAAATCTTATACCATGGACTTAGAGGATTTCACTTCTGCTTGCAAACTTCCATCATGGGGTAGTGTCAGGGATCCCCCTCAATCTGAATATGGAGACTTTCTTGCTAGAATAACTGTGGGGGAATCTAGAAATATAACGCAAGCCACTTTAGGGAGCATTCATTTCCCTGCTATACACTATTTTGCTCTCTTTATAGGTAGATGCATTAATGCTAAGGATGAAGTATGTAACTTATGTGCCCCTGATCTCAGCATTCTCAGAAGTGCTGTGTTAGGAGACCAATCTTATCATATGGGAGCCATCGTAGCTCGTAGGTTGCATCAGAATAGACATAACGGAGATTTCTTTGGAGGAATTTATGCAACCCGCTTAGCTAATTTTCTTGAGATAGACATTCGAGAGGGTGATATGGAGTTACCCTCTACTTATTTGGATTTCGATTCTATGGTTTCCCACCAGTTTGTTGAGAGGACAGAACCACCTCTCCAGTATCGACTAATCTTTAACAAACGTCATGTAGTCCATATTGCTCTTCCTGCTCCTGCCTTCTTTGATTTTCAGACAAAAGGAAGATATATTATTACCAGAGAGGAGGCAGATGAATACGAGAGGAGAGTGGAGGCAGCTAGACGCTATGCTGCAGCTCAGGAGGCGATTGCCGCTGCGTCACAGTATGACCCCAGCTTCACCTACGGATATCCGCCAGGCCATCCCTGGCAATAGTCCAACTTAGGCCAAAAGCCTAAGCTTGGGGGAGTACGTATTTCCCACCGACATTACATTTATGTTCACACACACTCATTGCCAGATGTCAGTGTTCATACTCTTTCACTGTAATATCCATGCTAGTTTATTTTCTTTTTCCTGCTCTCTTCTTGTGTGTTTAATAAACCTTAGAAAACCAAAAAAATAGTAGTAGTTTATTTCTTTGCTCTAGTAATTAAAAAGGAAAACCCTAAAATATTTCCCGTTCTTCTTTTGCTTGTTGGGAGCTTTCCCGTGTAAATAGTTTTTCTTTTCCTTTCTTTGGGGGTCGAGAAGACCATATTGAAAATGCTTAGTGGCTCTTATATGCATGATTGTTTATTTAACTTAGAGCCCATATTACTTGTCTTCTCTCTTGAGTTGAATGTTTGCAGATTCCAGCTTAGTCCAACGCATGTGCACTCTTACTATTATACACTTCATTCGGTTGTGCAAGTGAAAGGAAATAATGATGATATATGATGGACTTATTGGGATGAGAAAAGATGGTATGAACTCGACCTCTCTTGTTTTTGTAAATATGATGATTCATCATTTCTGAGTTAGCTATTATGAAGTAAGCATATTTGCAATGACATTTAGAGATTATAGTTGCTTGTGCCATGCTTGATTAGCTATGAGTTATAATGGTTTACCTTGCGTGCCAACATGCTATTAGAATGACCATGATGTGGTATGAAGGGATGGTATCTGAGGGAGTCCCGGATTAGGGGGTGTCCGGATAGCCGGACTACCATCATCGCCCGAACTATCATCGGCCGGACTATCATCATCATCGACCGGACTCCAAGACTATGAAGATACAAGATTGAAGAATTCGTCCCGTGTCCGGATGGGACTTTCCTTGGCGTCGAGGGCAAGCTTGGTGATACGGATACGTAGATCTCCTACTATTGTAACCGACTCTATGTAACCCTAGCCCTCTCCGGTGTCTATATAAACCGGATGGCTCTAGTCCGTAGGACACAACAACAACCATTACAATCATACCATAGGCTAGCTTCTAGGGTTTAGCCTCCTTGATCTCGTGGTAGATCCACTCTTGTAAACATCCACAATATCAATATCAATCAAGCAGGACGTAGGGTTTTACCTCCATCAAGAGGGCCCGAACCTGGGTAAAACATCGTGTCCCATGTCTCCTGTTACCATCCGCCTAGACGCACAGTTCGGGACCCCCTACCCGAGATCCGCCGGTTTTGACACCGACATTGGTGCTTTCATTGAGAGTTCCTCTGTGTCGTCACCGATAGGCTTGATGGCCTCTTCAATCGACAACGACGTAGTCCTGGGTGAGACTTTTCTCCCCGGACAGATCTTCGTATTCGGCGGCTTCGCACTGCGGGCCAACTCACTTGGCCATCTGGAGCAGATCGAAAGCTACGCCCCTGGCCATCAGGTCAGGTTTGGAAGCCTAAACTTCACGGCCGATATCCGCGGGGACTTGATCTTCGATGGATCTGAGCCACAGCCGAGCGTGCCGCGCTGTCATGATGGGCACGACCTAACTCTGCCACCGGACAGCACCTTGGAGGCCGCACACGAATCCGCTCCGACCCATAGTCCGGAGCCGATCACACGGATCGAGGACGGATGGCTGGACACAGCCTCGGGAGCTGCAACTTCCACGGCGATGGAGCCGAACACTTACCTTGTCTCGCATAAAGCCCATGACTCCGAGGTGCCGGACTCTCTGCCGGACTCCGAACCTCATGCGCCCCTGCCAGTCGAATCCGATTGGGCGCCGATCATGGAATTCACCGCTGCGGACACCTTTCAGCACTCACCCTTCGGTGATATCTTAAACTCGCTAAAGCATCTCTCACTATCCGGAGAGCCCTGGCCGAACTACGGCTAGGATGGTCGGGACGCGGACAATGAAGAAATTCAGAGCCCACCCACCACCCACTTCGTAGCCACCGTCGACGATCTAACTGACGTGCTAAACTATGACTCCGAAGACATCAACGGTATGGACGACGATGCCGGAGACAATCAAGAACCAGCGCCTACAGGGCACTGGAAGGCCACCTCGTCACATGACATACATATGATGGACACCCCAAAGGGAAGCGATAACGAGGAACAACGGGACATGGCAGAGGATAATCCCGCCGATAAACAACCAAAACGGCGACATAGACGCCGCCCTAAGTCCTGCCTCGATCAAAGCAGCATTCCTAACGACCCAGCGATAGAGCAGGGCAAACCAGCGGACGACGAACATACAACCAAGCAACCATCTGAACAAGACGAACCGGATAATCAACCACTTCACGGAGCAATCAACAGTTCGGACAGAACACCGGAGCATAAGAACCTTCACAAAAGACTCGTCGCCACTGCAAGAAGCTTGAAGAAGGGAAAACGGAAGCTCAAAAAAGCGGAAGACATACTCAGAATGAAGTGGAGCAAAGTACTCAAGACCGCAGACAAATATGGCAATGGCCATCAAACAAAGAGCTACCCGAAGCGCAAGTTGTTGCCAGAATTTGACGAGGAAGCCATAGAACACTCACAGTCAAAAAATAAAGAGGCCGCCTGGCCGGATAGACGGCCAGATGACAGGCCAAAAGCGACAAGCGGCGCCGCACACAAGCCGACTTATGATCCTGGGAAAACGGACGGCCCAACTAGGTCCATCTACGGGCCAAAAAAAGAGGGCCCCAGGAAGTAACACAACACGACAAGTACAGGGGCGCCGCACACCCGCTATGTTTTACCAATGAGGTGCTGGATCATGAATTTCCAGCAGGGTTCAAACCCATAAACATAGAGGCATACGACGGCACAACAGACCCCGGAGTCTGGATAGAAGATTACATACTACACATACACATGGCTAGAGGAGATGATCTCCACGCCATAAAATACCTACCCCTCAAGCTCAAAGGGCCAGCTCGGCATTGGCTCAAAAGCCTCCCAGAAAACACTGTTGGAAGTTGGGAAGAGCTTGAGGACGCGTTTAGAGCAAATTTTCAAGGGACTTATGTCCGCCCTCCGGATGCAGACGATCTGAGTCATATAACCCAACAGCCCGGAGAGTCAGCGCGCAAATTCTGGAACAGGTTCCTTACCAAAAAGAACCAAATAGTCGACTGTCCGGACGCGGAAGCCTTAGCAGCTTTTAAACACAACGTCCGAGACGAATGGCTCGCCAGACACCTCGGCCAAGAGAAGCCAAGAACAATGGCCGCGCTAACAAGCCTCATGACGCGCTTTTGTGCAGGAGAAGACAGCTGGCTAGCAAGATGTAGCACCAGCGACCCGAGTACATCCGAGATCAGAGATGGAAACGGAAAATCACGGCGCAGGAAAGATCAGTGCCGAAATAAAGAAAAAAGCCCAAAGGGCACGGCGGTCAACGCCGGATTCAAAAGCTCGCGGCCAAATAATAAAACATTGCCCCTTAAGGACAACAGCGATGAGCTATCAAATTTAAACAAAATCTTAGATCGGATATGTCAAATCCACAGTACCTCCGGAAGGCCTGCAAACCATACCAACCAAAATTGTTGGGTTTTTAAACAGTCCGGCAGACTCAACACCGGACACAAGGGGCTCGATGCGCCAAGCGAGGACGATGACGAACCCCACCAACAGAGCACCGGAAGTCAAAAGACTTTCCCACAAGAAGTCAAAACAGTAGCTCGCTTCATGCGATAGTATGGAAAACCAACACGGCACTCGCTAAGACAAGTGTCGCACGGTCCACCCCAGCGGAACACCGAGATTGGATGTCAAAACCAATCACTTTCGACCATCTGGATTAGTCCAGCAGTATCCAGAATGCAGGATACACTGCCTTGATATTGGATCCCATAATAGACGGACTGCAATTCACGCAGGTTTTGATGGACGGCGGCGGTAACTCAAACCTGCTATATCCGGACACAATCCGCAAGTTGGGATAGACCCTACTACAATTCGGCATAGCCGCACTTCCTTCAAAGGAGTGGCGCCAGGCCCTTACGCCAGGCGCACAGGTTCATTATTACTAGAAGTTGTGTTCGGGTCACCTGACAACTTCCGACGAGAAAAGCTAACCTTTCACGTCGCCCCATTTTAAAGTAGCTATCAAGCATCACTGGGACGGGAAGCTTTCATCCACTTCAATGCAATACCACATTACGCGTCTCTTACGCTTAAAATGCCCGGTCCACGTGACATCATTTCATTAAAAGGTCGCCTGAGACCCCGGACACGGCTGGACGAGTCCGAAACAAATAAGCTAGGGGCTACCTAGCCGCACACCCCTTCACAAGGGTTTGTATATATAAGCCATAATGAGCTAGCATAGGCTCAACTTTATTAATCTATATTTCAATTTTTTATGCACTTTCTCGCACGATTTCTTTTCAAACTAAGTTCCTCTCTTTTTACAGATGAACAGCGTGCACACCATCCAGGATACGGCACAACGGAGACACAGGCGCAGACGTGCAGTAGGGACCCGTTGCAAGGACTCTTTTCAGACTAAGACCCTACGTAAACCTTTCTTACTGTCTCTTGTTGCTATAATCCCCTGGTTTCTCATTATAACCAGAGTGGAGACTGGCGTTCTGGCATCGGCTGCGCCAGAAGAACTTGCCCGTACCTGGACACAAGGGGCTTAGGGCATTGTTTTGCCCGCTATTGTAAAGACCGAACACCTTCGGGAGTGTTCGGCGTCTCGAGTTAGGCCTTATATGCATCAGCTTCGAATCATGTCTTTGGTCAAATGTTGGGTTTGCCCGGCTCCTGTGTTTTGCTGCCTTACGTTCCGTATCACCGGCTAACGCGGCACCAGGAGAACTACTGCGATTGTGCCCCAGTTCGGCTGGGCGAGCACCTCAGTAGAGAAAGCCGAAAACTGACTGTCATGATACAGCGAGAGACTGGTCAACCACTCGATCGACCATGGGAATGTTTAGAATTCCTCCGCTTTGACGAAGGGCCGTTTCCCGGTCAGGCACATATGCGCCCCAAATTCGGAGAGCGCGGTGCCCCCAGGGGCTATGTCGTAGCCCCACCCTCGAACTCCATGGCTAAGTGAAAGTGATAAAGCATTATAGTCCGGTTGCCTCATTTGCTACGCTACCACCTCCTTTACAGGACCGAGACGTCGGATTAAGTGTGAAAATGCGCTATTTTTTTGCGAACACCCCCGCACCTTGTGCGTGGGGGCTGAAGCCGACGACTGCCATCTTTCAGGTTATACACACGTATACATGAACGGCCGCATAGGAGATATTCTATTACTTGAACGCACAAGTATAAAAGGCGATTACATTATAAATATTGTTTTACATCATAAAAACGTTCATTCGAATGTAACATTTTTTGAGCACTGCGACTCTATTACACGAGCACCACGCAGCACTTCGCCAAAATAGCGCTTGGTGGGTAACCGGTTATCGTCCGAACCCGGGGTCGCAACAGCGGTGGCATCCATCTCTGTCCAATGTGTCTTCACACGGGCGAGTGCCATCCGCGCACCCTCTATGCAGGCCGACCGCTTCATCGCCTTGATATGCATCACCGCCCCAAGAAATTGCTGCAATAAGCCAAAGTAACTCTTCGGCTCGGGCCTATCCGGCCGGACATGGGTCACTATATCCGTCATAGCAAGCCCGGACAACCTATTTAGCTCAGCCCACTCGGCCAAACGGTCGGTCAGCGGAAGTGAACACTCCGGACTATGGAATTGAGACCAAAACAGCTCTTTCGCCTTGTGATCCTTCTGGCTTCGAAAATGCACAACGGCATCCGCCGCACTCGCTGCTAAGTCCATATAAGGGTCCTCTGGACCCCACAGTTGGCCCAGCTGAGCATACTTTGGATCCGTAAACCTTCGGCGCAGCAGAAAAGGCTTGCCAGCTACAATATCTCCGGCCTGGCGCAGCTCTTCCTTTATAGCCCGCATTGCAGAGCGGGCATCCTTGGCTTCGGCGGTGGCCTTCCCCAGGTCTTCTTGCCCCGCTAGGCACTCCTTCCAAAGAGCCTCATTGCGGTCGGTAGCATCTTTTAACTTCACGGCCATTTCGGCCATCTCTTCCCTGCTCCGGCAGTGTGCGACCCTTTCGGCCGCTAACTCCTCGGCCGCCCTCGAGGCTGCCGCATTACTCCTTCTGGCCTGCTCCTTGGCTTGAGCAAGTTCGGTCTGAAGGCTCTCCACAGCAGTGGCACTATCTGCATTTCACACACATGTTGTAAGGAGCTGGCTTCGGCTCCCTTACCAAGTGACCGCACAGAAACACTTACCTTGCGACTCATCAAGTCGCCTGTTGACCAGCGTGATGTCCGCATCCGCAATAGCGAGTTGCCGCTTTAGTTCAGTAACTCCATCAGTCCGGCTGGCGCCCGAACGACCCGCCACCTGCATCGGCACGGCAGAAATTTAAACCTGCGATTTTGATCCTCGGCACGCTGTCGATTTCGACAACCTATCGAGTCTCAAGGGCTACTATCTATACAGGGCGCATTCTATATGCAAAACTGTTAAAAGGTGTGTCATTTTTACGTACCTCAAACCCCGCCAGCAAACTCCTGACGGCATTATGCAACCCGCCTTCGGCGGACGAAATCCTTTCAATCACCATGCTCATCAATGCGTGGTGATCTTCTGAGATAGACGCCTTCTCAAGCAGATCCTTCGGCCGTACACCAGTTGGCGCCGAACTATCCGGCTTCGCCAAACCAGGGGGCTCCCTCCGTGACGACACTTTAGGCTCATCCGCCGTATCCGACGGCGCCCCGGACGGAGGCGTCTCGCTCTCCATCATCTCCGGACGAAGGTCCCCCGAAGACGAGCTCATTTGCGAAGGACGGAGATCCGAACTACAAGGTAAAAACTTTAGTTATCCTCAGAAGCACAAATAGGGATGTCCCTTATTATAAAACTCCTTTCTTTCTACTTACGGCTCGTTGGAGGGCTGATTCTTTAAGGGAGATTGTGCGGCCGGGGCCTCCCCGGATGCAGGACCCTCTGGCAAAGATTTCTTCCCCCGTTTAGGGGCTTTTGCCCCCGGGTCCTCGGAGGCAGTCCTCTTCTCCACTTGGAGGGAGGGATTCTCGATCCCCCCTCTTTCAAGAGCCTCCTTAGGTGAGGCAATAGCTTTCCTGCTTTCCCCTTCGCCTTCCTCTGGAGGCGCAACCTCAAGCATCCGGACCAACACGGAATCTGGCGCGGTCTCGGGGAGGGGGGCTGGACACCATATCAATTTTGCTTCCGCTATCCACTCCTGTTTAGAAAGAAGTTGGTCATAAGGCGAATCATTGAAAGGAAAACAAACGGTATGTCCGGACTTGGAACTACTTACTTGAGTATCCAGGCGATTGCAGCTTAGGCCAGCATCCTCGGTCAATTCTGGACGCGCCTCTTGCGATCCGAAGAATAATTTGTACATCTCCAGGGGTGTCATACCCATGAAGTGTTGAGGAATCCGTGGGCCCTCCGGATTGAACTCCCACAGCCAGAGAGGGCGGCGTTTGCAGGGCGGGAGACGCCTAATCAGCATAACTTGCATTACCACCACCATATCAACCTCCCTCGTTTGGAGATCTCGAATTCGGCCCTGCAGTAGTGGCACGTCCTTTGACGGCCCCCAGTTGAGCCCTTGGTTGATCCACGACATCAACCGTCGTGGAGGTCCCGGGCGGAATAAGGGCGGCGGCTTTTGTCTGCGGCCCCTCGAAACGGTAATATAGAACCACTCTTGCTGCCACGGGCCGACCTCCTCTTGGAAGGAGCCAGCGGGCCACGGGGCATCGGCCCTCCTACTTATGGCCGCCCCGCCGCACTCCGCTTGACGCCCCCCGATCATCTTCGGCGCCACATTGAAGGTCTTCAGCCACAGGCCGAAGTGAGGGGTGACGCGGAGGAAGGCTTCGCAGACGACAATAAATGCGGAAATATGGAGGATGGACTCCGGAGCCAAATCGTGGAATTCCAACCCATAGTAAAACATGAGCCCTCTCACAAAAGGATCCATCGGGAAGCCTAAACCCCGACGGAGGTGGGATACAAAAACGACATACTCGCCAGGCTCGGGGGTGGGGATGGCCTGCCCTTCGGCAGGCAAACTGTGTGAAATCTCATAAGCCACGTTCTTGGCCTCCCGCAGCTTTAGCATGTCCTCCTCCATGACGGAGGAGGGCATCCACCGGCCCTGGAGGTCGGAACCGTACATCATTGAAGGTCCGAAGCGCTCGAATCTGGAGCTCTAGGTGCTGGAACTTGGAGCGGGGAGAGGATTCGATGGAGGATTGAAGAAAAGAAACGAGCCTTGGTCGCATTATAAAGAGGGAGAATACCGAGAGCCGTCTCCGTGACCGTTTGGGACTCGCCTTCGATAGAGGGGGCGTGGCGACGGGCGCGGTTGGGTTACCCATGTCCGTATTGATGAGAATCCCGGATTAAGGGGGAACACGATCTCTGCTTCGACAAGACGTGCCAAGGAAACCGCTTCGCTAAATGCGCTAAGGTGGTAGAGTAAAAAACGATTCAAGTAATGGCTTGGTAGTGGCGTGACGTCATGCCGCAAAAAACGTCAGCAGATTGAACTTGTGTATATATTATTCTCTCTACGGTAGAATGTGGAATTTATTTTGCAGAGCCGGACACTATCCTGGTGTTCACAATCTTCTATCATTCGGAGGAGGAACCCACCTTGCAATGCCAAGCAATATACGCGCCGGACTTATCATCATTGAAGCTTGGTTCAGGGGCTACTGAGGGAGTCCCGGATTAGGGGGTGTCCGGATAGCCGGACTACCATCATCGGCCGAACTATCATCGGTCGGACTATCATCATCATCGACCGGACTCCAAGACTATGAAGATACAAGATTGAAGACTTCGTCCCGTGTCCTGATGGGACTTTCCTTGGCATGGAGGGCAAGCTTGGCGATACGGATATGTAGATCTCCTACTATTGTAACCGACTCTATGTAACCCTAGCCCTCTCCGGTGTCTATATAAACCAGATGGCTCTAGTCCGTAGGACACAACAACAACCATTACAATCATACCATAGGCTAGCTTCTAGGGTTTAGCCTCCTTGATCTTGTGGTAGATCCACTCTTGTAAACATCCACAATATCAATATCAATCAAGCAGGACGTAGGGTTTTACCTCCATCAAGAGGGCCCGAATCTGGGTAAAACATCGTGTCCCATGTCTCCTGTTACCATCCGCCTAGACGCACAGTTCTGGACCCCCTACCCGAGATCCGCCGGTTTTGACACCGACAGTATCCTCCTTTAAAACGAATTGAGTGACTAGACTTGGCACATGTTTACGCATGTAGTTGATTCAAATCAACATAGCCTTCATGATATTTATGGTCATGGTGGATTATATCCTACTCATGCTTTTATTCGGTGTAAATTAATTTTGATGCATGTTTACGACTGTTGTCGCTCTCCCAGTTGGTCGCTTCCCAGTCTTTTGCTAGCCTTCACCTGTACTAAGCGGGAATACTGCTTGTGCATCCAAACTCCTTAAACCCCAAAGTTGTTCCATATGAGTCAACTATACCTTCCTATATGCGGTATTTACCTGCCGTTCCAAGTAAATTTGTATGTGCCATACTCCAAACCTTCAAATGAAATTATGTTTTGTATACTCGAGCAGCTCATGTTCCAACTAGGGTTGTCCTTATCTTCCATGTTAGGCGGTTATTCTCAAGAGGAGTGGACTCCGCTCCTCATTCACGAGAAAATGGCTGGTCACCGGGATGCCCAGTCCCATGCTTTATGCAAACTAAATCAAAATAATTGCAAACAGAACTCCCCTTGGGACCCATTGAATGTTGGAGACACTCGTTGTTTCGAGCAATCCATGGATTGATGCTTGTGGAGGAGGGGGAGTATAAACTTTACCATTCTGTTTGGGAACCACCTATAATTTGTTTAGCATGGAAGATATTGTCATCTCATAGTTGTTGCGTTGACAGCAAAAGTATGCCGCTCAAAATGTTATTCAATCTCTATTTTAAAACTGAGCTCTGGCACCTCTACAAATCCATGCTTCCCTCTGCGAAGGGCCTATCTATTTACTTTTATGTTGAGTCATCACCCTTCTTATTAAAAAGCACCCGCTGGAGAGCACACTGTCGTTTGCATTCATTATTATTGGTTTATATTGGGTATGACTTGACTGGATCTCTTTTACCATGAATTACAATGTTTAGTCAGTCCTTGATCTTTGAAGGTGCTCTGCATTTATGTTTTGCGGTCTCAGAAAGGGCTAGCGAGATACCATTTCGTTATATCATGTTATGATTATTTTGAGAAAGTGTTGTCATCCGAGTTTTGTTATTATAGCTCGCTAGCTGATTATGCTATTGATATGAGTAATTGTGACACCTTTGTGTTATTGTTAGTATGGTTAGTTCATAATATTTGCTGAAACTTGAATGCTGACTTTTCATGTTTACAACAACAAGAGCAAACAGAGTTTGTAAAAGTTTTTCTTTTTCTCTTTCAGTTTGTCAACTGAATTGCTTGAGGACAAGCAAGGGTTTAAGCTTGGGGGAGTTGATACGTCTCCGTCGTATCTACTTTTCCAAACACTTTTGCCCTTGTTTTGGACTCTAACTTGTATGATTTGAATGGAACTAACCCGGACTGATGTTGTTTTCAGCAGAATTTCCATGGTGTTGTTTTATGTGCAGAAAATAAAGGTTCTCGGAACGACCTGAAACTCCACGGAATATCTTAGGATAATTAATAAAAAATCCTCGCCAAAGATGAAGACCAGGGGGCCCACACCCTGTCCACGAGGGTGGGGGCGCCCCCCCTGGGCGCGCCACCCTACCTCATGGGCCCCCTGGTGGCCCTCTAATGCCAACTCCAACTCCATATATTAGCTTTCGGGGAGAAAAAAATCAGAGAGAAGAAATCATCGCGTTTTAGGATACGGAGCCGCCGCCAAGCCCTAATCTCTCTCGGGAGGGCTGATCTGGAGTCCGTTCGGGGCTCCGGAGAGGGGGATTCGTCACCGTCGTCATCATCAACCATCCTCCATCACCAATTTCATGATGCTCACCGCCGTGTGTGAGTAATTCCATCGTAGGCTTGCTGGACGGTGATGGGTTGGATGAGATTTATCATGTAATCGAGTTAGTTTTGTTAGGGTTTGATCCCTAGTATCCACTATGTTCTGAGATTGATGTTGCTATGACTTTGCTATGCTTAATGCTTGTCACTAGGGCCCGAGTGCCATGATTTCAGATCTGAACCTATTATGTTTTCATGAATATATGTGAGTTCTTGATCCTATCTTGCAAGTCTATAGTCACCTACTATGTGTTATGATCCGGCAACCCCGAAGTGACAATAATCGGAACCACTCCCGGTGATGACCTTAGTTTGAGGAGTTCATGTATTCACTATGTGCTAATGCTTTGTTCTGGTTCTCTATTAAAAGGAGGCCTTAATATCCCCTAGTTTCCAATAGGACCCCGCTGCCACGGGAGGGTAGGACAAAAGATGTCATGCAAGTTCTTTTCCATAAGCACGTATGACTATATTCGGAATACATGCCTACATTACATTGATGAACTGGAGCTAGTTCTGTGTCACCCTATGTTATGACTGTTACATGATGAACCACATCTGGCATAATTATCCATCATTGATCCGGTGCCTACGAGTTTTCCATATACTGGTTCTCGCTTATTTACTTTTCCGTTGTTACTGTTACAATCACTAAAAAATACCAAAACCATTACTTTTGTTGTCTTTACTTTTGTTACCATTACCACCACTATCATATTACTTTGCTACTAAACACTTTGCTGCAGATACTAAGTTTCCAAGTGTGGTTGAATTGACAACTCAGTTGCTAATACTTGAGAATATTCTTTGGCTCCCCTTGTGTCGAATCAATAAATTTGGGTTGAATACTCTACCCTCTAAAACTATTGTGATCCCCTATACTTGTGGGTTATCAGCTCTTGCCACTCCTTATTCCATAGTCCATCAAATCTTTACCCAAAACTTGAAAACTTCACAACACAGAACTCAACAGAAAACTCGTAAGCTCCGTTAGTATAAGAAAATAAATCACCACTTTTGGTACTGTTGTGAACTCATTATTTATTTATATCAGTGTAATATCTAATATATTCCAACTTCTATATGGTTCATACCCTCTGATACTACTCATAGATTCATCAAAATAAGCAAACAACACACAGAAAACAGAATCTTCCAAAAAAACAGAACAGTCTATAGTAATATGGAAAATTTCCATACTTCTGTAACTCCATAAATCCTCAAAAATTAGGAAGTCCTAAGAAATTTGTTTATTAATCTTCTGAAAAAATAATCAACTTAAAATCATGCTTCTGTGAATTGTGAAAATTGTTTTCGTGAGTGTAAAAATTTCTGTTCTTCAGCAAGATCAAATCAACTATTACCGTAAGCCATCCTAAAGGTTTAACTTGGCAAAAACACTAATTAAAACATAAAACCACATTTAACCAGAGGCTAGATGAATTATTTATTACTAAACATGAATAAAAATCAAAGAACAAAAATAAAATTGGGTTGCCTACCAACAATCACTTTTCTTTAATGCCTTTTAGCTAGGCATGATGATTTCAATGATGCTCACATGAAAGATAAGAATTGAAACATAATGGGAGCATCATGAAGAATATGACTAGCACATTTAAGTCTAACCCACTTCCAATGCGAAGGGATTTTGCGAGCAAACAACTTATGGGAAAAAGAATCAACTAGCATATGAAGGCAAAACAAGCATAACTTCAAGATTTTCAACACATAGAGAGGAAACTTGATATTATTGCAATTCCTACAAGCATATGTTCCGCCCTCATAGTGATTTTCAGTAGCATCATGAATGAATTCAACATTATAACTACCACATAAAGCATTATTTTCATGAGCCACAACCATAGAAAATTTTCTAATCTCCACATAAGCACATTTCTTCTCATGAATACTAGTGGGAGCAAACTCAGCAAAATAACTATCATGTGAGGCGTAAACCAATTGAAAATTAAAATCAAGATGACAAGTTTCATGGTTAAAATTATTCTTTACAGCATACATGTCATCACAATAATCATCATAGATACCAACTTTCTTCTCATAATCAATTGGAACCTGTTCCGAAATAGAGGATTCATCACTAAATAAAGTCATGACCTCTCCAAATCCACTTTAATAATTATCACAATAAGATTCAACACCCTCCAAAATAGTGGGATCACTACTTCCTAAAGTTGACACTCTTCCAAACCCACTTTCATCAATATAATCATCATAAATAGGAGGCATGCTATCATCATAATAAATTTGCTCATCAAAACTTGGGGGACTAAAAATATCATATTCATCAAACATAACATCCCCAAGCTTGTGGCTTTGCATATTATTAGCATCATGGATATTCAAGGAATTCATACTAACAACATTGCAATCTTGCTCATCATTCAAAGATTTAGTGCTAAACATTTTAATGCATTCTTCTTCTAACACTTTGGCACAATTATCGAATCCATATTTTCACGAAAGACATTAAAAAGATGAAGCATATGAGGAAACCTCAATTCCATTTTTTGTAGTTTTCTTTTATAGACTAAACTAGTGATAAAACAAGAAACTAAAAGATTCAATTGCAAGAGCTAAAGATATACCTTCAAGCACTAACCTCCACGGCAACGGCGCCAGGAAAGAGCTTGATATCTACTACACAACCTTCTTCTTGTAGACGTTGTTTTGCCTCCAAGTGCAGAGGTTTGTAGGACAGTAGCAAATTCCCCTCAAGTGGATGACCTAAGGTATCAATCTGTGGGAGGCATAGGATGAAGGTGGTATCTCTCAAACAACCCTACAACCAAATAACAAAGAGTCTCTTGTGTCCCCAACACACACACATCAACCAAAACCCTAATGTCACCTAGATACTCCAATGTCGCCTCAAGTATCCGCGGGTTTGATTATACGATATGCAACACACAATCTCGGATTCATCTATTCAAACCAACACACAGAACTTCAAAGAGTGCCCCAAAGTTTGTACCTGAGAGTCAAGATGAGAACGTGTGCCAACCCCTATGCATAAGTTCACAAGGTCACTGAACTCGCAAGTTGATCACCAAAACATACATCAAGTGGATCACGTGAATATCCCATTGTCACCATAGATAAGCACATGCAAGACATACATCAAGTGTTCTCAAATCCTTAAAGACTCAATCCGATAAGATAACTTCAAGGGAAAACTCAATCCATTACAAGAAGGTAGAGGGGGAGAAACATCATATGATCCAACTATAATAGCAAAGCTCGTGATACATCAAGATCGTGTCAAATCAAGAACATGAGAGAGAGAGATAGAGATCAAACACATAGCTACTGGTACATACCCTCAGCCCCGAGGGTGAACTACTCCCTCCTCATCATGGAGAGCACCGGGATGATGAAGATGGCCACCGGTGATGGATCCCCCCTCCGGCAGGGTGCCGGAACAGGGCCTCGATTTGTTTTTCGTGGCTACAAAGCCTTGCAGCGGTGGAACTCCCGATCTTATTTCTGTTCTGGAAGTTTGGGGATATATAAGAGTTGTTGGCGTCAGGAACAAGTTAGGGGGGTCCATGAGGAAGCCACGTGGTAGGGGGCGTGCTGCTACGTCTTGAGCTTGCGTTGGTTTTCCTTGAAGAGGAAAGGGTGATGCAGCACAGTAGCGTAAGTATTTCCCTCGGTTTTAGAGAACCAAGATATCAATCCAGTAGGAGGCTCCTCCCAAGTCCCACGCACCTACACAAACAAACAAAGAACTCGCAACCAACGCGGTAAAGGGGTTGTCAATCCCATCACGGCCACTTGCGAAAGTGAGATTTGATAGAGATAATATGATAAGATAAATATATTTTTGGTATTTTATGATATAGATTGGAAAAGTAAAGATGCAAATAAAAGTAGATTGAAAGAGTATATGATAAAAGATAGACCCGAGGGCCATAGATTCACTAGAGGCTTCTCTCAAGATAGCATAAGTATTATGGTGGGTGAACAAATTACTGTCGAGCAATTGATAGAAAAGCGAATAATTATGAGATTATCTAGGTATGATCATGTATATAGCCATCACATCCGTGACAAGCAGACCGACTCCTGCCTGCATCTACTACTATTACTGAAGGAAATATGCCCTAGAGGCAATAATAAAGTTATTATTTATTTCCTCATATCATGATAAATGTTTATTATTCATGCTAGAATTGTATTAACCAGAAACATGATACATGTGTGAATACATAGACAAACATATAGTCACTAGTATGCCTCTACTTGACTAGCTCATTAATCAAAGATGGTTATGTTTCCTAACCATTGACATGTGTTGTCATTTAATTAATGGGATCACATCATTAGGAGAATGAGGTGATTGACATGACCCATCCCGTTAGCTTAGCACTTGATCGTTTAGTATTCTGCTATTGCTTCCTTCATGACTTATACATGTTCCTGTAACTATGAGAATTGTGTAACTCCCGTTTACCGGAGGAACACTTTGGGTACTACCAAACGTCACAACGTAACTGGGTGATTATAAAGGAGTACTACAGATGTCTCCGAAGGTACATGTTGAGTTAGCATAATTCGAGATTAGGTTTTGTCACTCCGATTGTCGAAGAGGTATCTCTGGGCCCTCTCGGCAATGCTCATCACCTAAGCCTTGCAAGCATGTAACTAATGAGTTAGTTATAAGATGAAGTATTATAGAACGAGTAAAGAGACTTGTCGATAACGAGATTGAACTAGGTATTGGATACCGACGATCGAATCTCAGACAAGTAACATACCGATGACAAAGGGAACAACGTATGTTGTTATGCGGTTTGACCGATAAAGATCTTCGTAGAATATGTAGGAACCAATATGGGCATCCAGGTCCCGCTATTGGTTATTGACCAGAGATGTGTCTCAGTCATGTCTACATCGTTCTCGAACCGTAGGGTCCGCACGCTTAAGGTTTCGATGACAGTTATATTATGAGTTTATGTATTTTGATGTACCGAAGGTTGTTCGGAATCCCGGATATGATTACGGACATGACGAGGAGTCTCGAAATGGTTGAGACATAAAGATTGATATATTGGACGGATATATTTGGACACCGGAAAGGTTCCGGAGAAGTTTGGAGCCCCGGAAGGTTACCGGAACCCCCCGGGAGGTATATGGGCCTTATTGGGCCCATGTAGGAGGAAGAGAGAAGGAGCAAGGGAAGGGGGCGCCCCCCCCCCAAGCCCAATCCGAATTGGGGAAGGGGGCCGCCCCCCCCCTTTCCTTTCTCCTTCCCCCTCTTCCTATTACTACTACTAGTACTACTTCCTAATACTAGTACTCTTTCCTTCCCCCTCCAAATAAGATAAGGAAAAGAGAGGGAAACCTACTTGGAGTAGGTTTCCCCCTCCTCATGGCGCGCCCCCCCTAGGGCCGGCCACCTCCTCCCTCCCTCCTTTATATACGGGGGTAAGGGGGCACCCTAGGACACACAAGTTGATCATTGATCGTTCCTTAGCCGTGTGCGGTGCCCCCCTCCATGATATTACACCTCGGTCATATTGTAGCGGTGCTTAGGCGAAGCCCTGCAACAGGAGAACATCAAGATCATCACCACGCCGTCGTGCTGACGGAACTCCCCCTCGGCGCCTCTGCTGGATCGGAGATCGAGGGTGCGTCATCGAGCTGTATGTGTGTCAAGAACTCGGAGGTGCCGGAGTAACGGTACTTGGATCGGTTGAACCGGAGGACGTACGACTACTTCCTCTACGTTGCGTCAACGCTTCCGCTTCGGTCTACGAGGGTACGTAGACAACACTCTCCCCTTGTTGCTATATCATCACCATGATCTTGCGTGTGCGTAGGAAAATTTTGAAATTACTACGTTCCCCAACAGTGGTATCCGAGCCTAGGTTTTATGTGTTGATGTTATATGCACGAGTAGAACACAAGTAAGTTGTGGACGATATAAGTCATACTGCCTACCAGCATGTCATACTTTGGTTCAGCGGTATTGTGAGATGAAGCGGCCCGGACCGACATTACGCGTACGCTTACGCGAGACTGGTTTCACCGTTACGAGCACTCGTGCTTAAAGGTGGCTGGCGGGTGTATGTCTCTCTCGCTTTAGTTGAACCGAGTGTGGCTACGTCCGGTCCTTGTGAAGGTTAAAACGGAGTCTATTTGACAAACTATCGTTGTGGTTTTGATGCGTAGGTGAGATTGGTTCTTGCTTAAGCCCGTAGCAGCCACGTAAAATTTGCAACAACAAAGTAGAGGACGTCTAACTTGTTTTTGCAGGGCATGTTGTGATGTGATATGGCCAAGACATGATGCTATATTTTATTGTATGCGATGATCATGTTTTGTAACCGAAGTTATCGGCAACTGGCAGGAGCCATATGGTTGTCGCTTTATTGTATGAAATACAAACGCCCTGTAATTGCTTTACTTTATCACTAAGCGGTAGCGATAGTCGTAGAAGCAATAGATGGCGTAACGACAATGATGCTACGATGGAGATCAAGGTGTCACGCCGGTGACGATGGTGATCACGACGGTGCTTCGAAGATGGAGATCACAAGCACAAGATGATGATGGCCATATCATATCACTTATATTGATTGCATGTGATGTTTATCCTTTATGCATCTTATCTTGCTTTGATTGACGGTAGCATTTTAAGATGATCTCTCACTAATTATCAAGAAGTGTTCTCCCTGAGTATGCACCGTTGCGAAAGTTCTTCATGCTGAGACACCACGTGATGATCGGGTGTGATAGGCTCTACGTTCAAATACAACGGGTGCAAAACAGTTGCACACGCGGAATACTCAGGTTATACTTGACGAGCCTAGCATATACAGATATGGCCTCGGAACACGGGGACCGAAAGGTCGAGCGTGAATCATATAGTAGATATGATCAACATAGAGATGTTCACCATTGAAACTACTCCATCTCACGTGATGATCGGACATGGTTTAGTTGATTTGGATCACGTAATCACTTAGATGACTAGAGAGATGTCTGTCTAAGTGGGAGTTCTTTAGTAATATGATTAATTGAACTTAAATTTATCATGAACTTAGTACCTGATAGTATTTTGCGTGTCTATGTTTGTTTGTAGATAGATGGCTCGTGCTATTGTTCCGTTGAATTTTAATGCGTTCCTTGAGAAAGCAAAGTTGAAAGATGATGGTAGCAATTATACGGACTGGGTCCGTAACCTGAGGATTATCCTCATTACATCACAGAAGAGTTACGTCCTGGAAGCACCGCTGGGTGCCAGGCCTGCTGCTGATGCAACTGACGACGTTAAGAACGTCTGGCAGAGCAAAGCTGATGACTACTCTATAGTTCAGTGTGCCATGCTTTACGGCTTAGAACCGGGTCTTCAACGACGTTTTGAACGTCATGGGGCATATGAGATGTTCCAGGAGTTGAAGTTAATATTTCAAGCAAATGCCCGGATTGAGAGATATGAAGTCTCCAATAAGTTCTACAGCTGCAAGATGGAGGAGAACAGTTCTGTCAGTGAACATATACTCAAAATGTCTGGGTATAATAATCACTTGATTCAACTGGGAGTTAATCTTCCAGATGATAGCGTCATTGACAGAATTCTCCAATCACTGCCACCAAGCTACAAGAGCTTTGTGATGAACTATAATATGCAAGGGATGAACAAGACTATTCCCGAGCTCTTCGCAATGCTGAAAGCCGCGGAGGTAGAAATCAAAAAGGAGCATCAAGTGTTGATGGTCAACAAGACCACTGGTTTCAAGAAAAGGGGCAAAGGAAGAAGGGGAACTTCAAAAAGAACGGCAAACAAGTTGCTGCTCAAGTGAAGAAACCCAAGTATGGACCTAAGCCTGAAACTGAGTGCTTCTACTGCAAGCAGACTGGACACTGGAAGCGGAACTGCCCCAAGTATTTGGCCGATAAGAAGGATGGCAAAGTGAACAAAGGTATATGTGATATACATGTTATTGATGTGTACCTTACTAATGCTCGCAGTAGCACCTGGGTATTTGATACTGGTTCTGTTGCTAACATTTGCAACTCGAAACAGGGACTACGGATTAAGCGAAGATTAGCTAAGGACGAGGTGACGATGCGCGTGGGAAATGGTTCCAAAGTCGATGTGATCGCGGTCGGCATGCTGCCTCTACATCTACCATCGGGATTAGTTTTAGACCTGAATAATTGTTATTTTGTGCCTGCGTTGAGCATGAACATTATATCTGGATCTTGTTTGATGCGAGACGGTTATTCATTTAAATCAGAGAATAATGGTTGTTCTATTTATATGAGTAATATCTTTTATGTTCATGCACCCTTGAAGAGTGGTCTATTTTTATTAAATCTCGATAGTAGTGATACACATATTCATAATGTTGAAGCCAAAAGATGCAGAGTTGATAATGATAGTGCAACATATTTGTGGCACTGCCATTTAGGTCATATCGGTGTAAAACGCATAAAGAAACTCCATACTGATGGACTTCTGGAATCACTTGATTATGAATCACTTGGTACTTGCGAACCGTGCCTCATGGGCAAGATGACCAAAACACCGTTCTCCGGAACTATGGAGAGAGCAACAGATTTGTTGGAAATCATACATACAGATGTATGTGGTCCGATGAATGTTGAGGCTCATGGCGGATATCGTTATTTCCTCACCTTCACAGATGATTTGAGCAGATATGGGTATATCTACTTAATGAAGCACAAGTCTGAAACATTTGAAAAGTTCAAAGAATTTCAGAGTGAAGTAGAAAATCATCGTAACAAGAAAATAAAGTTTCTACGATCTGATCGTGGAGGAGAATATTTGAGTTACGAGTTTGGTTTACATTTGAAACAATGTGGAATAGTTTCGCAACTCACGCCACCTGGAACACCACAGCGAAATGGTGTGTCCGAACGTCGTAATCGTACTTTACTTGATATGGTGCGATCTATGATGTCTCTTACCGATTTACCGCTATCGTTTTGGGGTTATGCTTTAGAGACGGCCGCATTCACGTTAAATAGGGCACCATCAAAATCCGTTGAGACGACGCCTTATGAACTGTGGTTTGGCAAGAAACCAAAGTTGTCGTTTCTCAAAGTTTGGGGCTGCGATACTTATGTGAAGAAACTTCAACCAGATAAGCTCGAACCCAAATCGGAGAAATGTGTCTTCATAGGATACCCAAAGGAGACAATTGGGTACACCTTCTATCACAGATCTGAAGGCAAGATTTTCGTTGCTAAAATCGGATCCTTTCTAGAGAAGGAGTTTCTCTCGAAAGAAGTGAGTGGGAGGAAAGTAGAACTTGATGAGATAACTGTATCTACTCCCTTATTGGAAAGTAGTTCATCACAAGAACCGGTTCCTGTGACAACTACACCAATTAGTGAGGAAGCTAATGATATTGATCATGAAACTTCAGATCAAGTTTCTACTGAACCTCGTAGGTCTACCAGAGTAAGATCCGCACCAGAGTGGTACGGAAATCCTATTCTGGAAGTCATGTTACTAGACCATGATGAACCTACGAACTATGAGGAAGCGATGATGAGCCCAGATTACGCAAAATGGCTAGAGGCCATGAAATCTGAGATAGGATCCATGTATGAAAACAAACTATGGACTTTGGTTGACTTGCCCGATGATCGGCAAGCCATTGAGAATAAATGGATCTTTAAGAAGAAGACTGACGCTGATGGTAATGTTACTGTCTACAAAGCTCGACTTGTTGCAAAAGGTTTTCGACAAGTTCAAGGGGTTGACTACGATGAGACTTTCTCACCCGTAGCGATGCTTAAGTCTGTCCGAATCATGTTGGCTATTGCTGCATTTCATGATTATGAAATTTGGCAAATGGATGTCAAGACTGCATTCTTGAATGGATTTCTAGAAGAAGAGTTGTATATGATGCAACCTGAAGGTTTTGTTGATCCAAAAGGTGCTGACAAAGTGTGCAAGCTCCAACGTTCCAATTATGGACTGGTGCAAGCATCTCGGAGTTGGAATAAACGTTTTGATAGTGTGATCAAAGCATATGGCTTTATACAGACTTTTGGAGAAGCCTGTATTTACAAGAAAGTGAGTGGGAGCTCTGTAGCATTTCTAGTTTTATATGTTGATGACATATTATTAATTGGAAATGATATAGAATTTCTGGATAGCATAAAGGGATACTTGAATAAAAGTTTTTCTATGAAAGACCTCGGTGAAACTGCTTACATATTGGGCATCAACATCTATAGAGATAGATCAAGACGCTTAATAGGACTTTCACAAAGTACATATCTTGACAAAATTTTGAAAAATTTCAAAATGGATCAGGCAAAGAAAGGATTCTTGCCTGTGCTACAAGGTGTGAAGTTGAGTCAAACTCAATGCCCGACCACAGCAGAAGATAGAGAGAAAATGAAAGATGTTCCCTATGCTTCAGCCATAGGCTCTATCATGTATGCAATGCTATGTACCAGACCTGACGTATGCTTAGCAATAAGCTTGGCAGGTAGGTACCAAAGTAATCTAGGAGTGGATCACTGGACAGCGGTCAAGAACATCCTGAAATACCTGAAAAGGACTAAGGATATGTTTCTCGTATATGGAGGTGACAAAGAGCTAGTCGTAAATGGTTACGTCGATGCAAGCTTTGACACTGATCCGGACGATTCTAAATCGCAGACCGGATACGTGTTTTTATTAAACGGTGGAGCTGTAAGTTGGTGCAGTTCTAAACAAAGCATCGTGGCAGGATCTACATGTGAAGCGGAGTACATAGCTGCTTCTGAAGCAGCAAATGAAGGAGTCTGGATGAAGGAGTTCATTTCCGATCTAGGTGTCATACCTAGTGCATCGGGACCAATGAAGATCTTCTGTGACAATACTGGTGCAATTGCCTTGGCAAAGGAATCCAGATTTCACAAGAGGACCAAGCACATCAAGAGACGCTTCAATTCCATTCGGAACCAAGTCCAAGTGGGAGACATAGAGATTTGCAAGATACATACGGATCTGAATGTTGCAGACCCGTTGAGTAAGCCTCTCTCACGAGCAAAACATGATCAGCACCACGACTCCATGGGTGTTAGAATCATTACTATGTAATCTAGATTATTGACTCTAGTGCAAGTGGGAGACTGAAGGAAATATGCCTTAGAGGCAATAATAAAGTTATTATTTATTTCCTCATATCATGATAAATGTTTATTATTCATGCTAGAATTGTATTAACCGGAAACATGATACATGTGTGAATACATAGACAAACATATAGTCACTAGTATGCCTCTACTTGACTGGCTCATTAATCAAAGATGGTTATGTTTCCTAACCATTGACATGTGTTGTCATTTAATTAATGGGATCACATCATTAGGAGAATGAGGTGATTGACATGACCCATCCCGTTAGCTTAGCACTTGATCGTTTAGTATTCTGCTATTGCTTCCTTCATGACTTATACATGTTCCTGTAACTATGAGAATTGTGTAACTCCCGTTTACCGGAGGAACACTTTGGGTACTACCAAACGTCACAACGTAACTGGGTGATTATAAAGGAGTACTACAGGTGTCTCCGAAGGTACATGTTGAGTTAGCATAATTCGAGATTAGGTTTTGTCACTCCAATTGTCGGAGAGGTATCTCTGGGCCCTCTCGGCAATGCTCATCACCTAAGCCTTGCAAGCATGTAACTAATGAGTTAGTTATAAGATGAAGTATTACAGAACGAGTAAAGATACTTGTCGATAACGAGATTGAACTAGGTATTGGATACCGACGATCGAATCTCGGACAAGTAACATACTGATGACAAAGGGAACAACGTATGTTGTTATGCGGTTTGACCGATAAAGATCTTCGTAGAATATGTAGGAACCAATATGGGCATCCAGGTCCCGCTATTGGTTATTGACCAGAGATGTGTCTCAGTCATGTCTACATCGTTCTCGAACCGTAGGGTCCGCACGCTTAAGGTTTCGATGACAGTTATATTATGAGTTTATGTATTTTGATGTACCGAAGGTTGTTCGGAATCCCGGATATGATTACGGACATGACGAGGAGTCTCGAAATGGTTGAGACATAAAGATTGATATATTGGACGGATATATTTGGACACCGGAAAGGTTCCGGAGAAGTTTGGAGCCCCGGAAGGTTACCAGAACCCCCCGGGAGGTATATGGGCCTTATTGGGCCCATGTAGGAGGAAGAGAGAAGGAGCAAGGGAAGGGGGCGCGCCCCCCCAAGCCCAATCCGAATTGGGGAAGGGGGCCGGCCCCCCCTTTCCTTTCTCCTTCCCCCTCTTCCTATTACTACTACTAGTACTACTTCCTAATACTAGTACTCTTTCCTTCCCCCTCCTAATAAGATAAGGAAAAGAGAGGGAAAGCTACTTGGAGTAGGTTTCCCCCTCCTCATGGCGCGCCCCCCCCTAGGGCCGGCCACCTCCTCCCTCCCTCCTTTATATACGGGGGTAAGGGGGCACCCTAGGACACACAAGTTGATCATTGATCGTTCCTTAGCCGTGTGCGGTGCCCCCCTCCACGATATTACACCTCGGTCATATTGTAGCGGTGCTTAGGCGAAGCCCTGCAACAGGAGAACATCAAGATCGTCACCACACCGTCGTGCTGACGGAACTCCCCCTCGGCGCCTCTGCTGGATCGGAGATCGAGGGTGCGTCATCAAGCTGTACGCGTGTCAAGAACTCGGAGGTGCCGGAGTAACGGTACTTGGATCGGTTGAACCGGAGGACGTACGACTACTTCCTCTACGTTGCTTCAACGCTTCCGCTTCGGTCTACGAGGGTACGTAGACAACACTCTCCCCTCGTTGCTATATCATCACCATGATCTTGCGTGTGCGTAGGAAAATTTTGAAATTACTATGTTCCCCAACAATTACTCCACACATCGACCGCTATCCAGCATGCATCTAGAGTATTAAGTTCATAATAACAGAGTAACGCTTTAAGAAAGATGACATGATATAGAGGGATAAACTCATGCAATATGATATCAACCCCATATTTTTATCCTCGATGGCAACAATACAATACGTGCCTTGCTGCCTCTGCTGTCACTGGGAAAGGACACCGCAAGATTGAACCCAAAGCTAAGCACTTCTCCCATGACAAGAAAAATCAATCTATAAGGCCAAACCAAACTGAAATTCGAAGAGACTTGCAAAGATAACTCAATCATACATAAAAGAATTCAGAGGAGATTCAAATACTTCTCATAGATAAACTTGATCATAAACCCACAATTCATCGGATCTCGACAAACACACCGCAAAAAGAGTTACATCGAATAAATCTCCAAGAAGAGGAAGGAGAACATGGTATTGAGATCCAAAAAGAGAGAAGAAGCCATCTAGCTAATAACTATGGACCCGAAGGACTATGGTAAACTACTCACAACTCATCGGAGGGGCTATGGTGTTGATGTAGAAGCCCTCCATGGTGGATTCCCCCTCCGGCAAAGTGCCGGCGACGGCTCTAAGATGGGATCTCACGGATACAGAAGGTTACGGTGGCGGAAATATTTCTTCGGTGGCTCCCCTGATGGTTTCAGGGTATATGGGTATATATAGGAGGAAGAAGTACGTCGGTGGACGCCCGAGGGGCCCACGAGACAAGGGGCGCGCCCTATAGGGGGCGCCCTCCACCCTCGTGGCCACCTCGGGAGCTTCTTGACTTGCACTCCAAGTCCTCTAGATCACGTTCGTTCCAAAAATCACGCTCCCGAAGGTTTCATTCCGTTTGGACTCCGTTTGATATTCCTTTTCTTTGATATACTGAAATAGGCAAAAAAACAGCAATACGGGCTGGGCCTCCGGTTAGTAGGTTAGTCCCAAAAATGATATAGAAGTGTAAAGTAAAGCCCATAAACATCCAAAACGGGTAATATAAGTGTCCCAAGAATTTGGAGTTTTTAGATCTTGATGCTAAATTTGGTAAAAGTGGGATTGCAGAGGTCATGACTTTAAATAGTATTAAACCCACTATCTCGGATTTCAAGGAATTTGATTATGACAATTGTTCTTTAGAGAGTTGTATCTCCTAGTTGCAATTTGTTGTTAATTCTCCTCATGCTTATAGTCAAATTAAAGCTTTTACCAAACATATTGTTGATGCCTTGATGCAATCTTTTGATGAAAAACTTAATTTGGAAGTTGCTATACCTAGAAAACTTAATGATGAGTGGGAACCTACTATAAAGATTAAAATTAAAGATTATGAGTGTTTTGCTTTGTGTGATTTGGGTGCTAGTGTTTCCACGATTCCCAAAACTGTATGTGATATTCTAGGTTTCCATGATCTTGATGATTGCTCTTTAAATTTGCACCTTGCGGATTCCACCATTAAAAAGCCAATGGGAAGAACCAATGATGTCCTTATTGTTGCAAATAGAAATTTGGTGCATGTAGATTTTATCGTTCTTGATATAGATTACAATCTTTTTGCCCTATTATTCTTGGTAGACCTTTCCTTAGAACGATTGGTGTAATTATTGATATGAAGGAAGGGAATATTAGATTCCAATTTCCATTAAAGAAAGGCATTGAGCACTTTCCAAGAAATAAAGTCAAATTACCTTATGAATCTATCATGCGAGCTACCTATGAATCAAGTGCCAAAGATGGCACTAGTTAGATCTATCTTCACTTTTATGCCTAGCTAGGGGCGTTAAACGATAGCGCTAGTTGGGAGGCAACCCAATTTTCTTTGTGTTCTTTGTTTTGTTCCTGTTTAGTAATAAATTTTGCATATAATTTATGTTTAGATGTATTTTTATGTTTTAAATTAGTGTTTGTGCCAAGAAGAACCTATAGGATAACCTATGATATGAGTTGATTTGATTCTGCTGAAAAACAGAAACTTTGCGCTCACGAGAAACAACTCATTAAATCACAGAAACGTGGTCTTGCATTGATTTTTTTTTGCTGATGATCAATAGACAAATTGTTTAGGACGTCCTATTTTGGTAGGATTTTTGGATTTGTAGAAGTAACCGAAAGTTACAGATTGCTACAGATTGTTCTGTTTTTGACAGATTCTGCCTTTCGTGTGTTGTTTGCTTATTTTGATGCATCTATGGCTAGTATGTAAGGGTATGAACCATACAGAACTTGTAATACAGTAGGTTTAACACCAATATAAATAAATAATGAGTTCATTACAGTACCTTATGTGGTGGTTTTTCTTTCTTGCACTAACGGGGATTATGAGATTTCCTATTGAGTTTTGTGTTGTGAAGTTTTCAAGTTTTGGGTAAAGATTTGATGGACTATGGAATAAGGAGTGGCAAAAGCCTAAGCTTGGGGATGCCCAAGGCACCCCAAGATATTCAAGAATATCCAAAATCCTAAGCTTGGGGATGCCCCCGGAAGTCATCCCCTCTTCCGTCTTCGTTCATTCGTAACTTTACTTGGAGCTATATTTTTATTCGCCACATGATATGTGTTTTGCTTGGAGCGTCGTGCATTATATTAGTCTTTGCTTTTTAGTTTACCACAATCATCCTTGCTGTACACACCTTTTGGGAGAAGCTCACTTGATTAGAATTTATTAGAATATGCTATGTGCTTCACTTATATCTTTTGAGCTAGATAGTTTTTGCTCTAGTGCTTCACTTATATCTGTTTAGAGCACGGCGGTGGATTAATTTTGAAGAAATTGCTAGTCTCTCATTATTCATTTATATTATTTTGAGAGTCTCTTAGAACAGCATGTTATTAGCTATGGTTATGAATTTGGTCCTAGAATGATGAGCATCCAAGTTGGGTATAATAAAAACTATCATAGAAAGTGAATTGGATGCTAGGATCAATTTGATGATTGATAATTGTTTTGAGATATAAAGGTAGCAATGTTAGAGTCATGCTAGTGGATAATTATGAAATTGAGAAATACTTGTGTTGAAGTTGGCATGTCCCGTAGCATGCACGTATGGTAAAAGTTGTGTGACAAATTTGTTCCATGAGGTGCTCTTTTGATTGTCTTCTTTATGAGTGGCAGTCAAGGACGAGTGATGGTCTTTTCCTACCAATCTATCCCTCTAGGGGCATGCGTATAGTACTATGCTTCGAGGGCTAAGTAGACTTTTTCAATAAGTATACGAGTTCTTTATGACTAATGTGAGTCCATGGATATACGCACACTCATCCCTCCATTTTGCTAGCCTCTATTTTACCGCGCAACTTTCGCCGGTAGCATGCACCCATTATTTACCTTCCTCAAAACAGCCACCATACCTACCTATTATGGCATTTCCATAGCCATTCCGAGATATATTGCCATGCAACTTTCCACCGTTCCGTTTATTTATGACACACTCCATCATTGTCATATTTCTCTTTACATGATCATGTAGTTGACATCGTATTTGTGGCAAAGTCACCTTCATAATTTTCATACATGTCGCTCTTGATTCATTGCATATCCCGGTACACCGCTGGAGGCATTCATATAGAGTCATATCTTATTCTAGCTATGAGTTGTAATTCTTGAGTTGTAAATCAATAAAAGTGTGATGATCTTCATTATTAGAGCATTGTCCCAGTGAGGAAAGGATGATGAAGACTATGATTCCCCCACAAGTCGGGATGAGACTTCGGACTTTATAAAAATAAAAGAGGCCAAAGATGCCCACCAAAAAAAGGAGAGAAAAAAAAGAAGAAAAGAAAAAAAAAGGGGGGGAAAGAAAAGAAAAAGAAAAAAAATGAGAGAACAAAAAAGAAGGGGCAATTGCTACTATCTCTATTCCACACTTGTGCTTCAAAATAGCACCATGATCTTCATGATAAAGAGTCTCCTATGCTGTCACTTTCATATACTAGTGGGAATTTTTCATTATAGAACTTGGCTTGTATATTCCAATGATGGGCTTCCTCAAAATGCCCTAGGTCTTCGTGAGCAAGCAAGTTGGATGCACACCCACTTAGTTTCTTTTGTTGAGCTTTCGTACATTTATAGCTCTAGTGCATCCGTTGCATGGAAATCCCTACTCACTCACATTGATATCTATTAATAGGCATCTCCATAGCCCGTTGATACGCCTAGTTGATGTGAGACTATCTTCTCCCTTTTTGTCCTTACAACCACTACCTTATACCACCATAGTGCTATGTCCATGGCTTGCGCTCATGTATTGCGTAAGAGTTGAAAAAAGCTGAAGCGCATTAAAAAGTATGAACCAATTGCTCGGCTCGTCATCGGGGTTTTACATGATGGGAGTATTTTGTGTAATGAAAATGAAGCATGGCCTAACTATATGATTTTGTAGGGATAAGCTTTCTTTGGCTATGATGTTTTGATAGGACATGATTACTTGTTAGTATGCTTCAAAGTATTATTATTTTTATGTTCTATAAGCTTTTATCTTGAATCATTTGGATCTGAACATTCATGCCATAATAAATAAAATTACATTGAGAATTATGCTAGGTAGCATTCCACATCAAAAAATTTGTTTTTATAATTTACCTACTCGAGGACGAGAAGGAATTAAGCTTGGGGATGCCTGATACGTCTCCAACGTATCTATAATTTTTTATTGTTCCATGCTATTATATTACCTGTTTTGGATGTTTATGGGCTTTATTTTATACATTTATATCATTTTTGGGACTAACCTACTAACCAGAGACCCAGCCCGTATTGCTGTTTTTTTGCCTATTTCAGTATTTCGAAGAAAGGGAATATCAAGCAGAGTCCAAACGGAATGAAACCTTCAGGAGCGTGATTTTTGGAACGAACGTGATCTGTAGGACTTGGAGTGCAAGTCAATAAGCAATCGAGGCGGGCAGGAGATAGGTGTTGGAAATATGCCCTAGAGGCAATAATAAATTGGTTATTATTATTATATTTCCTTGTTCATGATAATCGTTTATTATCCATTCTATAATTGTACTGATAGGAAACTCAGATACATGTGTGGGTACATAGACAACACCATGTCCCTAGTAAGCCTCTAGTTGACTAGCTCGTTGATCAATAGATGGTTACGGTTTCCTGACCATGGACATTGGATGTCATTGATAACGGGATCACATCATTAGGAGAATGATGTGATGGACAAGACCCAATCCTAAGCCTAGCACAAAGATCGTGTGGTTCGTATGCTAAAGCTTTTCTAATGTCAAGTATCATTTCCTTAGACCATGAGATTGTGCAACTCCCAGATACCGTAGGAATGCTTTGGGTGTACCAAACGTCACAACATAACTGGGTGGCTATAAAGGTGCACTACGGGTATCTCCAAAAGTGTCTGTTGGGTTGGCACGAATAGAGACTGGGATTTGTCACTCCGGATGACGGAGAGGTATCTCTGGGCCCACTCGGTAGGACATCATCATAATGTGCACAATGTGACCAAGGGGTTGATCACGAGATGATGTGTTACAGAACGAGTAAAGAGACTTGCCGGTAACGAGATTGAACAAGGTATCGGCATACCGACGATCGAATCTTGGGCAAGTACAATACCGCTGGACAAAGGGAATTGTATACGGGATTGATTGAATCCTCGACATCGTGGTTCATCCAATGAGATCATCGTGGAACATGTGGGAGAAAACATGGGTATCCAGATCCCGCTGTTGGTTATTGACCGGAGAACGTCTCGGTCATGTCTGCATGGTTCCCGAGCCCGTAGGGTCTACACACTTAAGGTTCGATGACGCTAGGGTTATAAAGGAAGTTTGTACATGGTTACCGAATGTTGTTCGGAGTCCCGGATGAGATCCCGGACGTCACGAGGAGTTCCGAAATGGTCCGGAGGTAAATATTTAAATATGGGAATTCCTGTTTTGGTCACCGGAAAAGTTTCAGGTGTTATCGGTAATGTACCAGGACCACCGGGAGGGTCCCGGGGGTCCACCAAGTGGGGCCACTGGCCCCAGAGGGTTGCATGGGCCAACTGTGGGAGGGGACCAGCCCCAGGTGGGCTGGTGCGCCCCCCACCAGGGCCCAAGGTGCCTAGGGTTTGGGGAAACCCTAAAGGGGGCGCCCCTTGCCTTGGGGGGCAAGGCAACCCCCCCTGGCCGCCGCCCCCTCCTCAGATTGGATCTGAGGGGGCCGGGGCCCCTCTCCCTTGCCCCTATATATATGTGGGGGTTGGGAGGGAAGCCGCACCTAAGTTTTGGCGCAGCCCTTCCCCTCTCCCAAGTCCTCCTCTCCCGCGGTGCTTGGCGAAGCCCAGCAGGATTGCCACGCTCCTCCACCACCACCACGCCGTTGTGCTGCTGCTGGATGGAGTCTTCCCCAACCTCTCCCTCTCTCCTTGCTGGATCAAGGCGTGGGAGACATCACCGGGCTGTACGTGTGATGAACGCGGAGGTGCCGTCCGTTCGGCACTAGGATCTCCGGTGATTTGGATCACGACGAGTACGACTCCTTCAACTCCGTTCTCTTGAACGCTTCCGCTTAGTGATCTACAAGGGTATGTAGATGCACTCTCCTCTCTCTCGTTGCTAGTCTCTCCATAGATAGATCTTGGTGACTCGTAGGAAAATTTTGAATTTTTGTTACGTTCCCCTACAGTGGCATCATGAGCTAGGTCTATTGCACAGATTCTTTGCACGAGTAGAACACAAAGTAGTTGTGGGCGTTGATTTTGTTCAATATGCTTACCATTACTAGTCCAATCTTGTTTCGACGGTATTGTGGGATGAAGCGGCCCGGACTGACCTTACACGTACTCTTACATGACACAGGTTCCACCGACTGACATGCACTTGTTGTATAAGGTGGCTAGCGGGTGCCAGTCTCTCCCACTTTAGTCGGAACGGATTCGATGAAAAGGGTCCTTATGAAGGGTAAATAGCAATTGGCAAATCACGTTGTGGTTTTGCATAGGTAAGAAACGTTCTTGCTAGAAACCCATAGCAGCCACGTAAAACATGCAAACAACAATTAGAGGACGTCTAACTTGTTTTTGCAGGGTATGCTATGTGATGTGATATGGCCAAAAAGAATGTGATGAATGATATGTGATATATGAGATTGATCATGTTCTTGTAATAGGAATCACGACTTGCATGTCAATGAGTATGACAACCGGTAGGAGCCATAGGAGTTATCTTAATTTATTGTATGACCTACGTGTCATTGAATAATGCCATGTAATTACTTTACTTTATTGCTAACCGGTAGCCATAGTAGTAGAAGTAATAGTTGGCGAGACAACTTCATGAAGACACGATGATGGAGATCATGATGATGGAGATCATGGTGTCGTGCCGGTGACGATGATGATCATGGAGCCCCGAAGATGGAGATCAAAAGGATCAAAATGATATTGGCCATATCATGCCACTATTTGATTGCGTGTGATGTTTATCATGTTTATGCATCTTATTTGCTTAGAATGACGGTAGTAAATAATATGATCCCTCATTAAAATTTCAAGAAAGTGTTCCCCCTAACTGTGCACCGTTGCGAAAGTTCATTGTTTCGAAGAACCACGTGATGATCGGGTGTGATAGATTCTAACGTTCACATACAACGGGTTTAAGCCAGATTTACACATGCGAAACACTTAGGTTGACTTGACGAGCCTAGCATGTACAGACATGGCCTCGGAACACAAGAGACCGAAAGGTCGAGCATGAGTCGTATAGTAGATACGATCGACATGAAGATGTTCACCGATGATAACTAGTCTGTCTCACGTGATGATCGGACACGGCCTAGTTGACTCGGATCATGTATCACTTAGATGACTACAGGGATGTCTATGAGTGGGAGTTCATAAGATGAACTTAATTATCCTGAACATAGTCAAAAGATTCATGCAAATTATGTCATAGCTCGCGCTTTAGTTCTACTATTTTAGATATGTTCCTAGAGAAAATTTAGTTGAAAGTTCATAGTAGCAATTATGCGGATTGGGTCCGTAAACTGAGGATTGTCCACGTTGCTTCATAGAAGTCTTATGTCCTTAATGCACCGCTCGGTGTGCTGAACCTCGAACGTCATCTGTGGATGTTGCGAACATCTGACATACACGTTTGGATAACTACGTGATAGTTCAGTTAAACAGTATAGAGTTGAGGCACCAAAGACGATTTCGAAACGTCGCAGAACATATGAGATGTTTCGAGGGCTGAAATTGGGATTTTGTTGGGGAACGTAGCAGAAATTCAAAATTTTCCTACGTGTCACCAAGATCTATCTATGGAGAGACTAGCAACGAGGGGAAGGAGAGTGCATCTACATACCCTTGTAGATCGCTAAGCGGAAGCGTTCAAGTGAACGGGGTTGATGGAGTCGTACTCGTCGTGATTCAGATCACCGATGATCCTAGTGCCGAACGAACGGCACCTCCGCGTTCAACACACGTACAGCTCGACGATGTCTCCCACGCCTTGATCCAGCAAGGAGAGAGGGAGAGGTTGAGGAATACTCCATCCAGCAGCAGCACAACGGCGTGGTGGTGATGGAGGAGCGTGGCAATCCTGCAGGGCTTCGCCAAGCACCTACGGGAGAGGAGGAGGTGTCACGGGAGGGAGGGAGGCGCCAAGGGCTCAGGTATGGATGCCCTCCCTCCCCTCCACTATATATAGGGGCAGGGGAGAGGGGGGAGGCGCAGCCTTGCCCCTTCCTCCAAGGAAGGGGTGCGGCTAAGAGGGGGGGAGGAGTCCATCCTCCCCAAGGCACCTCGGAGGTGCCTTCCCCCTTGAGGACTCTTCCCTCTAGGGTTCCCTAGGCGCATGGGCCTCTTGGGGCTGGTGCCCTTGGCCCATGTAGGCCAAGGCGCACCCCCTACAGCCCATGTGGCCCCCAGGGGCAGGTGGCCCCACCCGGTGGGCCCCCGGGACCCTTCCGGTGGTCCCGGTACAATACCGATGACCCCGAAACTTGTCCCGATGGCCGAAACAGGACTTCCTATATATAAATCTTTACCTCCGGACCATTCCGGAACTCCTCGTGACGTCCGGGATCTCATCCGGGACTCCTAACAACATTTGGTAACCACATACAAGCTTCCTTTATAACCCTAGCGTCATCGAACCTTAAGTGTGTAGACCCTACGGGTTCGGGAGACATGTAGTCATGACCGAGATGTTCTCCGATCAATAACCAACAGCGGGATCTGGATACCCATGTTGGCTCCCACATGTTCCACGATGATCCCATCGGATGAACCACGATGTCAAGGACTCAATCAATCCCGTATACAATTCCCTTTGTCTAGCGGTATGGTACTTGCCCGAGATTCGATCGTCGGTATACCGATACCTTGTTCAATCTCGTTACCGGCAAGTCTCTTTACTCATTCCGTAACACATCATCCCGTGATCAACCCCTTGGTCACATTGTGCACATTATGATGATGTCCTACCGAGTGGGCCCAGAGATACCTCTCCGTTTACACGGAGTGACAAATCCCAATCTCGATTCGTGCCAACCCAACAGACACTTTCAGAGATACCCGTAGTGTACCTTTATAGCCACCCAGTTACGTTGTGACGTTTGGCACACCCAAAGCACTCCTACGGTATCCGGGAGTTGTACAATCTCATGGTCTAAGGAAATGATACTTGACATTAGAAAAGCTTTAGCATACGAACTACATGATCTTGTGCTAGGCTTAGGATTGGGTCTTGTCCATCACATCATTCTCCTAATGATGTGATCCCGTTATCAACGACATCCAATGTCCATGGTCAGGAAACCGTAACCATCTATTGATTAACGAGCTAGTCAACTAGAGGCTTACTAGGGACATTGTGTTGTCTATGTATCCACACATGTATCGGAGTTTCTTATCAATACAATTCTAGCATGGATAATAAACGATTATCATGAACAAGGAAATATAATAATAATCAATTTATTATTGCCTCTAGGGCATATTTCCAACGGTCTCCCACTTGCACTAGAGTCAATAATCTAGTTCACATCGATATGTGATTAACACTCAAGGTCACATCCCCATGTGACTAACACCCAAAGAGTTTACTAGAGTCAATAATCTAGTTCACATTTACCATGTGATTAACACTCGATGAGTTCTGGGTTTGATCATGTTATGCTTGTGAGAGAGGTTATAGTCAACGGGTCTGAACCTTTCAGATCCGTGTGTGCTTTACAAATCTCTATGTCATCTCCTAGATGCAGCTACCACGTTCTATTTGGAGCTATTCCAAATAACTGTTCTACTTGGAGCTATTCTAAATTGTTGCTCCATTATACGTATCCGGTATCTCTACTCAGAGCTATCCGGATAGGTGTTAAGCTTGCATCGACGTAACCCTTTACGACGAACTCTTTTACCACCTCCATAATTGAGAAAATTCCTTAGTCCACTAGTTACTAAGGATAACTTTGACCGCTGTCCTGTGATCCATTCTTGGATCACTCTTGTACCCCTTGACTGACTCATGGTAAAGCACACTTCAGGTGCGGTACACAGCATAGCATACTGTAGAGCCTATGTCTTAAGCATAGGGGACGACCTTCGTTCCTTTCTCTCTATTCTGCCATGGTCGAGCTTTAAGTCTTAACTTCATACCTTACAACTTAGGCAAGAACTCCTTCTTTGAGTGATCCATCTTGAACACCTTCAAGATCACGTCAAGGCATGTGCTCATTTGAAAGTACTATTAAGTGTTTTGATCTATCCTTATAGATCTTGATGCTCAATGTCCAAGTAGCTTAATCCAGGTTTTCCATTGAAAACACTTTCCAAATAACCCTATATGCTTTCCAGAAATTCTACGTCATTTCTGACATTAATATGTCAACAACATATACTCATCAGAAATTCTATAGTGCTCCCACTCACTTCTTTGGAAATACAAGTTTCTCATAAACTTTGTATACACCAAAATCTTTGATCATCTCAACAAAGCGCACATTCCAACTCCGAGATGCTCACTCCAGTCCTCAGAAGGATTGCTGGAGCTTTGCATACTTATTAGCATATTTCAGGATAGACAAAACCTTCCGGTTGTATCACATACAACCTTTCCTCAAGAATCGTCGAGGAAACAATGTTTTGACATCCTATCTGCAAGATTTCATAAATAATGCAGTAATTGCTAATATAATTCCAACAGACTCTTAGCATCGCTACGAGTGAGAAAGTCTCATCGTAGTCAACTCCTTGAACTTGTCGAAAAACATCTTAACGACAAGTCGAGCTTTCTCAATGGTGACACTTACCATCATTGTCTGTCTTCCTTTCAAAATCCATATGTACCTAACAGCCTTACGACCATCAAGTAGTTCTTCCAAAGTCTACACTTTGTTTTCATACATGGATCCTCTCTCGGGTTTTATGGCCTTGAGCCATTTATCGGAATCCGGGCCCACCATCGCTTCTCCATAGCTCGTAGGTTCATTGTTGTCTAGCAACATGACTTCCAAGACAGGATTACGTACCACTCTGAAGTAGTACGCATCCTTGTCATCCCACGAGGTTTGGTAGTGACTTGATCCGAAGTTTCATGATCATTATCATAAGCTTCCACTTCAGTTGGTGTACGTGCCACAGGAAAAACTTCCTGTGCCCTGCTACACACTTGTTGAAGTGACGGTTCAATAACCTCATCAAGTCTCCACCATCCTCCCACTCAATTCTTTCGAGAGAAACTTTTCCTCGAGAAAGGACCCGATTCAAGAAACAATCCCTATTGCTTTCGGATCTGAATTAGGAGGTATACCCAACTGTTTTTGGGTGTCCTATGAAGATGCATTTTATCTGCTTTGGGTTCGAGCTTATCAACCTGAAACCTTTTCACATAAGCGTCGCAGCCCCAAACTTTCAAGAAACGGCAACTTAGGTTTCTCCAAACCATAGTTCATACGGTGTCGTCTCAACGAAATTATGTGGTGCCCTATTTAAAGTGAATGTGGTTGTCTCTAATGCCTAACCCATGAACGATAGTGGTAACTCGATAAGAGACATCATGGTATGCACCATATCCAATAGGGTGCAACTATGACGTTTGGACACACCATCACACTATGGTGTTCCAGGCTGTATCAGTTGTGAAACAATTTCCACAATGTCTTAATTCTATGCCAAACTCGTGATTCAGATATTCATCTCTATGATCATATCATAGATCTTTTATCCTCTTGTCACGACGATCTTCTACTTCACTCTGAAATTATTTGAACCATTCAATAATTCAGACTTGTGTTTCATCAAGTAAGTATACTCAACATCTACTCGAATCATCTGTGAAGTAAGAACATAATGATATTCACTGCATGCCTCAGCACTCATTGGACTGCACACATCAAAATGTGTTACTTCCAACAAGTTGCTATCTTGTTCCATCTTACTGAAAACGAGGCTTTTCAGTCATCTTGCCCATGTGGTATGATTTGCATGTCCCAAGTGATTCAAAATCAAGTGAGTCAAAACGGTCCATTTGCATGGAGTTTCTTCATGCATATACACCAATAGACATGGTTCGCATGTCTCAAACTTTTCAAAAACGAGTGAGCCCAAAGATCCATCAATATGGAGCTTCTTCATGCGTTTTATACCGATATGACTTACGTGGCAGTGCCACAAGTAGGTGGTACTATCATTACTATCTTTTGGCATGAACATGTGTATCACTACGATTGAGATTTAATAAACCATTCATTTTAGGTGTAAGACCATTGAAGGTATTATTCAAATAAACAGAGTAACCATTATTCTCCTTAAATGAATAACCGTATTGCGATAGACGTAATCCAATCATGTCTATGCTCAACGCAAACACCAAATAACAATTATTTAGGTTTAACACCAATCTCTTTGGTAGAGGGAGCGTGCGATGCTTGATCATATCAAGCTTGGAAAAACTTCCAACACATATCGTCAGCTCACCTTTAGCTAGTCTCCGTTTATTCCGTAGCCTTTTGTTTCGAGTTGCTAACACTTAGCAACCGAACCGGTATCTAATACCCTGGTGCTACTAGGAGTACTAGCAAAGTACACATTAACACAATGTATATGCAATATACTTCTATCCACCTTGCCAGCCTTCTTATCTACCAAGTATCTAGGGTAATTCTGCTCTAGTGGTTGTTCCCCTTATTACAGAAGCACTTAGTCTCGGGTTTGGGTTTTACCTTGGGTTTCTTCACTAGAGCAGCAGCTGATTTGCCATTTCATGAAGTATCCCTTCATGCCCTTGCCCTTCTTGAAACTAGTGGTTTCACCAACCATCAACAATTGATGCTCCTTCTTGATTTCTACTTTCACGGTGTCAAACATCGCGAATACCTCAAGGATCATCATATCTATCCCTGATATTTTATAGTTCATCACGAAGCTCTAACAGCTTGGTGGCAATGACTTTGGAGAACCATCACTGTCTTATCTGGAAGATCAACTCCCACTCGATTCAAATGATTGTTGTACTCAGACAATCTGAGCACAAGCTAAACAATTGAGCTTTTCTCCTTAGTTTGTAGGTTAAGAAAGTCATCGGAGGTCTTATACCTCTTGACATGGGCACGAGCCTGAAATCCCAATTTCAGCCCTCAAAACATCTCATATGTTTCGCGATGTTTCAAAAACGTCTTTGGTGCCTCAACTCTAAACCGTTTAACTGAACTATCACGTAGTTATCAAAACGTGTATGTCAGATGTTCGCAACAACCACAGACAACGTTCGAGGTTCAGCACACTGAGCGGTGCATTAAGGACATAAGCCTTCTATGAAGCAATGAGGACAATCCTCAGCTTACGGACCTAGTCCGCATAAATGCTACTATCAACTTTCAACTAATTTTTCTCTAGGAACATATCTAAACAGTAGAACTATAGCGTGAGCTACGACATAATTTGCAAAAACCTTTTGACTATGTTCAGGATAATTAAGTTCATCTTATGAACTCCCACTCAAATAGACATCCCTCTAGTCATCTAAGTGATTACATGATCCGAGTCAAACTAGGCCGTGTCCGATCATCACGTGAGACGGACTAGTCATCATTGGTGAACATCTTCATGTTGATCGTATCTTCTATACGACTCATGTTCGACCTTTCGGTCTCCGTGTTCCGAGGCCATGTCTGTACGTGCTAGGCTCGTCAAGTTAACCCTAAGTGTTTCGCGTGTGTAAATCTGTCTTACACCCGTTGTATGTGAACGTTAGAATCTAACACCCGATCATCACGTGGTGCTTCGAAACACGAACTGTCGCAACGGTGCACAGTTAGGGGAGAACACTTCTTGAAATTGTTGTAAGGGATCATCTTATTTACTACCGTCGTTCTAAGCAAATAAGATGTATAAACATGATAAACATCACATGCAATCAAATAGTGACATGATATGGCCATCATCACTTTGCTCCTTTTGATCTCCATCTTCGGGGCTCCATGATCATCATCGTCATCGGCATGACACCATGATCTCCATCATCATGATCTCCATCATCGTGTCTTCATGAAGTTGCCTCGCCAACTATTACTTCTACTACTATGGCTAACGGTTAGCAATAAAGTAAAGTAATTACATGACGTTTAAGTTGACACGCAGGTCACAAATAAATAAAGACAACTCCTATGGCTCCTGCCGGTTGTCACACTCATCGACATGCAAGTCGTGATTCCTATTACAAGAACATGATCAATCTCATACATCACATATATCATTCATCACATCCTTTTTGGCCATATCACATCACATAGCATACCCTGCAAAAACAAGTTAGACGTCCTCTAATTGTTGTTTGCATGTTTTACGTGGCTGCTATGGGTTTCTAGCAAGAACGTTTCTTACCTACGCATGAACCACAATGTGATATGCCAATTGCTATTTACCCTTCATAAGGACCCTTTTCATCGAATCCGATCCGACTAAAGTGGGAGAGACAGACACCCGCCAGCCACCTTATGCAACTAGTGCATGTTTGTCAGTGGAACCGGTCTCACGTAAGCGTACGTGTAAGGTTGGTCCGGGCCGCTTCATCCCACGATGCCGCCGAATCAAGATAAGACTAGTAACGGCAAGCATATTGAACAATATCGACGCCCACAACTACTTTGTGTTCTACTCGTGCAAAGAATCTACGCAATAGACCTAGCTCATGATGCCACTGTTGGGGAACGTAGCAGAAATTCAAAATTTTCCTACGTGTCACCAAGATCTATCTATGGAGAGACTAGCAACGAGGGGAAGGAGAGTGCATCTACATACTCTTGTAGATCGCTAAGCGGAAGCGTTCAAGTGAACGGGGTTGATGGAGTCGTACTCGTCGTGATTCAGATCACCGATGATCCTAGTGCCGAACGGACGGCACCTCCGCGTTCAACACACGTACAGCTCGACGATGTCTCCCACGCCTTGATCCAGCAAGGAGAGAGGGAGAGGTTGAGGAAGACTCCATCCAGCAGCAGCACAACGGCGTGGTGGTGATGGAGGAGCGTGGCAATCCTGCAGGGCTTCGCCAAGCACCTACGGGAGAGGAGGAGGTGTCAAGGGAGGGAGGGAGGCGCCAAGGGCTCAGGTATGGATGCCCTCCCTCCCCTCCACTATATATAGGGGCAGGGGAGAGGGGGGAGGCGCAGCCTTGCCCCTTCCTCCAAGGAAGGGGTGCGGCTAAGAGGGGGGGAGGAGTCCATCCTCCCCAAGGCACCTCGGAGGTGCCTTCCCCCTTGAGGACTCTTCCCTCTAGGGTTCCCTAGGCGCATGGGCCTCTTGGGGCTGGTGCCCTTGGCCCATGTAGGCCAAGGCGCACCCCCTACAGCCCATGTGGCCCCCCGGGGCAGGTGGCCCCACCCGGTGGGCCCCCGGGACCCTTCCGGTGGTCCCGGTACAATACCGATGACCCCGAAACTTGTCCCGATGGCCGAAACAGGACTTCTTATATATAAATCTTTACCTCCGGACCATTCCGGAACTCCTCATGACGTCCGGGATCTCATCCGGGACTCCGAACAACATTTGGTAACCACATACAAGCTTCCTTTATAACCCTAGCGTCATCGAACCTTAAGTGTGTAGACCCTACGGGTTCGGGAGACATGTAGTCATGACCGAGATGTTCTCCGGTCAATAACCAACAGCGGGATCTGGATACCCATGTTGGCTCCCACATGTTCCACGATGATCTCATCGGATGAACCACGATGTCAAGGACTCAATCAATACCGTATACAATTCCCTTTGTCTAGCGGTATGGTACTTGCCCGAGATTCGGTCGTCGGTATACCGATACCTTGTTCAATCTCATTACCGGCAAGTCTCTTTACTCGTTCCGTAACACATCATCCCGTGATCAACCCCTTGGTCACATTGTGCACATTATGATGATGTCCTACCGAGTGGGCCCAGAGATACCTCTCCGTTTACACGGAGTGACAAATCCCAATCTCGATTCGTGCCAACCCAACAGACACTTTCAGAGATACCCGTAGTGTACCTTTATAGCCACCCAGTTACGTTGTGACGTTTGGCACACCCAAAGCACTCCTACGGTATCCGGGAGTTGCACAATCTCATGGTCTAAGGAAATGATACTTGACATTAGAAAAGCTTTAGCATACGAACTACATGATCTTGTGCTAGGCTTAGGATTGGGTCTTGTCCATCACATCATTCTCCTAATGATGTGATCCCGTTATCAACGACATCCAATGTCCATGGTCAGGAAACCGTAACCATCTATTGATTAACGAGCTAGTCAACTAGAGGCTTACTAGGGACATGGTGTTGTCTATGTATCCACACATGTATCTGAGTTTCCTATCAATACAATTCTAGCATGGATAATAAACGATTATCATGAACAAGCAAATATAATAATAATCAATTTATTATTGCCTCTAGGGCATATTTCCAACAGATTTCAGGCTCGTGCCCACGTCAAGAGGTATAAGACCTCCGACGAGATTCTTAGCCTGCAAACTAAGGGAGAAAAGCTCAATCGTTGAGCTTGTACTCAGATTGTCTGGGTACAACAATCACTTGAATCGAGTGGGAGTTAATCATCTAGATGAGATAGTGATGTTTCTCCAAAGTCATTGCCACCAAGCTACTAGAACTTCGTGATGAACTATAACATATCAGCGATAGATATGATGATCCTTGCAGTATTCACGATGTTTGATGCCGCGAAAGTAGAAGTCAAGTGGGAGCATCAATTGTTGATGGTTAGTAAAACCACTAGTTTCAAGAAGGGCAAGGGCAATAAGGGATGCTTCATGAAACGGCAAAACAGTTGCTGCTCTAGTGAAAACCCAAGGTTGAACCCAAACCCGAGACTAAGTGCTTCTATAATGAGAGGAACGGACACTAAAGCAGAACCACCCTAGATACTTGGTAGATAAGAAGGCAGGCAAGGTCGACTGAAGTATATTGGATATACATCATGTTAATGTGTACTTTACTAGTACTCCTAGTAGCACCAGGGTATTAGATACCGGTTCGGTTGCTAAGTGTTAGTAACTCTAAATAAAAGCTACGGAATAAACGGAGACTAGCTAAAGGTGGGCTGACGATATGTGTTGGAAGTGTATCCAAGGTTGATGTGATCAAGCATCGCACGCTCCCTCTACCATCGAGATTAGTGTTAAACCTAAATAATTGTTATTTTGTGTTTGCGTTGAGCATAGACATGATTGGATTATGTCTATCGCAATATGGTTATTCATTTAAGGAGAATAATGGTTACTCTATTTATTTGAATGATACCTTTAATGGTCTTGCACCTAAAAGAATGGTTTATTGAATCTCGATCGTAGTGATACACATTTTCATGCCAAAAGATATAAGATAGTAATGATAGTACCACTTACTTGTGGCACTGCCATGTAAGTCATATTGGTATAAAACGCATGAAGAACCTCCATGTTGATGGATCTTTGGACTCACTCATTTTTGAAAATGTTTGAGACATGCGAACCATGTCTATTGGTGTATATGCATGAAGAAACTCCATGCAAATGGACCATTTGGACTCACTTGATTTTGAATCACTTGAGACATGCAAATCATACCACATGGGCAAGATGACTGAAAGCCTCGTTTTTCAGTAAAATGGAACAAGATAGCAACTTGTTGGAAGTAACACATTTTGATGTGTGCTGTCCAACCAGTGCTGAGGCATGCAGTGAATATCGTTATGTTCTTACTTCACAGATGATTTGAGTAGATGTTGAGTATATTTACTTGATGAACACAAGTCTGAATTATTGAAAGGTTCAAGTAATTTCAGAGTGAAGTTGAAGATCTTCATGACAAGTGGATAAATGCCTGTGATATGATCATAGAGATGGATATCTGAGTTGCGAGTTTGGTACACAATTGAGACATTGTGGAAATTGTTTCATGACTAATACCGCATGGAACACCATAGTGTGATGGTGTGTCCGAACATCATAGCTGCACCCTATTGGATATGGTGCATACCATGATGTCTCTTAACGAATTACCACTATTGTTCATGGGTTAGGAATTAGAGACAACCGCATTCACTTTAAATAGTGCACCGCGTAATTCCATTGAGATGACACCATATGAACTATGGTTTAGAGAAACCTAAGCTGTCGTTTCTTAAAAGTTTGGGGCTCCGACGCTTATGTGAAAAAGTTTCAGGTTGATGAGCTCGAACCCAAAGCGGATAAAAATACATCTTCATAGGACACCCAAAACAGTTGGGCATACCTCCTATCTCAGATCCGGAAGCAAAAGTAATTGTTTCTAGAAACGGGTCCTTTCTCAAGGAAAAGTTTCTCTCGAAAGAAATGAGTGGGAGGACGGTAGAGACTTGATGAGGTTATTGAACCATCACTTCAACTAGTATGTAGCAGGGCACAGGAAGTTGTTCATGTGGCACCTAGGCCAATTGAAGTGGAAGCTGATGATAGTGATCATGATGCTTCGGATCAAGTCACTACCGAACCTCGTAGGTCGACAAGGATGCGTACTACTTCAGAGTGGTACGCAATCCTGTCTTAGAGGTCATGTTGCTAGACAACAATGAACCTACGAGCTATGGAGAAGCCATGGTGGGCCCGGATTCCGATGAATGGCTCGAGGCCATAAAATCTGAGAGAGGATCCATGACTTTGGAAGAAATACTTGATGGTCGTAAGGCCATTGGGTACAAATGGATTTTAAGAGTAAGACAGACAATGATGGTAAGTATCACCATTAAGAAAGCTCAACTTGTCGTTGATGTTTTCCGACAAGTTCAAGGAGTTGACTACACTGAGACTTTCTCACTCGTAGCGATGCTAAGATTCTGTTGGAATTATATTAGCAATTACTGCATGATTTATGAAATCTTGCAAATAGGATGTCAAAACATTGTTTCCTCGATGATATCCTTGAGGAAAGGTTGTATGTGATACAACCAGAAGGTTTTGTCAATCCTGAAAGACGCTAACAAGTATGCAAAGCTCCAGCAATCCTTCTAAGGACTGGAGTAAGCATCTCGGAGTTGGAATGTACGCTTTGATGAGATAATCAAAGATTTTGGGTTTATACAAAGTTTATGAGAAACTTGTATTTCCAAAGAAGTGAGTGGGAGCACTATAGAATTTCTGATGAGTATATGTCGTTGACATATTTTGATCAGAAATGATGTAGAATTTCTGGGAAGCATATAGGGTTATTTGAAAAGTGTTTTTCAATAGAAAACCTGGAATAAGCTGCTTGAACATTGAGCATCAAGATCTATGAGGATAGATCAAAAATGCTAAATGGTACTTTCAAATGAGCACATACCTTGACATGATCTTGAAGGATAGAACCGCATATTGAAACGCTTTTGCAAGGTGGATATCATTACATCAACATTACATAATAGATGGGGATACATACAAGAGGCATACAATGCCACACGGATACAACATCAAGCAAACACCTCAAAACAAGGATGCAACATGATAATATGAAGCTACATGCAATTCTAAGCAAGTTCCATATAGAGCACACTCAAAACGGAGCAACGGTTCAACACACACACTATACAAGTTTAAAGGACAAGCTGTCCAAAACAGCAACTAGGCATATTGCAAGCATCAAAACGACATGCTACAGGACCTCAACAAGAAAACAAAAGGCATGGGAATGATGTACAGGTAAAGCATAACAAAACATGAACACTGAGCTATCTCCAGAAATCACTAGAACATGCTCAAACACACATGGTAAGATTGCAAGTAATAACAATTCAGACTTTGCAGAAAATAACATCAGGATGTAATGTTTAGAGCTATCAAGCAACATGTTACAGGAACTTATAATGGCAAACAAAGGCATGTCATGAATCTACTAATCGCATAGAACAAGAGTCCCTTACTGACCATAAGCCAAAAAGGATCAGAAAATATGATGGCACCCATGTAAACATAGCAAGTTATATTACAGATTCCAACATGGCAGAAACAGAATTATGAAGGCATGTTGGTGAGCTTGTACCACTCACCACAGAGCAATACATGGCATAGCAAGGCAACCAACAGTAATAAGACATGTTTGATAAGCTAAGCATGGTAATAGCAAGTTCATAGGGTACATGGATCACTAGCAAAACACATGGCAACAACTGAACTTAATGTTAACAGGCTGGTAGCAACATTATGAAGCAACTTTGGAGCAAGATTACAAAAAGCTACAGCAAGCTATAAATGCAACCAGGGGCATGGATGGTTATAGGATGACATGTAGAACAAAACATATTTAGTGACCATCTCCAGATTATGCATAGAATGACTAGTAGAAGCAGGTTTACATAGCATCACGAAATAACAGATTCAGCCTAGCAAAACAGCAACAGCTAGTACACTACTTAACAAGCTCGATTCACTCACCACAAGTCATTGCATGACAAGATAAGCATAGCATCATCAAGAAGACATGTTTATGAAACAAACCAAGGCAAGAACAAGTTCATAGCATGCAAGGATCAACTACAACGACCTTTGCAAACTTGAATAACATGTAAACAATCTGCCAGGAAACATTTTGAAGCAAAAGTAGAGCACTAAAGTGACATGTTAGACTACTCCATAATTGCAACCAAGAGCATGAATGGATAGAAAATAACCATATGTTCAAAACATCCTTACTGAAGTATCTCAAATTATGCATGGATCTCTCTGTAGCATCATGTTTACATGTCATCAAAATAATAGCAGAACAGGGACTAAAATCAGCAACATCACAATGCCTAGTTTGCATGCTTGTGCTAGTCACCACATTGATCACAAAAATACATGGTAAGCACCTATGTAAAGAAGACATGGCGTAGTTCAAAACACATGTACACATCAACCTCATAGGATGCACACATCAATCATGGCAAAAATGACAAAAGTGCATGTTCTGTTAACAGATAGCAGATAACATTATGAAGCACTCTTGCAACGATGATTCAGGCATCAAGATGACCTCAAATGAACATGATGCAATGGAATGAAATGAAGTACTCGTCGAGGCGAACAATTTGACATATTACACGCACAAAACGGAGCTACATGCACAGAGATACAATGCGATGAACATGGCATGATTTTGCAAAAATACAGGGACTTAGGCAAAACGGGGTCAACCTCTGTTTTCAGATCTGGATCCGGGCTCGCCGGAGATGACGCCGGAGTTGAGGAAGAGATGGCCGGAGAGGCAGCGGGCACCGGCTAGATTGCTCCGGCGACGGGGGTCGGCGGCAGGGTCTCTCCCCGACCGGATCCGGCCGCGAGAAGGCGCGGGGCGGCGAGGGGACAGCGCTGCGAGGCGGGGGGGCTCGCACTCCGGCGAACTCCCGCCGGAGCGGCGGCGAGGGCGGTCCGCTGTGGGGAGGCGTGGCGCCCTAGGTGACGGGGCCGAGGCTGCTCGGGTCATGGAGGCGAGGCGAGGCCGTGGCACGCGGCGGCCGGTGGATCTGGCGGCGGAGGCTC
>NC_041385.1:123238562-123253321 GCF_002162155.2 Triticum dicoccoides
GCCAGGGCGCTCGGGCGGCACGCGCGGGCCCGAAAAGGCCTGCCCTGGGCTCGCGGGCCGCGGCGGCGCGGGGAGGAGAGAGAAGGCGCGGTGGGGTGAGGTGGCGGCGCGGGATTGGGGGAGAGTGGCGGCGGGGTGACATGGCGCGACGCCATTGGACGGAGGGACGTGGCCGGCGGACATGTCCGGCGCGGATGGACGTTTCCGGCGGTGCGGGGAGGAAAACTGCTAGGGTTCATCCGTGAATTTGGACGGGGAGGGCATATTTATAGTTTCTGGGAGCGAGGAGAGTCCAAATGAGGAGCGGTTTTCGGCCACGCGATTGTGATCGAACGACCAAGAGCATGGAGGGGAGTTAGATGGGTTTTGGGCCAGTTTGGAAGGGGTGTTGGGCTGCAAAGATAAAGGTTTACGGTTACCCGGTTAACCGTTGGAGTACCAAACGACCTCCAAATGGCACGAAACTTGACAGGCGGTCTACCGGTGCTATACCAAGGCCACTTGGCAAGCCTCGGGCCGATAAAGTTTAACACCCGCTCACAACGAGAGACGAAAGGGGAACGCCGGAGGACATAGGAGCGCCGAATTGCAAAACGGACAATGGGGAAAATGCTCGGATGCATGAGACGAACACGTATGCAAAATGAAATGCACATGATGACATGATAAAATGCAACACGCAAGCAAATGACATGGCAACGATGGCGAATAACTAGCAGACACCTGGCGCATCGAATCTGGGGCGTTACAACACTCCTCCACTAACAAGAGATCTCGTCCCGAGATCTTAGGACCGAGACGGAAGGGAAAAGGGATGAGGTGAAGCAAGAACTCAAGTGAAAAAGCAAAGAATCGAGAGCACTCGAGAAGAAGAGAGGAACGACGAGAATGACGAGAATCAAAAGCTCACGAAATCAGATAGACTATGAAACAACTCCGGTTAGAACGAGATAAGAAACGAATTAGACTGAACGGATTTAGGCAAAACTCCGATTGAACATGGAAAGAGTAGAACACGAACTTCACAAGATGGAATGACACTTGACGACATAAGCAACGCAATGCCTTCGGAAGAATTGAAAGAATGGAACGAAAAGAACTTGGAAGGAAGGGTTGAACGGAGTTGTTGAGAAAATCAACAACGAAAGAATAAGCTTGATGTGGACTTATCAAAACAACTCAAAACTTGAGGTGAAACTATGCCACAAGAAAATGCTTGAATATCTAGGAATAACGAAGAAATGCAAAACTCCACTTCAAAAGAATATAGAGGATTAATTGCACTTCGAGACGCAAGAAGAAAAGATACTTGAGCTCCACCGACAAGAATCTTGATGAACACTTAAGGAATGAATTAAATCATGAAAAACCACCGTGAAGAACTCCGGTGACAAAAGAATGACGAGAAAAGATTGAAGGATGAAAGAATAAGATTAAAGCCTTACGATGATTTAGATGGGGGTTCCGACAAAATGGCTGAGGAAATTTGAACTCCGGAAAAGAATAGATGAAAACACTTGGAGCTAGAATTTATTCATCGAGAACAAACTCCAAAGAAAAGGGATTAATCACTTGGATGAAATAAGAGTAAGATTTATTGTATGCTTATCCTTCATCAAATTAAATTGATGACAAGCAATGGATTTCATACAACTTATTCTTCTTGAAAAGGATTGAGAAGTGACATATCGCAAACTTGAGAAGGTCTTCATGAACCACCGATAGGATTGAATGAACGAATGGATTGAAATGATAATCAAAGAAAAAGAATCTTGAACTAACCACCGTAAGAATTCGAAAATGATTGATAAAAGAGAAATAATCACCGGGAAGAATTAGAGGAATCAATATGCTTGAGGGGATTTAGATGCAAAAGAACAAAGAGATCATGAGCTGATTAAAAACACTTGAACGAAGCACCGGGATAATTGGATAACGGTAGCTGAAATGATGGCCTCCGGTGAAAAGAAATGGAAAAACAACTCCTGACATACTCCGGATGGGTAAGAAAAGAATATCTGACAAATGGAATAATTCGAGAGGATGATATGAATCTAGAACCACGAATCTTCGAGAGAACGGACAAAATTTAGAGGAAAAACTCTTCTGTGATCTTCAAATGACGACGAGAGACACCACCAAAATTAACTGAGATACTCCGGGAGAATGAAAAACGAAGGGATTGAGCCAACAATGAAAAGAATTTGAAAGCGATCTTGGGGAAGGCATGTGGCTGATGAAATCCATTCTTACGTCATACTTGAAAAGAATTGAGAATAACTCCGGGGAAATTAGAAGAGTCAGGTAAGATCCTGGGAAAAGACCTGTGGGTTAGGGCCCACTAGAGAGAAAACACCGTCGGAAAGGATTGTTGAGGAGATAGATGACGCACCGGAACAAATGAAATATTTGAATGAGGTGACAACCTCGACTTAATTCGAACACAGACAAATCTCCTGAGATGTCTTGAATACTCCGGAAGGATAAACTGGCGAGAGGCGAACGAGCAGGGAAAAACACTTGAGCCAAGGAAAGAATATAATCACTACCGAAAATGGAATTGAATCCACCGGAGAAGAAAAAAGATGAAGAATGACGAACGAGACGAGAATTCATTGGTCGAGATAATTTACGAAAGACTAAAGAAGTTCCACATGAATGAAAATTGATGTTCGGAAGAGACTCAGGCTCCGGGAAGAAGACAATGGGAGGGCGGGAAAACAAGGCAACTAGGAAGGGGAAATCGACGAATATCATGAAGACAAAACACCGGTTGAAATCATTGAGGAAAGAAAACAAAGACTTCGCAGGAGTAGGATGGATACTCAATTACGGACTCCGTCTTCGAGAAGAAGAAGGGGGGCGGGTGGGAAAAGAAAACAACTAAGGATTGAACTCAAAGATGAAGAGGCTCGAGTGGACTTGACGAGAAATGCACCGGATGAAAAGAGATGAGAACCAACGATCAGAAAACCAACTGCGTGAACCTAAAGAAAAATTTGAAGGGGAAGAGAAGTAATTCAAAACACCTACGTCAAGATTCCTTACCAGAGCGACGAAGGGGGCCGAGGAGTAAAAAGAATTCCTACTCTCCGATATAACTAGACTCCGAAAATAGTTTTCTTCTAGACTCAACAACAGCCAAACTACACGATCAATCAAGGGGGCTCCTAAGGTCGGTCGAGGCTCTAATACCAACTTGTCACGCCCAATATGCGATACTATCCTAAAGAGACTCGAAGGTCCCACCAAGGATAGAACCGCATATTGAAACGCTTTTGCAAGGTGGATATCATTACATCAACATTACATAATAGATGGGGATACATACAAGAGTCATACAATGTCACACGAATACAGCATCATCTCATACATAAGAGCAACATCCGACTACGGATGAAACACAAACAGAAACTCAAACGACATCCACCCTGCTAGCCCAGGCTGCCGACCTGGAACCTATCCCCTGATCAAAGAGGAAGCAGAAGAAGAACTCCAAACAAGGAAGCATCACTCTCGCGTCATGATCATCGCGTAACATGTACCTGCAACTATTGTTGTAGTAATCTGTGAGCCACGAGGACTCAGCAATCCCATTACCATGGGTATCAAGACTAGCAAAGCTTAAAGGGAAAGGAAGGGGTAAAGCGGTGAGGTTGCAGTAGCGACTAAGCATATATGGTGGCTAACATACGCAAATAGGAGCGAGAAGAGAACAAGCGGAACGATCGTCAACTAGTAATGATCAAGAAGTGATCCTGAACTCCTACTTACGCCAAACATAACACAGAAACCGTGTTCACTTCCCGGACTCCGCCGAAAAGAGACCATCACGGCTACACACGCGGTTGATGCGTTTTAATTCGTATCTGGTGTCAAGTTATCTACAACCGGACATTAACAAATTCCCATCTGCCTATAACCGCTGGCACGGCTTTCGAAAGATTATACCCTGCAGGGGTGTCCCAACTTAGCCCATGATAAGCTCTCATGATCAACGAAGGATATACCTTCTCCCAGGAAGACCCGATCAGACTCGGAATCCCGGTTTACAAGACATTTCGACAATGGTAAAACAAGACCAGCAAAACCGCCCGATGCGCCAACAATCCCGATAGGAGCTGCACATATCTCGTTCTCAGGGCAACACCGGATGAACACTATGTACAACTAAAACCAGACCTCGAGTTTCCCCGAGGTGGCGCTGCAAGTGGCTCTGGTTCAGACCAACACTTAGACAAGCACTGGCCCGGGGGGGCTATAATAAAGATGACCCTCGAGAGAGCGACTCCCAAGGGAAAAGTAGGTGGTGGTGAGGCAAATGGTAAAACCAATGTTGGGCCTTGCTGGAGGAGTTTTATTCAAAGCGAACTGTCGAGGGGGTCCCATAAATCACCCGACCGCGTAAGGAACGCAAAATCCGGGAACATAACACCAGTATGACGGAAACTAGGGCGGCAAGAGTGGAACAAAACACCAGGCAAAAGGCCGAGCCTTCCACCCTTTACCAAGTATATAGATGCATTAATAATATAAGAGATATTGTGATATCCCAACCAAAATCCTGTCCACCATGGAGAAATCTTCAACTTCACCTGCAACTAGCAACGCTATAAGAGGGGCTGAGCAAAAGCGGTAACATAGCCAAACAACGGTTTGCATAGGAAAGGTGTCAAAGGTTAGAGGTTCATGGCAATATGGGAGGCTTGATAAACAGGTGATAGGTAGCGCAGCAAAGCGATAGAACGAAGCAACTAGCATAGCAATGATAGTAGTGAGATCCAGGGTAGCGGTCATCTTGCCTGAAATCCCGCAAGGAAGAAGAACGGGTCCATGAAGAAGATGAAGCCACGAAGAAGTACCAAGCGTAGACGAACGATTCCTCACGATCGCAACAATACAGGAACTATCGAAAAGAAGCACACAACATAGTAAACACACCACACATGAACAAGGCATGATGCATGAACAAGCATGATGCAAGACAAGACTACATGAAGCTACTCGTGGCAAGAGATGATGCAAACAAGAGCAACACATCAAGGCAAGTTTAAATGAGGCCGGGAACAACATATAACAATTCCGGTAAGTCCTCATATGCATATTTCGAAATTGGTCCAGATCTGAATAAACATTATGTTCAAGTTGTTAAACAGCAAGTTAAGATGCACAAAGATGATCTACACGAGATTCTAGTCAAGCTACATATAAAGATCATTTAGTTCGGAGCTACGGCCTAGAAGATATGAGCAAAACAAGTTAAACATGGCATTGATGCAAAATGCATTCAAATATCAAGCAAACACCTCAAAACAAGAATGCAACATGATAATATGAAGCTACATGCAATTCTAAGAAATTTTCATATAGAGCACACTCAAAACGGAGCAACGATTCAACACACACACACTATACAAGTTTAAAGGACAAGCTGTCCAAAACAGCAACTAGGCATATTGCAAGCATCAAAACAATATGCTATAGGACCTCAACAAGAAAACAAAAGGCATGGGCATGATGTACAGGTAAAGCATAACAAAACATGAACACTGAGCTATCTCCAGAAATCACTAGAACATGCTGAAACACACATGGTAAGATTGCAAGTAATAACAATTCAGACTTTGCAGAAAATAACATCAGGATGCAAATGTTTAGAGCTATCAAGCAACATGTTACAGGAACTTATAATGGCAAACAAAGGCATGGCATGAATCTACTAATCGCATAGAACAAGAGTCCCTTACTGACCATAAGCCAAAAAGGATCAGAAAATATGATGGCACCCATGTAAACATAGCAAGTTATATTACAGATTCCAACATGGCAAAAACAGAATTATGAAGGCATGTTGGTGAGCTTGTACCACTCACCACAGAGCAATACATAGCATAGCAAGGCAACCAACAGTAATAAGACATGTTTGAGAAGCTAAGAATGGTAATAACAAGTTCATAGGGTACATGGATCACTAGCAAAACACATGGCAACAACTGAACTTAATGTTAACAGGCTGACACCAACTTTATGAAGCAACTTTGGAGCAAGATTACAACAAGCTACAACAAGCTACAAATGCAACCAGGGGCATGGATGGTTAGAAGATGACATGTAGAACAAAACATATTTAGTGACCATCTCCAGATTATGCATAGAATGACTAGTAGTAGCATCACAAAATAACAGATTCAGCCTAGCAAAACAGCAACAGCGAGTACACTACTTAACAAGCTCGATTCACTCACCACAAGTCATTGCATGACAAGATAAGCATAGAATCATCAATAAGACATGTTTACTAAACAAACCAAGGCAAGAACAAGTTCATAGCATGCAAGGATCAACTACAACAACCTTTGCAAAATTGAATAACATGTAAACAATCTGCCAAGAAACATTTTGAAGCAAAAGTAGAGCACTAAAGTGACATGCTAGACTACTCCATAATTGCAACCAAGAGCATGAATGGATAGACAATAACCATATGTTCAAAACATCCTTACTGAAGTATCTCAAAGTATCCATGGATCTCTCTGTAGCATCATGTTTACATGTCATCAAAATAACAGCAGAACAGGGACTAAAACCAGCAACATCACGATGCCTAGTTTGCATGCTTGTGCTTGTCACCACATTGATCACAAAAATACATGGTAATCACCTCTGTAAAGAAGACATAGCATAGTTCAAAACACATGTAGACATCAACCTCATAGGATGCACACATCAATCATGGCAAAAATGACAATAGTGCATGTTCTGTTAACAAACAGCAGATAACATTATGAAGCACTCTTGCAACAATGATTCAGGCATCAAGATGACCTCAAATGAATATGATGCAATGGAATGAAATGAAGTACTCGTTGAGGCGAACAATTTTACATATTACACGCACAAAACGGAGCTACATGCACAGAGATACAATGCGATGAACATGGCATGATTTTGCAAAAATACAGGGACAGGCAAAACGGGGTCGACCTCTGTTTTCACATCTGGATCCGGGCTCGCAGGAGATGACGCCGGAGTTGAGGAAGAGATGGCCAGAGAGGCAGCGGGCACCGGCTAGATTGCTCCGGCGATGGGGGTCGGCGGCGGGGCCTCTCCCCGACCGGATCCGGCCGCGAGGAGGCGCGGGGCGGCGAGGGGACAGAACTGCGAGGCGGCGGACCTCGCACTCCGGCGAACTCCCGCTGGAGCGGCAGCGAGGGCGGTCCGCTGCGGGGAGGCGCAGCGCCCTAGGCGACGGGGCCGAGGCTGCTCGGGTCAGGGAGGCGAGGCGAGGTCGTGGCACGCGGCGTCCGGGAGGCGGCGCGGCGGCCGGCGGATCTGGCGGCGGAGGCTCGCGGCGGCGGCGTGCCGGCGAAGGGCGGTCGCGGGAGCCAGGGCGCTCGGGCGACGGCAGGCGCGGGGCGGCGCGCGCGGGCCCGGGCGGGCCTGCCCTGGGCTCGCGGGCCGCGGCAGCGCGGGGAGGAGAGAGAAGGCGCGGTGGGGTGAGGTGGCGGCGCGGGATTGGGGGAGAGTGGCGGCGGGGTGACGTGGCGCGACGCCATTGGACGGAGGGACGTGGCCGGCGGACATGTCCGGCGCGGATGGACGTGTCCGGCGGCGCGGGGAGGAAAACTGCTAGGGTTCATCCGCAAATTTGGACGGGGAGGGCATATTTATAGTTTCTCGGAGCTACGAGAGTCCAAATGAGGAGCGGTTTTCGGCCACGCAATCGTGATCGAACGACCAAGAGCATGGAGGGGAGTTAGATGGGTTTTGGGCCAGTTTGGAAGGGGTGTTGGGCTGCAAAGATAAAGGGGCTTTACGGTTACCCGGTTAACCGTTGGAGTACCAAACGACCTCCAAATGGCACGAAACTTGACAGGCGGTCTACCGGTGCTATACCAAGGCCACTTGGCAAGCCTCGGGCCATTCCGAGAAAGTTTAACACCCGCTCACAACGAGAGACGAAAGGGGAACGCCGAGGACATAGGAGCGCCGGATTGCAAAACGGACAACGGGGAAAATGCTCGGATGCATGAGACGAACATGTATGCAAAATGAAATGCACATGATGATATGATAAAATGCAACAGGCAAGCAAATGACATGGCAACGACAGCGAATAACTAGAAGACACCTGGCACATCGAATCCGGGGCATTACAACACTCCTCCACTAACAAGAGATCTCGTCCCGAGATCTTAGGACCGAGACGGAAGGGAAAAGGGATGAGGTGAAGCAAGAACTCAAGTGAAAAAGCAAAGAATCGAGAGCACTCGAGAAGAAGAGAGGAATGACGAGAATGACGAGAATCAAAAGCTCACGGAATCAGATAGACTATGAAACAACTCCGGTTAGAACGAGATAAGAAACGAATAAGACTGAACGGATTTAGGCAAAACTCTGATTGAACATGGAAAGAATAGAACACGGACTTCACAAGATGGAATGACACTTGACGACATAAGCAACGCAATGCCTTCGGAAGAATTGAAAGAATGGAACGAAAAGAACATGGAAGGAAGGGTTGAACGGAGTTGTTGAGAAAATCAACAACGAAAGAATAAGCTTGATGTGGACTTATCAAAACAACTCAAAACTTGAGGTGAAATTATGCCACAAGAAAATGCTTGAATATCTGGGAATAACGAAGAAATGCAAAACTCCACTTCAAAAGAATATAGAGGATTAATTGCACTTTGAGACGTACTTGAGCTCCACCGACAAGAATCTTGATGAACACTTAAGGAATGAATTAAATCATGAAGAACCACCATGAAGAACTCCGGTGACAAAAGAATGACGAGAAAAAATTGAAGGATGAAAGAATAAGATTAAAGACTTACGATGATTTAGATGGGGGTTCCAACAAAATAGCTGAGGAAATTTGAACTCCGGAAAAGAATAGATGAAAACACTTGGAACTAGAATTTATTCATCGAGAACAAACTCCAAAGAAAAGGGATTAATCACTTGGATGAAATAAGAATAAGATTTATTGTATGCTTATCCTTCATCAAATTAAATTGATGACAAGCAATGGATTTCATACAACTTATTCTTCTTGAAAAGGATTGAGAAGTGACATATCCAAACTTGAGAAGGTCTTCATGAACCACCGATAGGATTGAATGAACGAATGGATTGAAATGATAATCAAAGAAAAAGAATCTTGAACTAACCACCGTAAGAATTCGAAAATGATTGATGAAAGAGAAATAATCACCGGGAAGAATTAGAGGAATCAATATGCTTGAGGGGATTTAGATGCAAAAGAACAAAGAGATCATGAGCTGATGAAAGAACACTTGAACGAAGCACCGGGTTAATTGGATAACGGTAGCTAAAATGATGGCCTCCGGTGAAAAGAAATGGAAAAACAACTCCTGACATACTCCGGATGGGTAAGAAAAGAATATCTGACAAATGGAATAATTCGAGAGGATGATATGAATCTAGAACCACGAATCTTCGAGAGAACGGACAAAATTTAGAGGAAAAACTCTTCCGCGATCTTCAAATGACGACGAGAGACACCACCAAAATTAACTGAGATACTCCGGGAGAATAAAAACGAAGGGATTGAGCCAACAATGAAAAGAATTTGAAAGCGATCTTGGGGAAGGCCTGTGGCTGATGAAATCCATTGTTACGTCATACTTGAAAAGAATTGAGAATAACTCCAGGGAAATTAGAAGAGTCAGGTAAGATCCTGGGAAAAGACCTGTGGGTTAGGGCCCACTAGAGAGAAAACACCGTCGGAAAGGATTGTTGAGGAGATAGATGACGCACCGGAACAAATGAAATATTTGAATGAGGTGACAACCTCGAATTAATTCGAACACAGACGAATCTCCTGAGATGTCTTGAATACTCTGGAAGGATAAACTGGCGAGAGGCGAACGAGCAGGGAAAAACACTTGAGCCGAGGAAAGAATATAATCACTACCGAAAATGGAATTGAATCCACCGGAGAAGAAAAAAGATGAAGAATGACGAACGAGACGAGAATTCATCGGTCGAGATAATTTACGAAAGACTGAAGAGGTTCCACATGAATGAAAATTGATGTTCGGAAGAGACTCAGGCTCCGGGAAGAAGAGGGTGGGAGGGCGGGAAAACAAGGCAACTGGGAAGGGGAAATCGACGAATATCTTGAAGAGAAAACACCGGTTGAAATCATGGAGGAAAGAAAACAAAGACTTCGCAGGAGTAGGATGGATACTCAATTACGGACTCCGGCTTCGAGAAGAAGAAGGGGGGCGGGTGGGAAAAGAAAACAACTGAGCATTGAACTCAAAGATGAAGAGGCTCGAGTCGACTTGACGAGAAATGCACCGGATGAAAAGAGATGAGAACCAACGATCAGAAAACCAACTGCGTGAACCTAAAGAAAATTTGAAGGGGAAGAGAAGTAATTCAAAACACCTACGTCAAGATTCCTTACCAGAGCGACGAAGGGGGCTGAGGAGTAAAAAGAATTCCTACTCTCCGATATAACTAGACTCCGAAAATAGTTTTCTTCTAGACTCAACAACAGCCAAACTACACGATCAATCAAGGGGGCTCCTAAGGTCGGTCGAGGCTCTAATAACAACTTGTCACGCCCAATATGCGATACTATCCTAAAGAGACTTGAAGGTCCCACCAAGGATAGAACCGCATATTGAAACGCTTTTGCAAGGTGGATATCATTACATCAACATTACATAATAGATGGGGATACATACAAGAGGCATACAATGTCACACGAATACAACATCATCTCATACATAAGAGCAACATCCGACTACGGATGAAACACAAACAGAAACTCAAATGACATCCACCCTGCTAGCCCAGGCTGCCGACCTGGAACCTATCCCCTGATCAAATAGGAAGCAGAAGAAGAACTCCAAACAAGGAAGCATCGCTCTCGCGTCATGATCATCACGTAACATGTACCTGAAACTGTTGTTGTAGTAATCTGTGAGCCACGAGGACTCATCAATCCCATTACCATGGGTATCAAGACTAGCAAAGCTTAAAGGGAAAGGAAGGGGTAAAGTGGTGAGGTTGCAGCAGCGACTAAGCATATATGGTGGCTAACATACGCAAATAGGAGCGAGAAGAGAACAAGCGGAACGATCGTCAACTAGTAATGATCAAGAAGTGATCCTGAACTCCTACTTACGTCAAACATAACACAGAAACCGTGTTCACTTCCCGGACTCCGCCAAAAAGAGACCATCACGGCTACACACGCGGTTGATGCGTTTTAATTCGTATCTGGTGTCAAGTTATCTACAAACGGACATTAACAAATTCCCATCTGCCTATAACCGCTGGCATGGCTTTCGAAAGATTATACCCTGCAGGGGTGTCCCAACTTAGCCCATGATAAGCTCTCGCGATCAACGAAGGATATACCTTCTCCCAGGAAGACCCGATCAGACTCGGAATCCCGGTTTACAAGACATTTCGACAATGGTAAAACAAGACCAGCAAAACCGCCCGATGCGCCAACAATCCCGATAGGAGCTGCACATATCTCGTTCTCAGGGCAACACCGGATGAACACTACGTACAACTAAAACCAGACCTCGAGTTTCCCCGAGGTGGCGCTGCAAGTGGCTCTGGTTCGGACCAACACTTAGACAAGCACTGGCCCGGGGGGGCTATAATAAAGATGACCCTCGAGAGAGCGACTCCCAAGGGAAAAGTAGGTGGTGGTGAGGCAAATGGTAAAACTAATGTTGGGCCTTGCTGGAGGAGTTTTATTCAAAGCGAACTGTCGAGGGGGTCCCATAAATCACCCGACCGCGTAAGGAACACAAAATCCGGGAACATAACACCGGTATGACGGAAACTAGGGCGGCAAGAGTGGAACAAAACACCAGGCAAAAGGCCGAGCCTTCCACCCTTTACCAAGTATATAGATGCATTAATAATATATGAGATATTGTGATATCCCAACCAAAATCCTATCCACCATGGAGAAATCTTCAACTTCACCTGCAACTAGCAACGCTATAAGAGGGGCTGAGAAAAAGCGGTAACATAGCCAAACAACGGTTTGCATAGGAAAGGTGTCGAATGTTAGAGGTTCATGGCAATATGGGAGGCTTGATAAACAGGTGATAGGTAGCGCAGCAAAGCGATAGAACGAAGCAACTAGCATAGCAATGATAGTAGTGAGATCCAGGGTAGCGGTCATCTTGCCTGAAATCCCGCAAGGAAGAAGAACGGGTCCATGAAGAAGATGAAGCCACGAAGAAGTACCAAGCGTAGACGAACGAATCCTCACGATCGCAACGAAACAGGAACTATCGAAAAGAAGCACACAACATAGTAAACACACCACACATGAACAAGGCATGATGCATGAACAAGCATGATGCAAGACAAGACTACATGAAGCTACTCATGGCAAGAGATGATGCAAACAAGAGCAACACATCAAGGCAAGTTTAAATGAGGCCGGGAACAACATATAACAATTCCGGTAAGTCCTCATATGCATATTTCGAAATTGGTCCAGATCTGAATAAACATTATGTTCAAGTTGTTAAACAGCAAGTTAAGATGCACAAAGATGATCTACACAAGATTCTAGTCAAGCTACATATAAAGATCATTTAGTTCGGAGCTACGGCCTAGAAGATATGAGCAAAACAAGTTAAACATGGCATTGATGCAAAATGCATTCAAACATCAAGCAAACACCTCAAAACAAGAATTCAACGTGATAATATGAAGCTACATGCAATTCTAAGCAAGTTTCATATAGAGCACACTCAAAACGGAGCAACGGTTCAACACACACACACTATACAAGTTTAAAGGACAAGCTGTCCAAAACAGCAACTAGGCATATTGCAAGCATCAAAACAACATGCTATAGGACCTCAACAAGAAAACAAAAGGCATGGGCATGATGTACAGGTAAAGCATAACAAAACATGAACACTGAGCTATCTCCAGAAATCACTAGAACATGCTGAAACACACATGGTAAGATTGCAAGTAATAACAATTCAGACTTTGCAGAAAATAACATCAGGATGCAATGTTTAGAGCTATCAAGCAACATGTTACAGGAACTTATAATGGCAAACAAAGGCATGGCATGAATCTACTAATCTCATAGAGCAAGAGTCCCTTACTGACCATAAGCCAAAAAGGATCAGAAAATATGATGGCACCCATGTAAACATAGCAAGTTATATTACAGATTCCAACATGGCAAAAACAGAATTATGAAGGCATATTGGTGAGCTTGTACCACTCACCACAGAGCAACACATAGCATAGCAAGGCAACCAACAGTAATAAGACATGTTTGAGAAGCTAAGAATGGTAATAACAAGTTCATAGGGTACATGGATCACTAGCAAAACACATGGCAACAACTGAACTTAATGTTAACAGGCTGACAGCAACATTATGAAGCAACTTTGGAGCAAGATTACAACAAGCTACAGCAAGCTATAAATGCAACCAGGGGCATGGATGGTTATAGGATGACATGTAGAACAAAACATATTTAGTGACCATCTCCAGATTATGCATAGAATGACTAGTAGAAGCAGGTTTACATAGCATCACGAAATAACAGATTCAGCCTAGCAAAACAGCAACAGCGAGTACACTACTTAACAAGCTCGATTCACTCACCACAAGTCATTGCATGACAAGATAAGCATAGCATCATCAAGAAGACATGTTTATGAAACAAACCAAGGCAAGAACAAGTTCATAGCATGCAAGGATCAACTACAAAAACCTTGGCAAAATTGAATAACATGTAAACAATCTGCGAGGAAACATTTTGAAGCACAAGTAGAGCACTAAAGTGACATGCTAGACTACTCCATAATTGCAACGAAGAGCATGAATGGATAGACAATAACCATATGTTCAAAACATCCTTACTGAAGTATCTCAAATTATGCTTGGATCTCTCTGTAGCATCATGTTTACACGTCATCAAAATAACAGCAGAACAGGGACTAAAATCAGCAACATCACGATGCCTAGTTTGCATGCTTGTGCTAGTCACCACATTGATCACAAAAATACATGGTAAGCACCTCTGTAAAGAAGACATGGCATAGTTCAAAACACATGTAGACATCAACCTCATAGGATGCACACATCAATCATGGCAAAAATGACAAAAGTGCATGTTCTGTTAAGAGACAGCAGATAACATTATAAAGCACTCTTGCAATAATGATTCGGGCATCAAGATGACCTCAAATGAACATGATGCAATGGAATGAAATGAAGTACTCGTCGAGGCGAACAATTTGACATATTACACGCACAAAACGGAGCTACATGCACAGAGATACAATGCGATGAACATGGCATGATTTTGCAAAAGTACAGGGACTTAGGCAAAACGGGGTCAACCTCTGTTTTCAGATCTGGATCCGGGCTCGCCGGAGATGACGCCGGAGTTGAGGAAGAGATGGCCGGAGAGGCAGCGGGGCACCGGCTAGGTTGCTCCGGCGACGGGGGTCAGCGGCGAGGCCTCTCCCCGACCGGATCCGGCCGCGAGGAGGCGCGGGGCGGCGAGGGGACAGTGCTGCGAGGCGGCGGGGCTCGCACTCCGACGAACTCCCGCCGAAGCGGCGGCGAGGGCGGTCCACTGCGGGGAGGCACGGCACCCTAGGCGATGGGGCCGAGGCTGCTCGGGTCAGGGAGGCGAGGCGAGGCCGTGGCACGCGGCGGCCGAGAGGCGGCGCGGCGGCCGGTGGATCTTGCGGCGGAGGCTCGCG
>NC_041385.1:123253678-123435699 GCF_002162155.2 Triticum dicoccoides
GCAGCGCGCGCGGGCCCGGGCGGGCCTGCCCTGGGCTCGCGGGCCGCGGCGGCGCAGGGAGGAGAGAGAAGGCGCGTGGGGTGAGGTGGCGGCGCGGGATTGAGGGAGAGTGGCGGCGGGGTGATGTGGCGCGACGGCATTGGACGGAGGGACGTGGCCTGCGGACATGTCCGGCGCGGATGGACGTGTCCGGCGGCGCGGGGAGGAAAACTGCTAGGGTTCATCCGCGAATTTGGACGGGGAGGGCATATTTATAGTTTCTGGGAGCTACGAGAGTCCAAATGAGGAGCGGTTTTTGGCCACGCGATCGTGATCGAACGACCGAGAGCATGGAAGGGAGTTAGATGGGTTTTGGGCCAGTTTGGAAGGGGTGTTGGGCTGCAAAGATAAAGGGGCTTTACGGTTACCCGGTTAACCGTTGGAGTACCAAACGACCTCCAAATGGCACGAAACTTGACAGGCGGTCTACCGGTGCTATACCAAGGCCACTTGGCAAGCCTCGGTCCATTCCGAGAAAGTTTAACACCCTCTCACAACGAGAGACGAAAGGGGAACGCCGGAGGACATAGGAGCACCGGATTGCAAAACGGACAACGGGGAAAATGCTCGGATGCATGAGACGAACACGTATGCAAAATGAAATGCACATGATGACATGATAAAATGCAACACGCAAGCAAATGACATGGCAACGATGGTGAATAACTGGCAGACACCTGGCGCATCGAATCCGGGGCGTTACAGAAGGTGTTCAAGATGGATCAGTCAAAGAAGTTCTTGCCTGAGTTGTAAGGTATGAAGTTAAGAGTTAAAGCTCGACCACGGCAGAAGAGAGAGAAAGGACGAAGGTCGTCCCCTATGCTTCAGACGTAGGCTCTATAGTATGCTATGCTATGTACCGCACCGGAAGTGTGCCTTGCCATGAGTCAGTCAAGGGGTACAAGAATGATCCAGGAATGGATCATTGGACAGCGGTCAAAATTGTCCTTGGAGTAAATAAAGGACATGTTTCTCGATTATGGAGGTGACAAAGAGTTCGGCGTAAAGGGTTTCGTCGATGCAAGCTTTAACACCTATCTGAATGACTCTGAGTAGCAAACCGGATACGTATAGTGGAGCAACCATTTGGAATAGCTCCAAGTGGAACGTGGAAGCAGCATTTACAATATGACATAGAGAATTGCGAAGTACATACGGATCTGAATGTTGCAGACCCGTTGACTAAAACCTCTCTCACAAGCAAAACATGATCAAACCCCAGAACTCATTGAGTCTTAATCACATGGTGATGTGAACTAGTTTAGTGACACTAGTAAACTCTTTGGATGTTGGTCACATGGTGATGTGACCTGTCAATGTTAATCACATGGCGATGTGAACTAGATTATTGACTCTACTGCAAGTGGGAGACTGTTGGAAATATGCCCTAGAGGCAATAATAAATTGGTTGTTATTATTATATTTCCTTGTTCATGATAATCGTTTATTATCCATGCTATAATTGTATTGATAGGAAACTCAGATACATGTGTGGGTACATCGACAACACCATGTCCCTAGTAAGCCTCTAGTTGACTAGCTCGTTGATCAATAGATGGTTACGGTTTCCTGACCATGGACATTGGATGTCATTGATAACGGGATCACATCATTAGGAGAATGATGTGATGGACAAGACCCAATCCTAAGCCTAGCACAAAGATCGTGTGGTTCGTATGCTAAAGCTTTTCTAATGTCAACTAGCATTTCATTAGACCATGAGATTGTGAAACTCCCGGATACCGTAGGAATGCTTTGGGTGTACCAAACGTCACAACATAACTGGGTGGCTATAAAGGTGCACTACGGGTATCTCCGAAAACGTCTGTTGGGTTGGCACGAATCGAGACTGGGATTTGTCACTCCGGTTGACGGAGAGGTATCTCTGGGCCCACTCGGTAGGACATCATCATAATGTGCACAATGTGACCAAGGGGTTGATCACGGGATGATGTGTTACAGAACGAGTAAAGAGACTTGCCTGTAATGAGATTGAACAAGGTATCGGCATACCGACGATCGAATCTCGGGCAAGTACAATACCGCTGGACAAAGGGAATTGTATACGGGATTGATTGAATCCTCGACATCGTGGTTCATCCGATGAGATCATCGTGGAACATGTGGGAGCCAACATGGGTATCCAGATCCCATTGTTGGTTATTGACCGGAGAACGTCTCGGTCATGTCTGCATGGTTCCCGAACCCGTAGGGTCTACACACTTAAGGTTCGATGATGCTAGGATTATAAAGGAAGTTTGTACGTGGTTACCGAATGTTGTTTGGAGTCCCGGATGAGATCCCGGACGTCACGAGGAGTTCTGGAATGGTCCGGAGGTAAAGATTCATATATGGGAAGTCCTGTTTTGGTCAACGGAAAAGTTCCGGGTGTTATCGGTAATGTACCGAGACCACCGGGAGGGTCCCGGGGGTCCACCAAGTGGGGCCACCGGCCCCAGAGGGCTGCATGGGCCAAGTGTGGGAGGGGACCAGCCCCAGGTGGGCTGGTGCGCCCCCCCCACCAGGGCCCAAGGCGCCTAGGGTTTGGGGAAACCCTAAAGGCGGGCGCCCCCTTGCCTTGGGGGGCAAGGCAACCCCCCTGGCCACCGCCCCCTCCTCAGATTGGATCTGAGGGGGCCGGCCCCCCTCTCCCTTGCCCCTATATATATGTGGGGGTTGGGAGGGCAGCCGCACCTAAGTTCTGGCGCAGCCCTTCCCCCCTCCCAAGTCCTCCTCCTCTCCCGCGGTGCTTGGCGAAGCCCTGCAGGATTGCCACGCTCCTCCACCACCACCACGTCGTTGTGCTGCTGCTGGATGGAGTCTTCCCCAACCTCTTTCCTCTCTCCTTGCTGGATCAAGGCGTGGGAGACGTCACCGGGCTATACGTGTGTTGAACGCAGAGGTGCCGTCCGTTCGGCACTAGGATCTCCGGTGATTTGGATCACGACGAGTACGACTCCCTCAACCCCGTTCTCTTGAACGCTTCCGCTTAGCGATCTACAAGGGTATGTAGATGCACTCTCCTCTCTCTCGTTGCTAGTCTCTCCATAGATAAATCTTGGTGACTCGTAGGAAAATTTTGAATTTCTGCTATGTTCCCCAACAATAGGAGGGCGCGCACACCCCTCTTGGCGCGCCCCTGTCTCCTGGGCCCCTCGAGCGGCCACCAACATACTTCTTCTTCCTATATAAGCCTACAAACCCCAAAAACATCCAAGGAGCCACCAAAGAAATATTTCCGCCACCGTAACCTTCTGTATCCACGGGATCCCATCTTGGAGCCATCGCCGGCGTTCTGCCGGAGGGGGAATCCACCACGGAGGGCTTCTACATCAACACCATAGCCCTTCCGATGAGTTGTGAGTAGTTTACCACAAACCTTTGGGTCCATAGTTATTATCTAGATGGCTTCTTCTCTCTTTTTGGATCTCAATACAATGTTCTCCCCCTCTCTTGTGGAGATCTATTCGATGTAAACTCTTTTTGCGGTGTGTTTGTCGAGATCCGATGAATTGTGGGTTTATGATCAAGTTTATCTATGAGAAATATCTGAATCTTCTCTGAATTCTTTTATGTATGATTGAGTAATCTTTGCAAGTCTCTTCGAATTATCGGTTTGGTTTGGCCTACTAGATTCTTGCCATGGGAGAAGTGCTTAGCTTTGGTTCAATCGTGCGGTGTCCTTACCCAGTGACAGAAAGGGTTGCAGGGCACGTATTGTATTGTTGCCATCGAGGATAAAAAGATGGGGTTTATATCATATTGCTTGAGTTTATCCCTCTACATCATGTCATATTTCTTAACGTGTTACTCTGTTCTTATGAACTTAATACTCTAGATGCATGCTGGACAGTGGTCGATGTGTGGAGTAATAGTAGTAGATGCAGGCAGGAGTCGGTCTACTTGTTATGGACGTGATGCCTATATACATGATCATGCCTAGATAATCTCATAATTATTCGCTTTTCTACCAATTGCTCGACAGTAATTTGTTCACCCACCGTAATACTTATGCTATCTTGAGAGAAGCCTCTAGTGAAACCTATGGCCCCCGGGTCTATCTTTTATCATATAAGCTTTCAATCTACTTTTATTTGCATCTTTACTTTTTGCATATATATTATAAAATACCAAAAATATATTTATCTTATCATATTATCTCTATCAGATCTCACTTTCACAAGTGGCCGTGAAGGGATTGACAACCCCTTTATCGCGTTGGTTGCGAGTTCTTTGTTTGTTTGTGTAGGTTCATGGGACTTGTGAGGAGCCTCCTACTGGATTGATACCTTGGTTCTCAAAAACTGAGGGAAATACTTACGCTACTGTGCTGCATCAACCTTTCCTCTTCAAGGAAAACCAATGCAAGCTCAAGACATAGCAAGAAGGATTTCTAGTGCCGTTGTTGGGGAGGTCTTTGCTCAAGTCAAGACATACCAAGTACCCATCACAAACTCATCTCCCTCGCATTTACATTATTTGCCATTTGCCTCTCGTTTTCCTCTCCCCCACTTCACCCTTGTCGTTTTATTCGCCCTCTCTTTCCCAATCTCCTCTCTTTCCCGCTTGCCTTCTTCTTCCTCTCTCTTTCGCTTGCCTTTTTCTGTTTGCTTGTGTGCTGGATTACTTGTCGCCATGGCGCAAGATAACACCAAATTGTGTGATTTCTCCAATACCAATAATAATGATTTCCTTAGTACTCGATTACTCCTCTTAATGATGGTGAGTCTTGTGAAATCAATGCTGCTTTGCTGAATCTCATTATGAAAGAACAATTCTCCGGCCTTCCTAGTAAAGATGCCGCTACCCATATAAACAACTTTGTTGATTTGTGTGAGATGCAAAAGAAAAAAGACACGGATAATGATATTGTTAAATTGAAGTTATTTCCGTTTTCACTTAGAGATCGTGCTAAAGTTTGGTTTTCGTCTTTGCCTAAAAATAGTATTGATTCTTGGAACAAGTGCAAAGATGCTTTTATCTCTAAGTATTTTCCTCCCGCTAAGATCATCTCGCTTAGGAACGATATTATGAATTTTAAACAACTTGATCATGAGCATGTTGCCCAATCTTGGGAAAGAATGAAATTGATGATTCGCAATTGCCCTACTCATGGTTTGAATTTATGGATGATCATACAAATTTATTATGCTGGTTTGAACTTTGCTTCTAGAAATATTTTAGATTCGGCCGCCAGAGGCACGTTTATGGAAATCACTTTAGGGGTTGCCACAAAACTTCTTGATAACATTATGGCTAATTATTCTCAATGGCACACCGAACGATCTACTAGTAAAAAAGTGCATGCTATAGAAGAAATTAATGTTTTGAGTGGAAAGATGGATGAGCTTATGAGATTGTTTGCTACTAAGAGTTCTTCTATTGATCCCAATGATATGCCTTTATCTACCTTGATTGAGAATAATAATGAATCTATGGATGTAAATTTTGTTCGTAGGAATAATTTTGGAAACAATGCTTATAGAGGAAATTTTAATTCTAGACCGTTCCCTAGCAATTCCTCTAATAATTATGGAAATTCCTACAATAATTCTTATGGTAATTTTAATAAGATGCCCTCTGATTTTGAAAATAGTGTGAAAGAATTTATGATCTCTCAAAAGAATTTTAACGCCTTGCTTGAAGAAAAATTGCTCAAAGTTGATGATTTGGATAGGAACGTTGATAGACTTTCGCTTGATGTTGATTCCCTTAAACTTAGATCTCCTTATCCTAAGCATGATATCAATGAGTCTCAAAGCAATGAGAAGTTCAATTGACAAGTGCAAAGAAAGAACCGCTAGATTGTGTGCTAAGAAAGATTGCTTTGTTAAAGCGTGTTCTTCTAGTTTCCATGAAAATAATGATGAAGATCTTAAAGTTATTGATGCGTCTCCAATTAGATCTTTGTTTTGAATTATGAATCTTGATAATAATGGGACTGGAGATGTGTCAACTTTATTTAGAAGGTGTCCCAAGAATTCGAAGTTTTTAGATCTTGATGCTAAATTTGGTAAAAGTGGGATTGGAGAGGTCATGACTTTAAATAGTATTGAACCCACTATCTCTGATTTCAAGGAATTTGATTATGACAATTGTTCTTTAGAGAGTTGTATCTCCTTGTTGCAATTTGTTTTCAATTCTCCTCATGCTTATAGTCAAAATAAAGCTTTTACCAAACATATTGTTGATGCCTTGATGCAATCTTTTGATGAAAAACTTAATTTGGAATTTTCTATACCTAGAAAACTTAATGATGAGTGGGAACCTACTATAAAGATTAAAATTAAAGATTATGAGTGTTTTGCTTTGTGTGATTTGGGTGCTAGTGTTTCCACGATACCCAAAACTTTATGTGATATTCTAGGTTTCCATGATCTTGATGATTGCTCTTTCAATTTGCACCTTGCGGATTCCACCATTAAAAAGCCAATGGGAAGAATCAATGATGTCCTTATTGTTGCAAATAGAAATTTGGTGCACCTAGATTTTATCGTTGTTGATATAGATTGCAATCTTTCTTGCCCTATTATTTTTGGTAGACCTTTCCTTAGAACGATTGGTGCGATTATTGATATGAAGGAAGGGAATATTAGATTCCAATTTCCATTAAAGAAAGGCATGGAACACTTTCCAAGAAATAAAGTCAAATTACCTTATGAATCTATCATGCGAGCTACCTATGAATCAAGTGCCAAAGATGACACTAGTTAGATCTATCTTCGCTTTTATGCCTAGCTAGGGGCGTTAAACGATAGCGCTAGTTGGGAGGCAACCCAATTTTCTTTGTGGTCTTTGTTTTGTTCATGTTTAGTAATAAATTTTGCATCTAATTTCTGTTTAGATGTATTTTTATGTTTTAAATTAGTGTTTGTGCGAAGTAGAACCTATAGGATAACCTATGATATGAGTTGATTTGATTCTGCTGAAAAACAGAAACACTGTGCTCACGAGAAACAATTCAATAAATCACAGAAACGTGCTCTTGCATTGATTTTTTTGCTGATGATTGTTTAGGACTTCCTATTTTGGTAGGATTTTTGGAGTTGTAGAAGTAACCGAAAGTTACAGATTGCTACAGACTATTCTGTTTTTGACAGATTCTGCCTTTCGTGTGTTGTTTGCTTATTTTGATGCATCTATGGCTAGTATGTAAGGGTATGAACCATACAGAACTTGTAATACAGTAGGTTTAACACCAATATAAATAAAGAATTAGTTCGTTACAGTACCTTATGTGGTGGTTTTTCTTTCTTGCACTAACGGGGATTATGAGATTTCCTGTTGAGTTTTGTGTTGTGAAGTTTTCAAGTTTTGGGTAAAGATTTGATGGACTATGGAATAAGGGGTGGCAAAAGCCTAAGCTTGGGGATGCCCAAGGCACCCCAAGGTATTCAAGAATAGCTAGAAGCCTAAGCTTGGGTATGCCCCGGAAGGCATCCCCTCTTTCGTCTTCGTTCATTGGTAACTTTACTTGGAGCTATATTTTTAGCTAGATAGTTTTTTCTTTAGTGCTTCACTTATATCTTTTTAGAGCACGGCGGTGGATTAATTTTGAAGAAATTGCTAGTCTCTCATGCTACACTTATATTATTTTGAGAGTCTCTTAGAACAGCATGTTATTAGCTATGGTTATGAATTTGGTCCTAGAATGATGAGCATCCAAGTTGGGTATAATAAAAACTATCATAGAAAGTGAATTGGATGCTAGGATCAATTTGATGCTTGATAATTGTTTTGAGATATAAAGGTAGCAATGTTAGAGTCATGCTAGTGGACAATTATGAAATTGAGAAATACTTGTGTTGAAGTTGGCAAGTCTCGTAGCATGCACGTATGGTAAAAGTTGTGTGACAAATTTGTTGCACGAGGTGCTCTTTTGATTGTCTTCTTTATGAGTGGCAGTCGGGGACGAGCGATGGTATTTTCCTACCAATCTATCCCTCTAGGGGCATGCGTAGTAGTACTTTGCTTCGAGGGCTAAGTAGACTTTTGCAATAACTATATGAGTTCTTTATGACTAATGTGAGTCCATGGATATACGCACACTCATCCCTCCATTTTGCTAGCCTCTATTTTACCGCGCAACTTTCGCCGGTAGCATGCACCCATTATTTACCTTCCTCAAAACAGCACCATACCTACCTTTTATGGCATTTCCATAGCCATTCCGAGATATATTGCAGGCAACTTTCCACCGTTCCGTTTATTTATGACACACTACATCATTGTCAAATTGCTCTTTGCATGATCGTGTAGTTGACATCGTATTTGTGGCAAAGCCACCTTCATAATTTTCATACATGTCTCTCTTGATTCATTGCATATCCCGGTACACCGCCGGAGGCATTTATATAGAGTCATATCTTGTTCTAGCTTTGAGTTGTAATTCTTGAGTTGTAAATCAATAAAAGTGTGATGATCTTCATTATTAGAGCATTGTCCCAATGAGGAAAGGATGATGAAGACTATGATTCCCCCACAAGTTGGGATGAGACTTCGGACTTTATAAAAATAAAAGAGGCCAAAGATGCCCACCAAAAAGAAAAAAAAAGAAAGAAAAAAAGGAGAGAAAAAAAGAAGAAAAGAGAAAAAAGGGGGAAAAGAAAAAGGAAAGAAAAAGGAAAAAATGAGAATGAAAGAGAGAAGGGACAATTGCTACTATCTCTTTTCCACACTTGTGCTTCAAAATAGCACCATGATCTTCATGATAGAGAGTCTCCTATGTTGTCACTTTCATATACTAGTGGGAATTTTTCATTATAGAACTTGGCTTGTATATTCCAATGATGGGCTTCCTCCAAATGCCCTAGTTCTTCATGAGCTTTCATACATTTATAGGACTAGTGCATCCGTTGCATGGCAATCCCTACTCACTCACATTGATATCTATTAATGGGCATCTCCATAGCCCGTTGATACGCCTAGTTGATGTGAGACTATCTTCTCCCTTTTTGTCCTTACAACCACCACCATATACCACCATAGTGCTATGTCCATGGCTTGCACTCATGTACTGCGTAAGAGTTGAAAAAAGCTGAAGCGCATTAAAAAGTATGAACCAATTGCTCGGCTCGTCATCGGGGTTGTACATGATGGGAGTATTTTGTGTAATGAAAATGAAGCATGGCCTAACTATATGATTTTGTAGGGATAAGCTTTCTTTGGCTATGCTATTTTGATAGGACATGATTACTTGTTAGTATGCTTCAAAGTATTATTATTCTTATGTTTTATAAGCTTTTATCTTGAATCATTTGGATCTGAACATTCATGCCACAATAAAGAAAATTACATTGAGAATTATGCTAGGTAGCATTCCACATCAAAAATTCTGTTTTTATCATTTGCCTACTCGAGGACGAGCTGGAATTAAGCTTGCGGATGCTTGATACGTCTCCAACGTATCTACAATTTTTCATTGTTCCATGCTATTATATTACCTGTTTTGGATGTTTACGGGCTTTATTTTACACATTTATATCATTTTTTGGACTAACCTACTAACCGGAGGCCCAACCCGTATTGCTGTTTTTTTTTCCTATTTCAGTATTTCGAAGAAAAGGAATATCAAACGGAGTCCAAACGGAATGAAACCTTCGGGAGCGTGATTTTTGGAACGAACGTGATCCGGAGGACTTGGAGTGCAAGTCAAGAAGCAATGGAGGCGGCCAGGAGATAGGAGGGCGCGCCCACCCCTCCTGGGCGCGCCCCCTGTCTCCTGGGCCCCTCGAGCGGACACAGCCATACTTCTTCTTCCTATATAAGCCTACATACCCCAAAAACATCCAGGGGCCACCGAAGAAATATTTCCGCCACCGTAACCTTCTGTATCTATGAGATCCCATCTTGGAGCCGTCGCCGGCATTCTGCCGGAGGGGGAATCCACCATGGAGGGCTTCTACATCAACACCATAGCCCTTCCGATGAGTTGTGAGTAGTTTACCACAGACCTTCGGGTACATAGTTATTAGCTAGATGGCTTCTTCTCTCTTTTTGGATCTCAATACAATGTTCTCCCCCTCTCTTGTGGAGATCTATTCAATGTAAACTCTTTTTGCGGTGTGTTTGTCGAGATCCAATGAATTGTGGGTTTATGATCAAGTTTATCTATGAGAAATATCTGAATCTTCTCTGAATTCTTTTATGTATGATTGAGTTATCTTTGCAAGTCTCTTGGAATTATCGGTTTGGTTTGGCCTACTAGATTGATCTTTCTTGCCATGGGAGAAGTGCTTAGCTTTGGGTTCAATCTTGCGGTGTCCTTACCCAGTGACAGAAAGGGTTGCAAGGCACGTATTGTATTGTTGCCATCGAGTATAAAAAGATGGGGTTTATATCATATTGCATGAGTTTATCCCTCTACATCATGTCATCTTTCTTAATGCGTTACTCTGTTCTTATGAACTTAATACTCTAGATGCATGCTGGATAGCGGTCGATGTGTGGAGTAATAGTAGTAGATGCAGGCAGGAGTCGGTCTACTTGTTATGGACGTGATGCCTATATACATGATCATGCCTAGATAATCTCATAATTATTCGCTTTTCTATCAATTGCTCGACAGTAATTTGTTCACCCACCGTAATATTTATGCTATCTTGAGAGAAGCCTCTAGTGAAACCTATGGCCCCCGGGTCTATCTTTTATCATATAAGCTTTCAATCTACTTTTATTTGCATCTTTAATTTTTGCATCTATATTACAAAATACCAAAAATATATTTATCTTATCATATTATCTCTATCAGATCTCACTTTCGCAAGTGGCCGTGAAGGGATTGACAACCCCTTTATTGCGTTGGTTGCGAGTTCTTTGTTTGTTTGTGTAGGTTCGTGGGACTTGTGAGGAGCCTCCTACTGGATTGATACCTTGGTTCTGAAAAACTGAGGGAAATACTTACGCTACTGTGCTGCATCACCCTTTCCTCTTCAAGGAAAACCAACGCAAGCTCAAGATGTAGCAAAGCTCAACAAAAGAAACTAAGTGGGTGTGCATCCAACTTGCTTACTCATGAAGACCTAAGGAGTTTTGAGGAAGCCCATCATTGGAATATACAAGCCAAGTTCTATAATGAAAAATTCCCACTAGTATATGAAAGTGACAACATAAGAGACTCTCTATCATGAAGACCATGGTGCTACTTTGAAGCACAAGTGTAGAAAAACATATAGTAGCATTGTCCCTTCTCTCTTTTTCTCTCATCATTTTTTTCTTTTTTTTCTTTTTCTTTCTTTTCTCTTTTTTTCTTTTTTTCTTTTCTTTTTGGTGGGCTTCTTTGGCCTCTTTTTTATATGGGCTTCTTTGGCCTCTTTTATTTTTATAAAGTCTGAAGTCTCATCCCGACTTGTGGGGGAATCATAGTCTTCATCATCTTTTCCTCACTTGGGACAATGCTCTAATAATGAAGATCATCACACTTCTATTGATTTACAACTCAAGAATTACAACTCAATACTTAGAACAAAATATGACTCTATGTGAATGCCTCCGGCGGTGTACCGGGATATGCAATGAATCAAGAGTGACATGTATGAAAAATTATGAAGGTGGCCTTGCCACAAATACTATGTCAACTACATGATCATGCAAAGAGCAATATTACAATGATGGAGCATGTCATAATAAACGGAACGGTGGAAAGTTGCATAGCAATATATCTCGGAATGGCTATGGAAATGCCATAATAGGTAGGTATGGTGGCTGTTTTGAGGAAGGTAAATAATGGGATCATAATACCAGCGAAAGTTGCGCGGCATAATAGAGTCTAGCAAAGTGGAAGGGTAAGTGTGCGTATGTCCATGAACTCACATTAGTCATAAAGAACTCATATAATTATTGCAAAAGTCTACTTGCCCTCGAAGCAAAGTACTACTACGCATGCTCCTAGGGTAAGGGTTGGTAGGAGTTAACCATCGCGCGATCCTGACCTCCACTCATAAGGAAAGCAATTAAAAGAGCATCCCATACAACAAATTTGTCACATAACTTTTACCATACGTGCATGCTACGGGACTTGCCAACTTCAAAACAAGTATTTCTCAATTTCATAATTACCCAATTAGCATGACTCTAATATCATTACCTCCATATCTCAAAACAATTATCAAACATTAAATTGATCATAGCATCCAATTCACTTTCTATGATAGTTTTTATTATACCCAACTTGGATGCTCATCATTCTAGGACCAATTTTATAACCATAGCAAATACCATGCTGTTCTAAAAGACTCTCAAAATAATATAAGTGAAGCATGAGAGATCAACAATTTCTTCAAAATTAAACCACCGTCGTGCTCTAAAAGATATAAGTGAAGCACTAGAGCAAAACTTATCTAGCTCAAAAGATATAAGTGAAGCATATAGAGTATTCTAATAAATTCAAATAAAGTAGGCTTCTACCAAAAGGTGTGTACAGCAAGGATGATTGTGGTAAACTAACAAGAAAAGACTAATATAATACATGACGCTCCAAGCAAAACACATATCATGTAGCGAATAAAAATATAGCTCCAAGTAAAGTTACCAATGAACAAAGACGAAAGAGGGGATGCCTTTCGGGGGCATCCCCAAGCTTAGGCTTTTGGCTATTCTTGAATACCTTGAGGTGCCTTGGGCATCCCCAAGCTTAGGCTTTTGCCACTCCTTATTCCATAGTCCATCAAATCTTTACCCAAAACTTGAAAACTTCACAACACAAAACTCAACAGGAAATCTCATAAGCTCCGTTAGTGAAAGAAAGAAAAACCACCACATAAGGTACTGTAATGAACTCATTATTTATTTATATTGGTGTTAAACCTACTGTATTTCAAGTTCTCTATGGTTCATACCCTTACATACTAGCCATAGATGCATCAAATAAGCAAACAACACACGAAAGGCAGAATCTGTCAAAAACAGAACAATCTGTAGCAATCTATAACTTTCGGTTACTTATGAAACTCGAAAAATCCTACCAAAATAGGACGTCCTAAGAAATTTGCCTATTGATCTACAGCAAAAAGAATCAACGCAAAATCACGTTTCTGTGATTTATTGAATTTTTTATCATGAGCACGAAGTTTCTGTTTTTCAGCAGAATCAAATTAACTAATACCATAGGTTATCCTATAGGTTCTACTTGGCAAAAACACTAAATAAAACATGAAAACACATCTAAACAGAAAGTAGATGCAAAATTTATTACTAAACAGGAACAAAAACAAAGAACACAAATAAAATTGGGTTGCCTCCCAACTAGCGCTATTGTTTAACGCCCCAAGCTAGGCATAAAAGCAAGGATAGATCTAACTAGTGCCATCTTTGGCACTTGATTCATAAGTAGAGCACACGAAATCCTTAGGAAATTCTTTCTTTCTAGCAATAATTAAGCTCCTAGGCAAGAAATCAAGACATTTATTTGAAGCAAAAGGTTCCTTTATGATAGTGGAAAAACTAGGGTGAACACTTATGGATTTGAGATCCGCATTTTCCTTACTAGAAGATTCACCCTTATTTTTAGGAACATATATTAATTTGCCAAATTTAGTAGGGGGAGTTGGAGTATTTTTCATAGATGAAAAGGCAGACCCTAAATTAGTAATTATATCCTCAAGTTTATCAATTCTTGTAGAATCTTGTTCTATTCTTCCATTAACTATAGGTTCCTTTTCCTTCAGATTTTTCAGAGTAGTCCTAACCTTAGATCCATATTGGGTAATTTGGTTGTGGATATTCTTATCCAAATTTTCAATTAACTCAATAGTAGCAATTTTATTTTCAATAATTTCAAGCCTTTGCATCACATGTTCTAAATTTAAAACAGTTCCATTAACCAAAAGAGGTGGTGGGCCAAACAAATATAACATAGCATTATAAGCATCAAACGTATGGCTACTCAAGAAATCCCCTCCGGTAATGGTATCAAGAATGCATCTATTCCAAGGGGTAATGCCTACATAAAAATTGCAAAGAAGAACGGAAGTAGAAAGCTTCCTAGTAGACTTATTTTGAGCATTGCAAATTCTATGCCAAGCTTCTTTTAAATTTTCTCCCTCCCTTTGTTTAAAATTAAGAATTTCATGTTCGGGAGTAACAACAAGGATAGGAGGACTAGCCATTAATACAAGGTAAACGATCTAACACACGAGCAAACAGAAAAAGGGCAAGTGAAAGAGAGAGGAAGAAGAGGGCAAGCGGAAAAGAGAGGAGATTGGGAAAGAGAGGGCGAATAAAACGGCAAGGGTGAAGTGGGGGAGAGGAAAATGAGAGGCAAATGGAAAATAATGTAAATGCGAGGGAGATGAGTTTGTGATGGGTACTTGGTATGTCTTGACTTGAGCAAAGACCTCCCCGGCAACGGCGCCAGAAATCCTTCTTGCTACGTATTGAGCTTGCGTTGGTTTTCCTTGAAGAGGAAAGGGTGATGTAGCACAGTAGCGTAAGTATTTCCCTCAGTTTTTGAGAACCAAGGTATCAATCCAGTAGGAGGCTCCTCCCGAGTCCCACGCACCTACACAAACAAACAAAGAACTCGCAACCAACGCGATAAAGGGGTTGTCAATCCCTTCACGGCCACTTGCGAAAGTGAGATCTAATAGAGATAATATGATAAGATAAATATATTTTTGGTATTTTATGATATAGATTGGAAAAGTAAAGATGCAAATAAAAGTAGATTGAAAGTGTATATGATAAAATATAGACCCGGGGGCCATAGGTTTCACTAGAGGCTTCTCTCAAGATAGCATAAGTATTACGGTGGGTGAACAAATTACTGTCGAGCAATTGATAGAAAAGAGAATAATTATGAGATTATCTAGGTATGATCATGTATATAGGCATCATGTCCGTGACAAGTAGACCGACTCCTGCCTACATCTACTACTATTACTCCACACATCGACCGCTATCCACCATGCATCTAGAGTATTAAGTTCATAAGAACAGAGTAACGCTTTAAGAAAGATGACATGATGTAGAGAGATAAACTCATGCAATATGATATAAACCCCATCTTTTTATCCTCGATGGCAACAATACAATACGTGCCTTGCTGCCCCTGCTGTCACTGGGAAAGGACACCGCAAGATTGAACCCAAAGCTAAGCACTTCTCCCATGGCAAGAAAGATTAATCTAGTAGGCCAAACCAAACCGATAATTCGAAGAGACTTGCAAAGATAACTTAATCATACATAAAAGAATTCAGAGGAGATTCAAATATTTCTCATAGATAAACTTGATCGTAAACCCACAATTCATCGGATCTCGACAAACACACCGCAAAAAGAGTTACATCGAATAGATCTCTAAGAAGAGGAAGGAGAACATGGTATTGAGATCCAAAAAGAGAGAAGAAGTCATCTAGCTAATAACTATGGACCCGAAGGTCTGTGGTAAACTACACACAACTCATTGGAGGGGCTATGGTGTTGATGTAGAAGCCCTACGTGGTGGATTCCCCCTCCGACAGAGTGCCGGTGATGGCTTCAAGATGGGATCTCACGGATACAGAAGGTTACGGTGGCGGAAATATTTCTTCAGTGGCTCCCCTGATGGTTTCGGGGTATATGGGTATATATAGGAGGAAGAAGTACGTCGGTGGACACCCGAGGGGCCCACGAGATAGGGGGCGTGCCCTATAGGGGGGGCGCCCTCCACCCTCGTGGCCGCCTCGGGAGCTTCTTGACTTGCACTCCAAGTCCTCTGGATCATGTTCGTTCCAAAAATCATGCTCCCGAAGGTTTCATTCCGTTTGGACTCTATTTGATATTCCTTTTCTTTGATATACTGAAATAGGCAAAAAAAGCAGCAATACGGGCTGGGCCTCCGGTTAGTAAGTTAGTCCCAAAAATGATATAAAAGTGTAAAGTAAAGCCCATAAACATCCAAAACAGGTAATATAATATCATGGAACAATCAAAAAATTATAGATACGTTGGAGACGTATCACGTGCCTGGGGGAGGGGGGGGTAGGGCGCGCTTCCACCCTCGTGGTGGCCTTGGGACTCTTCTGGTCCATCTTCGATGCCTCGTGGGCTTCTTCTGGTCCAGAAACAATCTCCATGATTTTTCAGGTCAATTGGACTGCGTTTGGTATTCCTTCTCTGTAAAACTCAAAACAAGGGGAAAACAGAAACTAGCATTGGGCTCTAGGTTAATAGGTTAGTCCCAAAAATCATATAAAATAGCATATAAAATAGCATATAAATTCATATAAAACATCCAAGATGGACAATATAATAGCATGGAACAATAAAAAATGATAGATACGTTGGAGACGTATCAACTTACGAGGAAGAAGGAATTAGCAGAAAAAGTTGCAAAGAAGGTGGGCGAGCTGCCGTTCATGTGATGGTGAATGAGGGTAAGATAAATTCTTCAAGTTACTTACGGGTGCAAGTGTTCGTGAATGTAAACAACCCTTTGGTTAGATCTATTCCTATTACATTGAGGTAGAGGAAGAAGTATCCCGCCAGTTATGAGAAATTCCCTGATTTTTGCTTCTTTTGTGGCTGTATGAGGCATGTGGTGGAAGAGTGCGGTGATGGTATACATGACCCTAGATCATGTGAATGGGGAGATTTTTTTGCACTGGAACAATGATCCATGAGTAGGAGGTGTTGCTGCAAGTAGAGGAGGAAGTAATACCTCGGGAGGCCGAGGGCGAGGAGGTAGGAGATAAGGTAGCAATGGTAGGGGGGTTGGAGTTGGAGAGATGAACAATACAGGTGATCAAAATAGGAAGGTCAGTATGACCAACGCTCATAATGTGGGCGGACAGTACAGTGCTTTGATGACTAAGGATGATGGGAGCAGAATTCGTAAAAGGCTAGTGTCTAAAGATGGCTCGTTGAATGTGAGAGGCCAACCTGTGCCTAATCTCTTGGGCAAGGTTTCAAATGTTGTGATGCTGCTTGAAAACGGAGCGACTTTAGGAGGTGAGGAGACTGCAGAGATGGGAAGTAATACACCAGGAAAAGTGCCAATTGTTAAGAGAAGGAAGCAAGGAGAAGAAGGTAGTGAAGTTGTTACTGACATGAACCTTTTGGCGGCCTCCATGAGTGAGGACCGCCGGTCCCAATAAATTTCATAAGTTGGAACTGTCGGGGAGGGGGGAATCCCCGGATAGTTCATGAGTTAGCGACTTTGGCTCAGTCGCATTCCCCCACCTTTGTAATCTTATGTGAGACAAGGCAGAAGGAGAGGAAGACAAGGAGACTACGTGGCAGGTTAGGTTTGAAGGGGTTTGAAGGTGTGGATAGCAATGGAATGAGCGGAGGTTTGGCGTTCTTTTGGCATGAATCTTGCATTGTGGATATATTGGACAAGGAAGAAAGATATATTGATGCTATTGTAAAGCTGCAAGAGGGTGGTGAGCAATGGAGAATCACCTGTATTTACAGTGAGCCCAGGACTGAAAATAGACACATTATGTGGACAAAGCTTAGAAATCTAAAGAACATAAATGACCTTCCTTGGTTAGTAATTAGGGACTTCAACGAAGCACTTTGGAGCTTTGAGCACATGTCAGTAACTCCGAGAGATGAGCCACACATGGTAGCATTCCGTGATACCTTGGAGGTGTGTGGACTAATTGATCTCGGCTTCACAGGAATCCCTTTCACATATGATAATAAACATGGTGGACAATCCAATGTTTGTGTAAGGCTGGACAGAGCTGTAGCAACAAACTCCTGGAGGAATATGTTTGCCTATGCTTCGGTCCAACATGTGCCACTGCCATGTCCTGACCACGTGGCGCTAGTACTGAGAGGGAAACCTGATCAACAAAGGGTAGTTGGAGGGGGCGACGATATGATCTGTTCTGGGAGAGAGATCCCTCACTACCAGAAGTTGTGAAGGTGGCGTGGGAATCGGTTGGTGCTATTGGTAACATGGCAGACCTATAGAAAGCTCTGACAAAAACAATGTCAGCACTAAGGTCACGGGCGAAGAAGTTTGGTAATGTTACAAAGGAGCTTGCCAAGTCTCGATCACAATTGGAGGAATTGATGAATATGAATGCTGACATATAAGACATTAGAAGAACAACTGATAAGATTGTCACGCCCAATATGCGATATTATCCTAAAGAGACTCGAAGGTCCCACCAAGGATAGAACCGCATATTGAAACGCTTTTGCAAGGTGGATATCATTACATCAACATTACATAATAGATGGGGATACATACAAGAGGCATACAATGTCACACGAATACAACATCATCTCATACATAAGAGCAACATCCGACTACGGATGAAACACAAACAGAAACTCAAACGACATCCACCCTACTAGCCCAGGCTACCGACCTAGAACCTATCCCCTGATCAAAGAGGAAGCAGAAGAAGAACTCCAAACAAACAAGCATCACTCTCGCGTCATGATCATCGTGTAACCTGTACCTGCAACTGTTGTTGTAGTAATCTGTGAGCCACGAGGACTCAGCAATCCCATTACCATGGGTATCAAGACTAGCAAAGCTTAAAGGGGTAAGGAAGGGGTACAGTGGTGAGGTTGCAGTAGTGACTAAGCATGATATGGTGGCTAACATATGCAAATAAGAGCGAGAAGAGAGCAAACGAAACGGTCGTGAAGCTAGCAATGATCAAGAAGTGATCCAGAACTCCTACTTACGTCAAACATAACCCAAAACCGTGTTCACTTCCCGGACTCCGCCGAAAAGAGACCATCACGGCTACACACGCGGTTGATGCGTTTTAATTCGGATCTGGTGTCAAGTTATCTACAACCGGACATTAACAAATTCCCATCTGCCCATAATCACGGGCACGGCTTTCGAAAGTTTATACCCCGTAGGGGTGTCCCAACTTAGCCCACGATAAGCTCTCGCGATCAACGAAGGATATACCTTCCCCCAGGAAGACCCGATCAGACTCGGAATCCCGGTTTATAAGACATTTCGACAATGGTAAAACAAGACCAGCAAAGCCGCCCGATGTGCCGACAAATCCCGATAGGAGCTGCACATATCTCGTTCTCAGGGCACACCGGATAGGTCAGCCTACGAGTAAAACCAGCCCTCGAGTTGCCCCGAGGTGGCCCCGCAGTCTGCCCGTTTCGGACCAACACTCGAAGGAGCACTGGACCGGGGGGGGGCTAAAATAAAGATGACCCTCGGGCTCCGGAAACCCAAGGGGAAAAGGGCTAGGTGAGGCAAATGGTAAAACCAAGGTTGGGCCTTGCTGGAGGAGTTTTATTCAAAGCGAACTGTCAAGGGGGTCCCATAAATCACCCAACCGCGTAAGGAACGCAAAATCCGGGAACATAACACCGGTATGACGGAAACTAGGGCGGCAAGAGTGGAACAAAACACCAGGCATAAGGCTGAGTCTTCCACCCTTTACCAAGTATATAGATGCATTAATTAAATAAGAGATATTGTGATATCCCAACATAATTCTGTCCATCATGGGGCAATCTTCAACTTCACCTGCAACTAACAACGCTATAAGAGGGGCTGAGCAAAAGCGTTAACAAAGCCAAGCAATGGTTTGCTAGGAAGGGTGCAAAAGGCTAGAGGATGACATGACAATTTGGGAGGCTTGATAAACAGGTGATAGGTAGCGCAACAAAGCGATAGAACGAAGCAACTAGCATGGCAATGATAGTAGTGAGATCCAGGGTAGCGGTCATCTTGCCTGAGATCCCGCTAGGAAGAAGAACGAGTCCATGAAGAAGACAAGCGGACATAGTCGAACGAATCCTCACAACTCCGGAATGAAACCGAAGCTAACGAGAGAAGCAAACCGGAAAGAAGCAAATGACATGGTAAACAACCATCACATAAACATGGCATGATGCACAATCAAGTATGATGCATGTCCGGTTTAATGAGGCATGACATGGCAATGTGCAACAAACAATACTACAAGTTAAGTGGAGCTCAATATGCAATGAGTTGCATATTGACGAAACACCACAAGCAATTATTTAGTTGATCTCGTTTAAGCTACCAAACAATATTAAATGTTGCTAAACATGGCAAGAGGTGAGGCATAATAAAACTACCTATCTAGACAAGTTTAAATGAGGCCGGAAGTTACAAACTGTTGGAAATGTGCCCTAGAGGCAATAATAAAAGTATTATTATTATATTTCCTTGTTCATGATAATTGTCTTTTATTCATGCTATAACTGTATTATCCGGAAATCGTAATACACGTGTGAATACATAGACCACAATCTGTCCCTGGTAAGCCTCTAGTTGACTAGCTCGTTGATCAATAGATGGTTACGGTTTCCTGACCATGGACATTGGATGTCATTGATAACGGGATCACTTCATTAGAAGAATGATGTGATGGACAAGACCCAATCCTAAGCCTAGCACAAAGATCGTAGTTCGTTTGCTAGAGCTTTGCCAATGTCAAGTATCTCTTCCTTTGACCATGAGAGCGTGTAACTCCTGGATACCGTAGGAGTGCTTTGGGTGTATCAAACGTCACAACGTAACTGGGTGACTATAAAGGTGCACTACAGGTATCTCCGAAAGTATCTATTGTTTTATGCGAATCAAGACTGGGATTTGTCACTCCGTGTAAACGGAGAGGTATCTCCGGGCCCACTCGGTAGGACATCATCATAATGTGCACAATGTGACCAAGGGGTTGATCACGGGATGATGTGTTACGGAACGAGTAAAGAGACTTGCCGGTAACGAGATTGAACAAGGTATCGGGATACCGACGATCGAATCTCGGGCAAGTATCGTACCGATAGACAAAGGGAATTGTATACGGGATTGATTGAATCCTCGACATCGTGGTTCATCCGATGAGATCATCGTGGAACATGTGGGAGCCAACATGGGTATCCAGATCCCGTTGTTGGTTATTGACCGGAGAACATCTCGGTCATGTCTGCATGTCTCCCGAACCCGTAGGGTCTACACACTTAAGGTTCGATGACGCTAGGGTTATAAAGGAAGCTTGTATGTGGTTACCGAATGTTGTTCGGAGTCCCGGATGAGATCCCGGACGTCACGAGGAGTTCAGGAATGGTCCGGAGGTAAAGATTTATATATAGGAAGTCCTGTTTCGGCCATCGGGACAAGTTTCGGGGTCATCGATATTGTACCGGGACCACCGGAAGGGTCCCGGGGGCCCACCGGGTGGGGCCACCTGCCCCGGGGGGGCACATGGGCTGTAGGGGGTGCGCCTTGGCCTACATGGGCCAAGGGCACCAGCCCCAAGAGGCCCATGCGCCAAGGAAACTTGGGGAGGGAAGAGTCCTCAAGGGGGAAGGCACCTCCGAGGTGCCTTGGGGAGGATGGACTCCTCCCCCCTCTCTTGGCCGCACCCCTTTCTTGGAGGAAGGGGCAAGGCTGCGCCTCCCCCCTCTCCCTTGCCCCTATATATAGTGGAGGGGAGGGAGAGCAACCATACCTGAGTCCCTGGAGCGTCCCTCCCTCCCGTGACACCTCCTCCTCTCCCGTAGGTGCTTGGCAAAGCCCTGCAGGATTGCCACGCTCCTCCATCACCACCACGCCGTTGTGCTGCTGCTGGATGGAGTCTTCCTCAACCTCTTCCTCTCTCCTTGCTGGATCAAGGCGTGGGAGACGTCACCGGGCTGTACGTGTGTTGAACGCGGAGGTGCCGTCCGTTCGGCACTAGGATCGTCGGTGATTTGAATCACGACGAGTACGACTCCATCAACCCCGTTCACTTGAACGCTTTCGCTTAGCGATCTACAAGGGTATGTAGATGCACTCTCCTTCCCCTCGTTGCTGGTTTCTCCATAGATAGATCTTGGTGACACGTAGGAAAATTTTGAATTTCTGCTACGTTACCCAACAGTGGCATCATGAGCTAGGTCTATGCGTAGTTTCCATGCACGAGTAGAACACAAAGTAGTTGTGGGCGTTGATTTTGTTCAATATGCTTGCCGTTACTAGTCTTATCTTGATTCGGCGGCATCGTGGGATGAAGCGGCCCGGACCAACCTTACACGTACTCTTACGTGAGACCGGTTCCACCGACAAACATGCACTAGTTGCATAAGGTGGCTGGCGGGTGTCTGTCTCTCCCACTTTAGTCGGAACAGATTCGATGAAAAGGGTCCTTATGAAGGGTAAATAGCAATTGGCATATCACGTTGTGGTTTTGCGTAGGTAAGAAACGTTCTTGCTAGAAACCCATAGCAGCCACGTAAAACATGCAAACAACAATTAGAGGACGTCTAACTTGTTTTTGCAGGGTATGCTATGTGATGTGATATGGCCAAAAGGATGTGATGAATGATATATGTGATGTATGAGATTGATCATGTTCTTGTAATAGGAATCGCGACTTGCATGTCGATGACGTGACAAGATGATCATGGAGCCCCAAGATGGAGATTAATGGAGCTATATGATATTGGCCATATCATGTCACTACTATATAATTGCATGTGATGTTTATTATGTTTATGCATCTTGTTTACTTAGAACGATGGTAGTAAATAAGATGATCCCTTACAACAATTTCAAGAAGTGTTCTCCCCTAACTGTGCACCATTGCTACAGTTTGTCGCTTCGAAGCACCACGTGATGATCGGGTGTGATAGATCCTTACGTTCACATACAACGGGTGTAAGACAGATTTACACATGCAATACACTTAGGGTTAACTTGACGAGCCTAGCATGTACAGACATGGCCTCGGAACACAGAGACCGAAAGGTCGAGCATGAGTCGTATAGTAGATACGATCAACATGAAGATGTTCACCGACGTTGGCTAGTCCGTCTCACGTGATGATCGGACACGGCCTAGTTGACTCGGATCATGTAATCACTTAGATGACTAGAGGGATGTCTATCTAAGTGGGAGTTCATAAGATGAACTTAATTATCATGAACATAGTCAAAAGATTTTTGCAAATTATGTCGTAGCTCACGCTATAGTTCTACTGTTTAGATATGTTCCTAGAGAAAAATTAGTTGAAAGTTGATAGTAGCAATTATGCGGACTAGGTCCGTAAATTGAGGATTGTCCTCATTGCTTCATAGAAGGCCTATGTCCTTAATGCACCGCTCAGTGTGCTGAACCTCGAACGTCGTCTGTGGATGTTGTGAACATCTGACATACACATTTTGATAACTACGTGATAGTTCAGTTACACGGTTTAGAATTGAGGCACCGAAGACGTTTTTGAAACGTCGCGAAACATATGAGATGTTTTGAGGGCTGAAATTGGGATTTCAGGCTCGTGCCCACGTCAAGAGGTATAAGACCTCCGACGATTTTCTTAGCCTACAAACTAAGGAGAAAAGCTCAATTGTTGTGCTTGTGCTCAGATTGTCTGAGTACAACAATCGCTTGAACCGAGTGGGAGTTGATCTTCCAGATGAAATAGTGATGGTTCTCCAAAGTCATTACCACCAAGCTGCTAGAGCTTCGTGATGAACTATGATATATCAGGGACATATATGATGATCCTTGAAATACTCGCGATGTTTGACACCGCGAAAGTAGAAATCAAGAAGGAGCATCAATTGTTGATGGTTAGTGAAACCACTAGTTTTAAGAAGGGCAAGGGCAAGAAGGGATACTTCATGAAACGGCAATTCAGCTGCTGCTCTAGTGAAGAAACCCAAGGTTGAACCCAAACCCGAGACTAAGTGCTTCTGTAATAAGGGGAACAGCCACTGGAGCAGAATTACCCTAGATACTTGGTAGATGAGAAGGCTGGCAAGGTCGATAGAAGTATATTGGATATACATTGTGTTGATGTGTACTTTACTAGTACTCCTAGTAGCACCAGGGTATTAGATACCGGTTCGGTTGCTAAGTGTTAGTAACTCGAAATAAAAGCTACGGAATAAACGGAGACTAGCTAAAGGTGAGCTGACGATATGTGTTGAAAGTGATTCCAATGTTGATATGATCAAGCATCGCACGCACCCTCTACCATCGAGACTGGTGTTAAACCTAAATAATTGTTATTTGGTGTTTGCGTTGAGCATAGACATGATTGGATTATGTCTATCGCAATACGGTTATTCATTTAAGGAGAATAATGGTTACTCTATTTATTTGAATAATGCCTTCAATGGTCTTGCACCTAAAGGAATGGTTTATTGAATCTCGATCTAGTGATACACATTTTCATGCCAAAAGATATAAGATAGTAATGATAGTACCACTTACTTGTGGCACTGCCATGTAAGTCATAATGGTATAAAACGCATGAAGAAGCTCCATGTTGATGGATCTTTGGACTCACTCGTTTCTTGAAAAGTTTGAGACATGCGAACCATGTCTATTGGTGTATACGCATGAAGAAACTCCATGCAGATGGATCGTTTTGACTCACTTGATTTTGAATCACTTGAGATATGCAAATCATACCACATAGGCAAGATGACTGAAAAGCCTCGGTTTCAGTAAAATGGAACAAGATAGCAACTTGTTGGAAGCAACACATTTTGATGTGTGCAGTCCAATGAGTGCTGAGGCATGCAGTGAATATCGTTATGTTCTTACTTCACAGATGATTCGAGTAGATGTTGAGAATATTTACTTGATGAAACACAAGTCTGAATTATTGAATGGTTCAAGTAATTTCAGAGTGAAGTAGAAGATCATTGTGACAAGAGGATAAAATGTCTATGATATGATCATAGAGATGAATATCTGAGTTACGAGTTTTGGCACACAATTAAGACATTGTGGAAATTATTTCACAATTAATACCGCCTGGAACACCATAGTGTGATGGTGTGTCCGAACATCATAGTTGCACCCTATTGGATATGGTGCGTACCATGATGTCTCTTATCGAATTACCACTATTGTTCATGGGTTAGGCATTAGAGACAACCACATTCACTTTAAATAGGGCACCACGTAATTCCGTTGAGATGACACCATATGAACTATGGTTTAGAGAAACCTATGCTGTCATTTCTTAAAGGTTTGGGACTGCGACGCTTATGTGAAAAAGTTTGAGGCCGATAAGCTCGAACCCAAAGCGGATAAAATGCATCTTCATAGGACACCTAAAAAAGTTGGGTATACCTCCTAATTCAGATCCGAAAGCAATATGGATTGTTTCTTGAATCGGGTCCTTTCTCGAGGAAAAGTTTGTCTCAGAAAATTGAGTGGGAGGATGGTGGAGACTTGATGAGGTTATTGAACCGTCACTTCAACAAGTGTGTAGCAGGGCACAGGAAGTTGTTCCTGTGGCACCTACACCAATTGAAGTGGAAGCTTATGATAGTGATCATGAAGTTTCGGATCAAGTCACTACCGAACCTCGTAGGGTGACAAGGATACGTACTACTTCAGAGTGGTACAATAATCCTGTCTTGGAAGTCATGTTGCTAGACAACAATGAACCTACGAGCTATGGAGAAGCGATGGTGGGCCCGGATTCCGATAAATGGCTCGAGGCCATAAAATCCGAGATAGGATCCATGTATGAAAACAAAGTGTAGACTTTGACAGAATAGCTTGATGGTCATAAGGCTGTTGAGTGCAGATGGATTTTAAAAGGAAGACGGACAATGATGGTAAATGTCACCATTAAGAAAGCTCGACTTGTCGTTAAGATGTTTTCTGACAAGTTCAAGGAGTTGACTACGATGAGACTTTCTCACTCGTAGCGATGCTAAGAGTCTGTTGGAATTATATAAGCGATTACTGCATTATTTATGAAATCTTGCAGATAGGATGTCAAATCATTGTTTCCTCGACGATTTTCTAGAGGAAAGGTTGTATGTGATACAACCGAAAGGTTTTGTCGATCCTAAGGATGCTAAAAGGTATGCTAGCTCCAGCAATCCTTCTAAGGACTGGAGTAAGCATCTCGGAGTTGGAATGTGCGCTTTGATGAGATGATCAAAGATTTTGGGTTTATACAAAGTTCATGAGAAACTTGTATTTCCAAATAAGTGAGTGGGAGCACTATAAAATTTCCGATGAGTATGTGTTGTTAACATGTTGTTGATCGGAAATGATGTAGAATTTCTAGAAAGCATGCAGAGCTATTTGAAAAGTGTTTTTAATGGAAAGCCTGGATTAAGCTACTTGAACATTGAGCATCAAGATCTATAAGGATAGATCAAAACGCTTAATGGTACTTTCAAATGAGCACATACCTTGACATGATCTTGAAGGTGTTCAAGATGGATCAGTCAAAGAAGAAGTTCTTGCCTGAGTTGTAAGGTACGAAGTTAAGACTTAAAGCTCGACCTCGGCAGAAAAGAGAGAAAGAATGAAGGTCGTCCCCTATGCTTAAGACATAGGCTCTACAGTATGCTATGCTGTGTACCGCACCTGAAGTGTGCCTTGCCATGAGTCAGTCAAGGGGTACAAGAGTGATCCAAGAATGGATCACAGTACAACGGTCAAAGTTATCCTTAGTAACTAGTGGACTAAGGAATTTTCTCGATTATGGAGGTGGTAAAAGAGTTCGTCGTAAAGGGTTACGTCGATGCAAGCTTAACACCTATCCGGATAGCTCTGAGTAGAGATACCGGATACGTATAATGGAGAAACAATTTAGAATAGCTCCAAGTAGAACAGTTATTTGGAATAGCTCCAAATAGAGCGTGGTAGCTGCATCTAGGAGATGACATAGAGATTTGTAAAGCACACACGGATCTGAAAGGTTCAGACCCGTTGACTATAACATCTCTCAAAAGCATAACATGATCAAACCCAGAACTCATCGAGTGTTAATCACATGGTATTGTGAACTAGATTATTGACTCTAGTAAACTCTTTGGGTGTTAGTCACATAGGGATGTGACCTTGAGTGTTAATCACATATCGATGTGAACTAGATTATTGACTCTAGTGCAAGTGGGAGATTGTTGGAAATATGCCCTAGAGGCAATAATAAAAGTATTATTATTATATTTCCTTGTTCATGATAATTGTCTTTTATTCATGCTATAACTGTATTATCCGGAAATCGTAATACACGTGGGAATACATAGACCACAATCTGTCCCTGGTAAGCCTCTAGTTGACTAGCTCGTTGATCAATAGATGGTTACGATTTCCTGACCATGGACATTGGATGTCATTGATAACGGGATCACTTCATTAGAAGAATGATGTGATGGACAAGACCCAATCCTAAGCCTAGCACAAAGATCGTAGTTCGTTTGCTAGAGCTTTGCCAATGTCAAGTATCTCTTCCTTTGACCATGAGAGCGTGTAACTCCTGGATACCGTAGGAGTGCTTTGGGTGTATCAAACGTCACAACGTAACTGGGTGACTATAAAGGTGCACTACAGGTATCTCCGAAAGTATCTATTGTTTTATGCGAATCGAGACTGGGATTTGTCACTCCGTGTAAACGGAGAGGTATCTCTGGGCCCACTCGGTAGGACATCATCATAATGTGCACAATGTGACCAAGGGGTTGATCATGGGATGATGTGTTACGGAACGAGTAAAGAGACTTGCCGGTAACGAGATTGAACAAGGTATCGGGATACCGACGATCGAATCTCGGGCAAGTATCGTACCGATAGACAAAGGGAATTGTATACGGGATTGATTAAGTCCTTGACATCGTGGTTCATCCGATGAGATCATCGTGGAACATGTGGGAGCCAACATGGGTATCCAGATCCCGCTGTTGGTTATTGACCGGAGAACATCTCGGTCATGTCTGCATGTCTCCCGAACCCGTAGGGTCTACACACTTAAGGTTCGATGACGCTAGGGTTATAAAGGAAGCTTGTATGTGGTTACCGAATGTTGTTCGAGTCCCGGATGAGACCCCGGACGTCACGAGGAGTTCCGGAATGGTCCGGAGGTAAAGATTTATATATAGGAAGTCCTGTTTCGGCCATCGGGACAAGTTTCGGGGTCATCGGTATTGTACTGGGACCACCGGAAGGGTCCCGGGGGCCCACCGGGTGGGGCCACCTGCCCCGGGGGGCCACATGGGCTGTAGGGGGTGCGCCTTGGCCTACATGGGCCAAGGGCACCAGCCCCAAGAGGCCCATGCGCCAAGGAAACTTGGGGAGGGAAGAGTCCTCAAGGGGGAAGGCACCTCCGAGGTGCCTTGGGGAGGATGGACTCCTCCCCCCCTCTTGGCCGCACCCCTTTCTTGGAGGAAGGGGCAAGGCTGCGCCTCCCCCCTCTCCCTTGCCCCTATATATAGTGGAGGGGAGGGAGGGCAACCATACCTGAGTCCCTGGAGCCTCCCTCCCTCCCGTGACACCTCCTCCTCTCCCGTAGGTGCTTGGCAAAGCCCTGCAGGATTGCCACGCTCCTCCATCACCACCACGCCGTTGTGCTGCTGCTGGATGGAGTCTTCCTCAACCTCTCCCTCTCTCCTTGCTGGATCAAGGCGTGGGAGACATCACCGGGCTGTACGTGTGTTGAACGCGGAGGTGTCGTCCGTTCGGCACTAGGATCATCGGTGATTTGAATCACGACGAGTACGACTCCATCAACCCCGTTCACTAGAACGCTTTCGCTTAGCGATCTACAAGGGTATGTAGATGCACTCTCCTTCCCCTCGTTGCTGGTTTCTCCATAGATAGATCTTGGTGACACGTAGGAAAATTTTGAATTTCTGCTACGTTACCCAACACAAACAACAATTCCGCAAAATCCCCATGTGCATATTTTAGATTTGGTACTGTTCTGCCCTAAACAATATTTTAGAGTTGTTAAACATGCAAAGTAATATCACCATGATAATCTATGCATTTTTCTACCCCATTTACATATAAAGTTTATTTAAAATGGAGCTACGGTTATTTAGTTATGAAATAAATCATTTTAACATGGCATTTGAGCAAATTTAAACAAACAGCATTTTTAACATTTTAAACATGGATGAAAGTGGCATATTATTAATCTACACAAAATTCTAAGCATTTTACATATATAAATCATTTTAATCCGATGCACACTTGTGGTGTTATTAAATGCATGATGTATGAGGGTTTTTCTGTAAAACTGTTAATTCACTGGATAACGTGAAAATCGCAGACAGGAAAAAAATCAAGCACTGGGCTGAAACTGGCTGGCCCATTAGAAGGAAAAAAAGGGAGGCGCTGGGGGCCTCACCCATGGGCTTCGGCCCGTTGGTGGAGGAGGCTGGCGGACAGGCCAGCTAGGCGCGACTGGGCCTGGCTGCTACTGGGCCACGGGAGGATCTGGAGGCGTGCCGGCCCAGGAGACGTGCCTGGTTCCTTCAATGCAGGGAAGCAGGGGATCGAGCTCGTGCTCGACAGAAGGCAGCGACGGTGCAGGGGACAGCAACGACGGTGTGGGACTTGAAGGGAAGCGATAGCGGGCTGCAGGGAAGGCCGGCGAGGTGGAGACGGGGTGGATCCGGCTGGCCGGCGCCGGATCTGGACAACGAAGGTGCGGGCGGAGCACAAGGGCGGCGTCGGTTCCCTGTGGAAGAAAAACAGGGAGGGAGCACATTCAGAGAGAAGAGAGGAGTTGGGGGTGCGCGCGGCGGAGGAGCTCACCGGCGGCTTGGCGAGGAACCCGGCGAGGCGGACGAGGCGCAGGGCACGGGAGAGCAGAGGGGTCTGCGAGCGGCCGCACAACGAAGCAGAGCCTTCGCGGGCACGTGCTGGGACTTGGCGGCGGGGCGACGGCTTCAGGCGATGTCGGCAGGGGAACTTGATGTTGAGGTCGTCCTCCTCGAGCGAAGCAGAGGAGGCGAGGTCGCAGGGAAGGCGGACGGCATGGGACTCGCGACGGCAGCGGGGAACTTGGCGGCAAGGGACTTGATGATCCCGTCGAGAGCTCGGGGAACTTGGCGCGGAGCGGCGTCGTGGGCATGCGGGGAAGCTTCGGGCGGCCTCCTTCGGTTTCCTGTCCAAAATGAGACAGGAAGAGAGTTCGAGAGCGGGAAAAGAGAAGAGGAGGGCAGGGAGAATGAGCAGGGGCAGCGAGGACGGCCTGCTGGTGATGCTCGTCGGCGGAGGGAGCTCCGGTGGAGGCTGGCTGCAGCAAGGAACGAAGGCAGGGGCGCAATGTAGATCGGGCACCGGGCGAGACAGGGAGGAGGAGAAAGGAAGCGGGGCATGGCGCTGGTTGGTTGGCGGCAGAAGCGAGGTGGATGCAGGATGGATCGATGGCGGGAAGTGCTGGTTGGCTGCGGTTGAATTGGGAGGATCCCGAGGAAGGTGGTGACAGAGTGGAGCTAGTGGCGGCGGCGCGACGGGACAAGGGAGAGGATTTTTAGGGTTTGCCAAAATGGACTAGGGGTGGATGAATATATATACATCACGGATTAAGTTAAGGGCTACCTCGTCCCTCCGATCACAATCAAACGGACGCGAATAAATAGACTAGGGAGTCCAAATAAGAAAACCGAGAAGTTTTATAGATGTTTGGGGATGATCCGGATCCAACAGTCATGACTGCTCGGGTTGGGTTCGGGAAAGTCTCAGACGCACCAGAGAGGTCTGAGCGCTGTGCAGAGGAACAAGGCGATTGCGTGAGAGTGGGTGGTTGGTCTCAGAACGGTCAACGAAGACAAGCGGTGACGACATGCCACGGAGACAAGGAGAGAAGCGACAAGTACGATCGGCTGCGAGTTTTATGAAAACATGCAGATGCAATGCGCATGATGCTATGATATGAAATGCAAGACATGAACAAAATGCAAAACAAAAGACAAAAACCCAACCACGGAGGAAATAACATATCACATCTCCGAAAAAGGCAAGAGTTGGAGTTACAATTATGGAAAGTTGTATCCGGGGCGTTACAACACTCCAGCACTACGAGAGGATGTCGTCCCGAGATCTAGGATGGCACCTGAGAGAAGCGGAAGAGAAAGAGGTAAGACAAAGTTGCTTCTTTGACAAACGAGTGAAAACAATGAACCTCGAGAGGTTGAAAACTTATGAATGACGAGTACAATGGACAAGAAAGAATTGGAACCACTCTGGTTGAAACGAGATAAACAAGGAGCAAGTAAGATCAAATTCAGACATCACTCTAGGTGAAAAGAGATGCAAGATTTGATAAGGTGAAAAGAACTTGAAGACATGACACAACACTCCGGTTGAATGGATAAGCATGAAAAGAACACGATCCTCAATTCAAGATGATGAGTGAAGAGAGCAACATCACAATGCCTCCGGAAGAAATAATAGAAGATAGATCATTGGAATAATAGAATGGAGAAGAAAATGCCAACTTCTGTCACAAATGAGCTTGGAAAGCATCCTTGCAAAAAAATAATTGAACGGAGTTGTTGCAAAATCAACAACAAAAAACACAAGCTTGTTGTGGGCTTATGGCAAACATCTCAAAATGATGAGGTGACAACCTGCCACTAACGAAAAACAATTGCTTGCTTGAGATCAATGAAGGGATGAAAACTTCTTCCACCAAGAGGATAAAGAGCAAGCTTGGGTCATGCATAATCACCAAAAATAGCAACAACCCTTAAGGAAAGGCTTTAGATGAAATCCGACACAAGATAACTCCAACGAAGAAGTTGATTGGTCAAAAAGATCTCTTGAACAAAGAGAAAATGATGGATTTAAAATACCTCATTATTAACAACATATGAATCATGAAACATGAAGGAAATTGTCAAGAGTGACATAACACCACCTCAAAAGATAAGGTAGAAAGAATTGCACTTTGGAATGCAAGATGAAGAATACTTGAGCTCCTCAAAACAAAACATGTGTTGAGCACCATGTTTATTCTAGAGTATAGCTTGGCGGATCTTGACTCCGAGAGAAATCTTGAAAAAATAATTGAAGAATGAAAGGAATCCTTGACGAACCACCATGTAGAGCCTCCATGAATAACTCTGGTAGTAAAAGGATGATAAAAAGAAAGAGAACTTGAAAACACAAGGTGAAGCCTTGCGATGATTTAGATGGAGCTTCGTGACAAGATAAAGCGGAAAACTTGGAACTCCGGAAAAGAAAAGATGAAACATCTCGAACCGGGAAATGTGACATGATGAACAACTCTGGAAAGAAGAAACTAGATCACTTGGATGAAACAATAATAAGAATTACGTTATGCGTATCCTTCACCAATTTAAATTGATGACAAGCAACGGATTTGGCATACTACTTATTCTCGTAGAAAGGATTAAGAGGGATATAGCGCCAACTTGGGAAAAATTCAAACAAACCACTGGTAGGACTCGGAAAGAATGAATGAATTGGTATGATAACGACGGAAGTAAAATCTTGAACGAACCACCGGTAGGATTGAAACAATAAATAAATCAATATGAGAACATAGGAATAGGAGTCTTGAACAAACCGCCGTAAGAATTAAAAAAACGAACAAAGAAAAGATAGTGAAACATTGGGAAGAATTAGAAAATGAACGAAGTTACTTGAGGGGATTTAGATACATGAGAACGAAGAGATCATGAACTGATTAGATGGTATTTGAACGATGCATCGGAAGAATTTGAGAACGAGAGTTGAAAGCTGAGAATGAATAATTCTGAGATGATGGGCTACGGAGAATCAACCTGAAAAGACTCTTGAATTTCTCCGGATGGGTGAAAAGAATTTAAGAGAGCCATGAATCTTCGAGAGAAGGGACAAGATTTAGAGGAAACACTTCTTCGGTCTTCAAATGTTGAGAATGAAGATGAGAACCACCATGACAATTTATGAGACACTCCGGAGCAAAGAATAATAGAAATGTTGAACCAATGATGAAAATATTTTAAAAGCGATCTTGAAGAAGGAATATGACTGATGAAAATTCATTCTTACGTCAAACTTCGAAATGAATTTGGGAATAGCTCCGGGAAAATTAGGAGAGTCCGGTAAGATCCTAGAAAAAGACCTGTGGGTTAGGGCCCACTAAAAAGAAACACCATTGAAGCTTAAGGAGAGATTGCACCGGTTGATTTAAATGGCTTGAACGAGATATCAACCTCGAAATAGCTTGAACGGATTGGGAATGGAAATGTGAATCTTCTGAGATATCTTGTACACTCCGGAACCAACGAAAATAGTGAAAGGTGAATGATTGAGAGGTGCACCGGCATGAGAAAGCATTAGAAACGAGGAAAGGAATATGATGAAAATCGAAAGCTTGAATTGTATCCACCGGAGAAGAAACAACGATGAAGGATGATGAACTTGAAACTGTTGAGCATCTTCATGGGAAATCACCGGATAAGAACATTGAAAGAAAAGAATGAAGAGACTTCCCACAAATAAAAGGATACATGATTAAGAAATCTGAGTCCTTGAAGAAAAAGGGTGGGAGGGTGGGAAAAACAAAGGCAACTTGGGACGGTTGAAACAAACACCGGTGAGAAAACTTGGAGTTGATCTTGCGGATGGGGGGAATGATGGGATCATCTCGAAGAGAAGTGCACCGGTTGGAAAAGAATTAACATGACAACCTCAGTGATCAAGAAGGATTAGTACTCCCATAAAAATATGAGAACACCGTTTAGGAAAGGTATGGATTCAACACTTGACATTGAAGCAACTCGAATACCACAACAAAACAAAAGAAGAATTGGCTTGCAGAATAAGCCGGAACAAATACATATGATAGAGATTTACCCAATCCCATATCATGCATCTGTCGGAAAGATATTCTAGGAGCTACTTGAATTCCCACCTATAAAACTCCCAAAACTTTCTGGTTATGCAATCTGGTGTTGGGGATACAGGGGAAGCAATATATCTCACCCAAACTAACAATACCTACATCCAAGTTGTATCCATCCATCAACACATAACCAAGAAACCTTCGGAAATCATGTACCTCAACCTTCGGAAAGCATCCGTTATACGAGCTATGGCAATACTCCTGAACTCCCGCCCCAGTACTGGGTGGCATCGATGTTATCTCACCAACAACTGCATAAAAGAGATTTTCGATGTCGGCAAAACTCAGGTATTCCAGAACTGCAATGATAAAATTATGACGACAACACCTCGAAGCTCAACTCCTCGGGACACTGCCACAACCCCTAAATGTCAGGAGGCACCAAGAAAAATGTTCTCGTCATAAGAATATCGGAACAATCCCAAGATACCCGCGTGATCCTAAATTTTTTTTAGTGAAATTTGAGGAAAGGAAAGACAAAACATCTACGTCAGGAGGCCTCACTAGAGTGACGAAGGGACTGAGGAGTAAAAAGAATCCTACTCTCCAATATATATAACCCTAAGACTCAAAAATAGTTTTCTTCTAGACTCAACAACGACCAACAATCAAGGGGGCTCCTATGGTCGGTCGAGGCTCTGATACCAACTTGTCACGCCCAATATGCGATACTATCCTAAAGAGACTCGAAGGTCCCACCAAGGATAGAACCGCATATTGAAACGCTTTTGCAAGGTGGATATCATTACATCAACATTACATAATAGATGGGGATACATACAAGAGGCATACAATGTCACACGAATACAACATCATCTCATACATAAGAGCAACATCCGACTACGGATGAAACATAAACAGAAACTCAAACGACATCCACCCTGCTAGCCCAGGCTGCCGACCTGGAACCTATCCCCTGATCAAAGAGGAAGCAGAAGAAGAACTCCAAACAAGGAAGCATCGCTCTCGCGTCATGATCATCGCGTAACCTGTACCTGCAACTGTTGTTGTAGTAATCTGTGAGCCACGAGGACTCAGCAATCCCATTACCATGGGTATCAAGACTAGCAAAGCTTAAAGGGGTAAGGAAGGGGTACATTGGTGAGGTTGCAGCAGCGACTAAGCACGATATGGTGGCTAACATACGCAAATAAGAGCGAGAAGAGAGCAAACGGAACGGTCGTGAAGCTAGCAATGATCAAGAAGTGATCCAGAACTCCTACTTACGTCAAACATAACCCCAAACCGTGTTCACTTCTCGGACTCCGCCGAAAAGAGACCATCACGGCTACACACGCGGTTGATGCGTTTTAATTCGGATCTGGTGTCAAGTTATCTACAACCAGACATTAACAAATTCCCATCTGCCCATAACCGCGGGCACGGCTTTCGAAAGTTTATACCCCGCAGGGGTGTCCCAACTTAGCCCACGATAAGCTCTCGCGATCAACGAAGGATATACCTTCTCCCAGGAAGACCCGATCAGACTCGGAATCCCGGTTTATAAGACATTTTGACAATGGTAAAACAAGACCAGCAAAGCCGCCCGATGTGCCGACAAATCCCGATAGGAGCTGCACATATCTTGTTCTCAGGGCACACCGGATAGGTCAGCCTACGAGTAAAACCAGCCCTCGAGTTGCCCCGAGGTGGCCCCGCAGTCTGCCCATTTCGGACCAACACTCGAAGGAGCACTGGCCCGGGGGGGCTAAAATAAAGATGACCCTCGGGCTCCGGAAACCCAAGGGAAAAAGGGCTAGGTGAGGTAAATGGTAAAACCAAGGTTGGGCCTTGCTGGAGGAGTTTTATTCAAAGCGAACTGTCAAGGGGGTCCCATAAATCACCCTACCGCATAAGGAACGCAAAATCCGGGAACATAACACCGGTATGACAGAAACTAGGGTGGCAAGAGTGGAACAAAACACCAGGCATAAGGCCGAGTCTTCCACCCTTTACCAAGTATATAGATGCATTAATTAAATAAGAGATATTGTGATATCCCAACATAATTCTGTCCATCATGGGGCAATCTTCAACTTCACCTGCAACTAACAACGCTATAAGAGGGGCTGAGCAAAAGCGGTAACATAGCCAAGCAATGGTTTGCTAGGAAGGGTGCAAAAGGTTAGAGGCTGACATGACAATTTGGGAGGCTTGATAAACAGGTGATAGGTAGCACAGCAAAGCGATAGAACGAAGCAACTAGCATGGCAATGATAGTAGTGAGATCCAGGGTAGCGGTCATCTTGCCTGAGGTCCCGCTAGGAAGAAGAACGAGTCCATGAAGAAGACAAGCGGACGTAGTCGAACGAATCCTCACAACTCCGGAACGAAACCGAAGCTAACGAGAGAAGCAAACTGGAAAGAAGCAAATGACATGGTAAACAACCATCACATAAACATGGCATGATGCACAATCAAGTATGATGCATGTCCGGTTTAATGAGGCATGACATGGCAAAGTGCAACAAACAATACTACAAGTTAAGTGGAGCTCAATATGCAACGAGTTGCATATTGACGAAACACCACAAGCAATTATTTAGTTGATCTCGTTTAAGCTACCAAACAATATTAAATGTTGCTAAACATGGAAAGAGGTGAGGCATAATAAAACTACCTATCTGGGCAAGTTTAAATGAGGCCGGAAGTTACAAACAACAATTCCGGAAAATCCCCATGTGCATATTTTAGATTTGGTACTGTTCTGCCCTAAACAATATTTTAGAGTTGTTAAACATGCAAAGTAATATCACCATGATAATCTATGCATTTTTCTACCCCATTTACATATAAAGTTTATTTAAAATGGAGCTACGGTTATTTAGTTATGAAATAAATCATTTTAACATGGCATTTGAGCAAATTTAAAGAAACAACATTTTTAACATGGATGAAAGTGGCATATTATTAATATACACAAAATTCTAAGCATTTTACATATATAAATCATTTTAATCCGATGCACAGTTGTGGTGTTATTAAATGCATGATGTATGAGGGTTTTTCTGTAAAACTGTTAATTCACTGGATAATGTGAAAATTGCAGACAGGAAAAAAACAAGCATTGGGCTGAAACTGGCTGGCCCAACAGAAGGAAAAAAAGGGAGGCACTCGGGCCCTCACCCATGGGCTTCGGCCCGTTGGTGGAGGAGGCTGGCGGACAGGCCGGCTAGGCGCGACTGGGCCTGGCTGCTACTAGGCCACGGGAGGATCTGGAGGCGCGCCGGCCCAGTAGTGGTCAACGTGCCTGGTTCCTTCGATGCAGGGAAGCAGGGGATCGAGCTCGTGCTCGACAGAAGGCAGCGACGATGCAGGGGACAGCAACGACGGCGTGGGACTTGAAGGGGAGCGACAGCGGGCTGCAGGGAAGGCCGGCGAGGTGGAGACGGGGAGGATCCGGCTGGCCGGCGCCGGATCTGGGCAACGACAGCGCGGGCGGAGCTCAAGGGCGGCATCGGTTCCCTGTGGAAGAAAAACAGGGAGGGAGCACATTCAGAGAGAAGAGAGGAGTTGTGGGTGCGCGCGGCGGAGGAGCTCACCGGCGGCTTGGTGAGGAACCCGGCGAGGCGGACAAGGCGCAGGGCGCGGGAGAGCAGAGGGGTCTGCGAGCGGCGGCGCAGCGAAGCAGTGCCTTCGCGGGCGCGTGCTGGGACTTGGCGGCGGGGCGGCGGCTTCAGGCGATGTAGGCAGGGGAACTTGATGTTGAGGTCGTCCTCCTCGAGCGAAGCAGAGGAGGCGAGGTCGCAGGGAAGGCGGACGGCAAGGGACTCGCGACGGCGGCGGGGAACTTGGCGGCAAGGGACTTGACGATCCCGTCGAGAGCTCGGGGAACTTGGCGCGGAGCGGCGTCGTGGGCATGCGGGGAAGCTTCGGGCGGCCTCCTTCAGTTTCCTGTCCAAAACGAGACAGGAAGAGAGTTTGAGAGCGGGAAAAGAGAAGAGGAGGGCAGGGAGAACGAGCAGGGGCAGCGAGGACGGCCTGCCGGTGATGCTCGTTAGCAGAGGGAGCTCCGGTGGAGGCTGGCTGAAGCGAGGAACGAAGGTAGGTGCGCGATGCAGATCGGGCACCGGGCGAGACAGGGAGGAGGAGAAAGGAAGCGGGGCATGGCGCTGGTTGGTTGGCGGCAGAAGCGAGGTGGATGCAGGATGGATCGATGGTGAGAAGTGCTGATTGGCTGCGGTTGAATCGGGAGGATCCCGAGGAAGGAGGCGATAGAGTGGAGCTAGTGGCGGCGGCGCGACGGGACAAGGGAGAGGATTTTTAGGGTTTGCCAAAATGGACTAGGGGTGGATGAATATATAATCACGGATTAAGTTAAGGGCTACCTCGTCCCTCCGATCACAATCGAATGGACGCGAATAAATAGACTAGGGAGTCCAAATAAGAAAACCGAGAAGTTTTATAGATGTTTGGGGATGATCCGGATCCAACGGTCATGACTGCTCGGGTCGGGTTCGGCAAAGTCTCAGACGCACCCGAGAGGTCTGAGCGCTGTGCAGAGGAACAAGGCGATCGCGTGAGAGTGGGTGGTTGGTCTCAGAACGGTCAACGAAGACAAGCGGTGATGACATGCCACAGAGACAAGGAGAGAAGCGACAAGTACGAACGGCTGCGAGTTTTATGAAAACATGCAGATGCAATGCGCATGATGCTATGATATGAAATGCAAGACATGAACAAAATGCAAAACAAAAGACAAAAACCCAACCACGGAGGAAATAACATATCACATCTTCGGAAAAGGCAAGAGTTGGAGTTACAATTATGGAAAGTTGTATCCGGGGCGTTACAAAGATGAATGAGTTACTTTATCAGGAGGAAATGATGTGGCTTCAGAGATCGAGGATTACATGGCTGAAGGAAGGTGGCAGGAACACTAAATATTTTCAGAGCAAAGCAATTTGGAGGGCTAGAAAAAACAAAATCCATGAGTTGACGAATAGTATAGGAATCGTGCACTCGGACTTTTCAGCTATGGGGAATATAGCCAATGAGTATTTCATAACATCTTCAAGGCCGAACCGAGCGTTGACCCAAGTCACGTCATAAATATTGTTGATCCTTTGATTTCTGAAGAGGATAATAGGAGGCTCTGTGCACCTTTCAGTGATAAAGAGATATCGGATGCGATGTTTCAAATTGGCCCCTTGAAGGCTCCGGGTCCGGATGGGTTTCCGGCTCGCTTTTTTCAGAGGAATTGGAGTGTCTTGAAGGACAATGTGATAGCTGCAGTTAGAGAGTTTTTCGCACAGGCATCATGCCAGAAGACGTGAACTCCACATCTGTCACTCTTATTCCTAAGGTTGCTAACCCTGTCAGTATGTTGGATTACAGGCCAATAAACCTATGCAATGTAATCTATAAGGTGATCTCCAAGTGTTTGGTAAACCGGTTGCGACCATTGTTGGATGGTAATATTTGTCCGGAGCAGAGTGCCTTCATGCCAGGGAGGATGATAACTAACAATGCCTTGGTGGCATTTGAGTGCATCCATTACATCAAGCAAGAAAAGGACCCCTCAAAGAGTTCCTGTGCATATAAGCTTGATCTCTCAAAATCCTATGATAGGGTGGACTGGTTTTTCTTGAAGCGAGTGATGCAAAAAATGGGCTTCTTAGATCGATGGGTGGACTGGATAATGTCCTGTGTCACATCGGTTAGATACTCTGTTAAACTAAATGGGACCCTTTTGGATTCATTTGCACCATCGAGTGGGCTTCGGCAAGGTGACCCATTATCACCATTCCTATTTCTGTTTGTGGCAGATGGTCTTTCTTCGATTTTAAGGCAACGAGTTGTATCAAATGCAATAACTCCAGTTAGAATCTGTAGGAGAGCACCCGGGATTTCTCATCTACTTTTTGCAGATGATACTCTCCTGTTCTTCAAAGCATCACATGAGCAAGCATTGGAGGTGAGACAAGCTTTGGACTTGTACAACACTGCTACGGGCCAGAACCTAAATTTTAACAAATGCTCGCTCTTCTTTGGCTCGGCATGCCCGGATTCAGTGCAGAGTCAGGTTCGTTCTATGTTGCAGGTGACAAGTACAGTTTTTGAGGAGAGGTACCTGGGTCTCCCAACTCCGGAGGGACGTATGTCGAAGGGCCGTTTTCAAAACTTGCAAACTAGCTTGACAAAGAGATTGATCCAGTGGGGGATGGACATCTTGCACAACCAGGTAGGGAGACTTTGATCAAGTCAGTTGCCCTCTCTCTGCCTACATATGTTATGGGGGTATTTAAATTTCCCTACTCATTATGTGATGATCTGACTAGGATGATCAGAAACTTCTACTGGGGTTCTGCGGAAGGCAAGAGAAAGGTGCATTGAAAATGTTGGGATCATCTCCTCCAACTGAAGTCAAAAGGAGGGGTGGGCTTTCGAGACCTTCGCCTTTTTAGCAAGGCTTTGTTATCACGTCAAGGATGGAGACTACTTACTAGACCAACCATCTTATGTGCTAGAGTGTTGAAAGTGAAGTATTATCGAATGGGAAATTGGAAGACATTGTCTTCACATGCAATGCCTCATCTACTTGGCAAGCTATTAGTCATGGTCTTGACCTGTTGAAGAAAGGAATTCTATGGAGGGTTGGTAATGGGAGAAGTATAAGAATTTGGCGCGACAATTGGATACCACAGTCGTTCTCTTACAAGCCGATATCACCACAAGGTAGATGTTGAATCTGCTTTGTGACTGATGTGCTAAATGCAAACGACTCATGGAAGTATGACCAGGTTGCAAAATTCTTTGCTACAACTGATGTAACGGAGATTATGAAGTTGAGAGCCTCCTAGAGGCAGGAGGAGGATGTTTTAGCTTGGGGCCCGGGCCGTCATGGGCGATTTTCTGTCAAAAGCGCATATGATATGGCGTTTGAGGAGGTTCATAGAGGCAATTCTGAAGCCAGTAGTACAAACCCGGATGGGAACAAATTGTTATGGAAACTAATCTAGTCTTCAAAAGTTCCCCCTGCTGCCCGGAATTTTGCATGGCGATTGGCATCAAACAGCTTACCCACATGGCAGAATAAGCACAAGATTGGCCTTGAAACTTCTTCGCTTTGCCCAATTTGTGCGATGGAAACTGAGGGTAACTTCCATCCGGTGCTGTGCTGCCCGCTTGCTAGGCATCTGTACGACACCATGGCAAACGTTTGCAGGCTGCCGGCAATTGAATCGATTATGTACACAGGCAAGGAGTGGATGTTTCAGTTACTGGAAACTTTGGACGAAGTGCAACGATGCATGGTGCTTTTCACATTCTGGAGAAGTTGGCATATTTGGAATGAAGTAGTGCATCAAAAACTTGCCCCTCCTGCTGAAGCATCATGCAAATTTCTATAGAGTTACTTGGACTCACTTATTGCGATCCGATCAAATGCATCAGCAGATCCTCGAAAGGGGAAAGTGAGTCTATCTTACGAGAAGAGGATGCCGAGTACAACACCTGCTGCAAAAACCTTGAAGTGGAGCCGCCCTGCTCAAGGATGGATTAAGTTGAATACTAACGATTCCTTCGATGTGGACGGTACAACAGGATCTGGGATGATCTTATGCGATGAAAATGGTACCATCATTTTCTCGGCGTGTAGACAATTGTTCTCGTGTCGGGATGCCTTGAAAGCGGAACTAAGTGGATGCATGGAAGGATTGTCGTTGGCTATTCAGAGGAGTGATGCCCCCATTATAATAGAACTGGACTCGCTCATTGCTGTCTCCATGATACAAGAGGTGGAAGAGGATAGATCTGTCTATGCTTCCTTGGTGAAGGAAATTAAGTACCTTCGCAGTCTTAGAGAAACTTGTGTTACTCATGTAAGTCGTAATCAGAATAAACCTAGTGATTGTTTGGCTAGGTTAGCTAGAGTTGATAGTAGAACTGTTACTTGGCTCGGTTTTGGCCCTTGTGAGGTTTTGGAGCTGGCACAAGCAGATTGTAATGATACCATGAATGAGTAATACAAGTTTTCTGCCGAAAAAAAAAGGAACCAAGGGGGTATCAGATCGGAGGACGGCTGAATTTGGTCATCACCATCTCTTTCCCGCCCCATTTATATGGGCTGAAGCGTACGCACCGCGCCGATCAAACGGAGTGGCAAACAGCTAAGCTATAGCTAATCCGTTACTGTCAGGGTTCACCAGCAAGTAAACACCAGCGACGCAGGCCGAGCGCGACGACCGCGACTCCGTAACTTCCTTCCCTCCGATCCCAACCAGCAAGCGTTGGCATCAGCGGTACGTTGCCAGTGATGATACACCACCATGTCCAGACAAGACTGACAAGGGAAGAATACCACACATGTACACCGGGCAGCAGGCAGCAGGCAGCAGCATAGTTTAAGCACGTTGGGGGTCGGATGGGTGGAAGTGGAATCCAAGAGAGGAGAGGAGGCCAGGCCAGTGCACGCCGAGATCTGGCAGCGTAGATAAAGAAATGGGGTGTGCGTGGCGGCCTAGCCTGGCATCCGAGCTGGGCATGCGGCCGCGTATGTTCAGATCGGTCAGATGTCGATCCGCCCCCTGCGTATGTGCATGCATTTGCATTTGTGCCTACCAGGCTGGAGGCCCCCATTATTTTGCCGCCGCGCCCCAACATGCCACCTTGCCACGCATCACTCGCAGATCGACCGATCGATCCATCGAGATATTTATTTAGTTTAGTATAATGATGCCGTAGTTTTCTTCGTCAACTAGGCCAGCGGATTACTGGCGCAAGTACGCTTTGCTGTCCTGTCATCGCGTGCGAGCTTAGGCATCGTCGTTGATCGACGAGGAGACCCCGGTGGCTGTAGCTGCAGATGCGACTAGCTGGACGGAGACGACGTTGGCCGATTGGCGTACGTCGGACTTGTCCAAGTGGCCATATGTGTTAATAATTTTATCGAAGAAAATACATAAAATAAATTACTAGTAGTACTGCAATTTGTGTGGCAACTGGCAAATGCCATGCATCGCGTCGCAGCCCACGACGAGTTCACCGTGCTTGGTCAACATTCAACACTCGATCTGTAACTTGGCTTGGCTTGACTGCTGCAACGCAACGGCCTTGGCCTTGAGAGTTGGATGGCGAGGCTGCCCGTACGATCCGTAACGTACGTACAAAAGCGTGTGAAGCCATGATGATCCACAAGCTGCTCACCTCCGTCCAATTCAACAGTGACCCCGGCTGGTCACCTTCTCACGGCTGACCCGTAAGTACACGCCGCGTGGCGCGGGCTGATCTGACCCGGACCCTGCCTGCCTGGGGCTTGTCGCGTCCACCTGACTAGGACCCCGACACGCATGGAGCTTCTACTACTACTCTTGCCAGTCCCCGATAGGTCGATGTCTCGGTATGCATATCGGGCCGGATTTCAGTACTTTTATTTTCTCCGAAGACGATTTCACCATTATTCACGCGCTCAAGGCGTCCATCCATCATGAGAACATCATATATTTTTTTTGCGAGTGCATCATGAGATCATCATAGCAGCTAGCATCTCAACTAAAGGTCGCAGTAATTCAACCCATGGACACCTGCTAGTGCTAGTACTATTTTTTTTTGTTGTACTCCTAAATCAACGACAATTAATATGAATCGAAAGGATTTTTTTTAACTTTCTAAGCAGTGATGCGTGCTGAAAACAAAAGAAGCGGGGAAGGAGATAGTAGAAAAGAAAACTTGGAAATGGAAGATGGTCAGCGGCGTTTATCCATCCATCCATCCATCTGAAAACTCAAGGGGAAAGTACCTGGACAAGAGCCAGCTAAGCCCTTCCCTTTTCTACGTGGTACCAACGTGTATACAGCTACGTACGCAGAGATATACTTACTAGTACTCTAGTTGTGTACAGCATGCGGCACGACAGAGTAGAGCTAACCAACAAGCGGAGACAAAACACAAAAATGGCAAAAAGAAAAAGAAAAGAAAAGAGCTGTTCCCATGCGCAGCTGTCCGTGCGACGGAGTTAAAGCCTCCGCCATCACACCAAACCCGCCCCGTCAATCCCCCGCTGCTCAATCAGCCCCGAGCCGGCCCGGCGCGGTCGACGACGGCCGTATATATACCCGGCGCGCACAGCGACAGGCGGAGGCCGCCGACCCGAGAGAGACCCAGGGCACAAAAGGGAAGCAAAAGGGCCCCCGGGGACAGCGAGAGGTGTAGGCAGCAGCAGCAGCAGCAGCCGCAGCCAGCGGGGAGGCTGGTTGGTCGTCGCGGGCGGGGATGGAGAGCGAGATGTCGGACGCGCCCCCGGCGGCCGCGGCCGTCGCCGAGCCGCTCGCCGCCGTGGCGGAGGAGGGGGAGGGGGAGGGGGAGGCGTCCACCCTCACCATGGAGCGCGTCGCCGCCGCCAAGAAGTTCATCGAGAACCACTACCGCTCCCACATGAAGAACATCCAGGAGCGCAAGGAGAGGTACCGATCCGATCCCGCCCCCCCGCCTTCCCGCCTCCAATTTTAGCCGCCGCCGCTACGTTCGTCTCCGGTAGATCTCGCGCCCCGGAGCTCGATCGAGGGGTTTGAGCTCGGTTGGAGCGGCTCGAGCTCGGGGTTCTGGAGCTAGGGGTTTGTAGCTGCTAGATTTGGGGTGAATTTTGGGGTGGGTACCAAAATGTTCTCGGAGGAAGCGTGGCGTAAGGAGGGGTAGCTGTACTAGCCATGGTCATTGAGGATTTCTAGCGTGGTATGACCTCAAATGTTGCTTTAGATCCTCGAATTGTTATTTTTAGACAATGAGATTCTTGAATTAGTCGAGCTTGGCACGCAATTTGGGGTCGCAGTGGCCTGATTTAGCTCTGATGGATAAGTTGGGATGAGGAGAGTCCTTGGTTCTATAGGTGCTTCGGATCCTCATATTCTGCTCAATGCACCGAGCATAAATGGTTCTAATCACTGCATATGGTGCAGTTACTGCATTGTTCCACTTTTGGCGCGAAAAGCCGCTAAGCTGAGCTCATCATACTAGCAACTGCCTTGCTTAGTTGGATAGCGGGTTTGGAATGTTACTGTTGCGATGGTTCTCGGATGATGACGATGCATGGATGCTACTACCGTGTATGTTTGTTTCGAGGTTGCGTCGCTATTTTGTTGTATGTGATATTTTGTTCTTGCGTGTATAATTAGAGTGTACAGTATGTCGGTTTTTATTAGTTTGCAAGCCAACAAACAAATGGTTGCCTTTATTATGTGACGGTTTTGTACCATCAATGTACTGTTCCAGATTCATGTGATCCTTTTATGAATGGGTGGTGGACACGTGGTCGATGACGTAGCGCATACATGCCATGTATTGATTATGCTAGTACTAATTGTCTAATTTAGCTTACTTGAAGCCAGATATGTACTACATAATAGCCATTTCAGTTTAGCATGAGTTTGTTAGAGCTAGGATCAAAGAACCCTGCTTCCCTTTCATCAGACATGTTTTAGGTGTGGACAACATTTGATTCTGCTAGTTGTTTGGAATGCTTCGTTTCTTCTCAGTGCACCATGCTGTTGGTCAAATTGCTGACACGAATGGTTCTGTTTTTTCCGCTGCAAACTGTTGAGCTAAGTTCATAGTACTGACTCACCCGCAAAAAAAAAAGGGTTCATAGTACTGACTACTCCCTGCTTAGTTGGGCTATAAAATTTAGTGTCTTGCTGTTGTAAAGATTTTCTTGCAGGATAAATGCACAAAATTGACGTGAGGGAACACGACATGATTTTTCTGCATCAGCATGTTGTTTTACAAAGGTCAAACCGTCAAACAGTCTTGTTTCCCTATATGTTGGAAGTAAAACAACGTGATGAAACACAATGCAGAACATTAGATGAAAGAAGTTGATGTCCTATACCTTTTTTTAATGCAATGGCACACAGTGGGTATGTAATCACCAGCCATGGTGTTGAGGAATTCTAGTGTGGTATGACGTCAGATGTTGCTTTAGATTTTTGAATTATTATTTTTAGACAATGAGATCCTGGAATTAGTCAAGCTTGGCACACAATTTGGGGTTGCAGTGGCCGGATTTAGCTCTAGTGGATAAGTTGGGGTGAGCAGCACTTGACTCTGTACGTGCTTTGAAATCTCAGATTCTGCTCAATGCACCAAGTAAGAATGGTTCCAATCATGGGGTATGTAGCAGTTATTATACTGTTATATTTTTGGCATGAAAAGCCGTTAAGCTGAGCTCACCGTACTAGCTGCTGGCTTGCTTAGTTGGATAGTGGGTTTGGAGTGTTACTGTTGTGATGGTTCTCTGATGACGATGCATTGATGGCATACTATCATGTATGTTTTGAGATTGCGTTGGTATTTGTCTTATGTGGTATTTTTTGTTCTTGTGTGTATAATTAGATTTTATACAAGCCGTCAAATGTCTGCCTTTAATTAGGGTATATTACGTGATGGTTTTGAACTGTCAACGTGGAAACGTAGTCGATGACGTAGTGTATACATGCGATGTATTGAGTATGCTAGTACTAATTTAGCTTACTTGGAGTCAGGTATGTACATAATAACCATTTCAGTTTATTATGCATTTGTTAGAGCTAGGAGCCTAGGATCAAAACCCTGTTTCCCTTTTGTCAGACATGTTTTTGGTGTGGACACCATTTGATTCTGTTAGGTGTTTGGAATGCTTTGTTTCTGCTCAGGTGCACCATGCTGTTGGTCAAATTGCTGACACGGTGAGTTATGTTTTATTTTCACGCTGGAAACTGTTGAGCTAAGTTCATAGTACCGACTACTGCCCTGCTTAGTTGGGTTACGGGATTTATAGTTGCTGTTTTAAAGATTTTCTTGCAGGAGAAATGTACAAAACTGGTGGTGAGAAATCAACAACATGATTTTCTATTTTAGCATACATTATTGTACAAAGGTCAAACAGCCTTGTTTCCGTATATGTTGGCAGTAAAACAACACGATAAGCACAATGCAGAACATTAGATGAGAGTAGTTGATGACTTAATGCCATATACTTTCTTTAATGCAGTACATTAAGTTCAGGCCATCTATGTAACAGGGCATTTGTTTTTCATTTGTGGTCCTGTTATGTGTTAAATCTTTTATTAAAGCACACAGGGGTTATGTAATCACCAGCCTGGTCTTGTATTAACTCAAGCTGGGGATTGCATTTGTTGAGACATCAATCAATTTTAAATATTTGAATTTTGAAGTTTACCTGCATAAGTTTCAACTGTGAAAGCTTTGTACTGGTGTGTGACTTCCGTCATATTGATTATCCAGCTTGCTCATCTTTTGGCATTACAATTCCATTTTAAGCAGATTTGCCCCTCCCCAGATGATAATTTTGTTTGATTTTTGTCGGTTCCCAGCATCACATAACAAAATCCGATGTATTGCAGGCGTTTTAGACTGGAGCGGCAGCTAGCTACTTCTGAAGTTCCCAGGGAGCAGCAAATCAATTTAATAAAAGACCTGGAGAGAAAGGAAACTGAGTACATGAGACTTAAAAGGCACAAAATCTGCGTGGATGACTTTGAGCTGCTCACCATTATTGGGAGAGGCGCTTTTGGAGAGGTTCGCTCTTGCACATTTAGTTTCTGTTTTTCTGCACACACCTCCATCTGTGGCGTCACTACTAAATGACACATGTGTTTTTGCCAAAGAACTTGGCATGGCTCTAGACCATGGTACTATAAGTTTGTTGTTGTTGGTGATGCATTTACCTTCAAGTAGTTCTGTATGTCCAAAAAGATTTAAACTAGGGGAAGTGACAACTGTTTGTTGGAGCATAAACTCATTTGTGCTTTAAATCCTTTACTGACCTTCTTCTTGCTGTTTATAATTTATTATTACAATAGGTTCGACTGTGCCGGGAGAAGACCTCTGGCAACATATATGCAATGAAAAAACTGAAGAAGTCTGATATGGTTATCAGGGGTCAAGTAAGATATCCCCTATTTCTGGATATTTCATGTTTTCTGCTTCGTAGTTGCTCGTTCTATTGACCAATTTTTATGTTGAATGTACTTGATGGTTGTAAGTATTGATATTTACTATGGTGCTTCGCTATCTGTCAAAATTTTCTTCAACAAACTCTTGTTGCGTCTACGAGTGTATGTGGCGCTTTTGCAAGGGTTGTTTTATTTTTTCTCAAAATATGCAGTGCAGTGCGGATTTCTTTTCCATATCATATAGTTGCTTTTCACTGCAGCTTTTGTCACTGTTATGTCGAAAAGAAAACAGAAGTACAAATCGAATTTGCAATGCATGCTAATACATATTTATATGTATTAATATGTAGAAGCTTGTGTGTTTACCATTTAGCTGGCCTTCTTTTGAGTTTCTGAAAGAAGGCCAGCTAAATGGGTAGCCTTTTTTTCAGTCTCCAAGGAACTCAAACTTGAACTTGCTAGAAACCAAAGGCTAGTGTATATGATAATCCTGTTTTGTTCTATCCCTAACTTTTTTTGTGTGAAGCCCGCAAATGTTCCACTCATTTTTCTCTTATCTAGTTTATTTGTCATGGGCATGTGATGATATCTTCAAAATATCTGTACATTTGTATCACTATGTTTGTTGGATTTACAATTTCTATAACATGTCTGTTAGGTGGAGCATGTTAGAGCAGAAAGAAACTTGATGGCTGAAGTTGCTAGTCACTGCACTGTGAAGCTATACTATTCTTTCCAAGATACGGAGTATCTTTACCTTATTATGGAGTACCTCCCTGGCGGTGATATCATGACCCTTCTCATGAGGGAAGATACCTTAACTGAACCCGTGGCTCGATTCTACATTGCTGAGACCATCCTTGCCATTGAGTCCATTCATAAGCACAACTACATCCACAGGTTACAAATATTTGATTTTAAAGACATCTAATTTAGTCTAACTCTATCATCTTTCTGATATATATATATTTGGTTTGCTATCATATGCAGAGATATCAAGCCTGATAATCTGCTTCTAGACAAGAATGGTCACATGAAGTTGTCGGATTTTGGGCTGTGCAAACCAATTGATTGTTCAAAGCTCTCAACCTTGAGCGAAGATGAACCCATGGGCGATGACAACCTGAAGGAGTCAATGGATGTCGACAGTTCACTCTCTGAAACTGCAAATGGCAGAAGGTGGAGAAGTCAACATGAACAACTTCAGCACTGGCAGATGAACAGAAGAAAACTGGTATGTCTGCTTTATAGTTAACATATTGTCATATCGATCATCTCATTGGTCCTGTATAATTCTTTTGCTTTCATGGTATCGCTTCTACACCCTTGTTGGAAAAAAAAACAAGCGTGTGCATGCTCGATGTTTCTGTGGCAGTCTTTCTTACTACAAATGTATACTGATATTCAGGCATTCTCAACTGTTGGAACCCCAGACTATATTGCTCCAGAAGTTCTGCTAAAGAAAGGATATGGAATGGAATGCGATTGGTACAGCATGTTCAGACACCTTTTGTTCTATTTACTCTTTAGTTTCATAAATGTCTCATTATATTTTGTTTTGATCCATAGGTGGTCTTTGGGTGCAATAATGTATGAGATGCTTGTTGGGTATCCACCATTTTATTCCGATGATCCAATAACCACATGCAGAAAGGTTTGGTTTACTCGGCACATTTAGCTTAGTGTCCAATTCAAATTACCACTCATTGGTCGGGCTCACCTTTTTATTTGTAACACATCAGTAGTTCATTGAATGTTCTGTATGAATTATCTTCAGTTTAGGCTTATCATCGAAATTAGATTGCACTAATACTGAACAACTGATATATTTTTAGTTTAATTTAAAGTTCAAGCTGCAAGAACCTGAAGAAAGTATGCTGCAGCTGTATTGCTTATAAGCTTGCTCTACCAAAGCTTATGATATCACTATTGTTATATTTTTTTTTTTGATTTGGTAGTGACAAAGTACCCACTTCTTGATCATGTTTTACTTCCAGTAAGTTTACGAAGACATAATTATTTTAAAGTTATTTCTTTATGATGTTTCTGCTATGATGTGTATTTCTAGATTGCCTTCTATGAGCATAATCAAGTGTAGTTGGACTTGGACCTGCATTTGTTCTATTAATGTGGTTAACATTTTTCATATACGACCACCCGAAGACATTTTATCCTCACTCTGCCAAATTTCTGCCTTTTGCTAGATTGTGCACTGGAGAAACCATGTGAAATTTCCAGATGATTCAAGGCTGTCTCCTGAGGCAAGAGATCTAATCTGCCGGTTATTATGTGATGTTGACCACAGGATTGGTGGTGCAGGGGCTGATCAAATAAAGGTAGTACCCACTGGCACACAAAAGAAATAACTAGTTAAATATAATTCTTGTTTTGTTAGTCTACCTGTGTTCAACATATCATTTCTTCATTATTAGGCCCATCCTTGGTTCCGTGGAGTTGCATGGGATAAACTTTATGAAATGGAAGCAGCATTTAAGCCTCAAGTAAATGATGAATTGGATACACAGAATTTCATGAAGTTTGATGAGGTAAGTGTGTAATCCATTTATTGACAGTCCTCCCCTCTCCTGCCTGTGCAATTCAAACTTTGCCTTCTCCATCGAATATACTCCCTCCATCCCAAAATAAGCGTCTCAACTTTGTACTAACTTTAGTACAAAGTTGTACTAAGGTTGAGACACTTATTTTGGGACGGAGGGAGTAAGTATTTCCTTTGGAATTCTGCGATTGATGACATTTATTTATAATCCACCAGCATTATTTGATTTTATATTATCACTCTTTATTTGTATTACAACTTGCATCTGTTAGGAATACTTACATTTGTGTATATCAGGTTTTCTCTGGTAGATATTATTTCAGATGTATAAGGGGTATTCATATACTGTAATTTGAATAAGATCTACTACTACTTATACAAGCACGAGTTTGATGAATCCAAACGACCCCGACCATTCAACCATCTACATCCAACGTCCCACACTGCTCCAATGATGTATCCATCACATCACCACGATTTGGAAACAACATTGGTTGCATTAATTGCAATTAATCTTGGAAAAATCATTAATTGCAATTTATTTGAGGAATATTGTTCATTGTAAAATTATAGTCGTAGAAAGATTACATGATTGCCTCTCAAGATACTCTTCTTAAATCTAAGCATCCCTTTCAATCCAAGCAAACTTTAATGAATCCAAGCAACCTTCTGTAAATCCAAGCAAGCTTTTCATAAATTCAAGCAACTAAACTGTTGTTTGAATTTTTTTGGCAATGTTCGGATGAATTTCATGTTCTCTGTGCATTGAAATGCTGTTTATTTTATTTTCCTGTTTTGTTTTCACCCTGTGAATTACATCCCTACAACTTAATGCTTGTTTCTGCGCTGCAGATGGATAATAGCCCTCCAGCAAGAACAGGTTCTGGTCCATCAAGAAAGGTACGCACTTTGAGGTTCATAAACTAGCATAATAGCATTTGTAATGTTTGCATTGGCATTTTCATCTTAATTTACTATGCACAACGATGAATTGTTTCCTTGAGTTACATTCCATCAAATTGTAATTATGTCAGGCTCACTGTTTGATAGAGCAAGATATGTTTGAGATAGGATTAGCCATATCTTTCTTTATTTCTGTGTAATAGAAGTACAAACACTTCATTTGAGTATCAAACACAAGTCACTTGTGTGTTTCAAGACCTGTTTAACCATTAGGCCGTTCCACTATGCATATATCTGTGATAGACCCAGGTTTCTCATGAGTCGTATATCTACTGCTTACTGGTATTTATAACTTTGTTGTAGTAGTTCAAAGTTCAAATTACCTGCCCTTATTGTTAATTTTTTGTGTATCTTATGGAAGCACAACTATGTTTTGGTTTGCACTCCCCAGAGTTCTTATGTATATTTTTTGGTACAATTGTACAGGCGAAGCTGAATTCAAAAGATCTCAGCTTTGTGGGATATACATACAAAAACTTTGATGCTGTGAAAGGATTAAAACATGCAGGTTTGTGTCTTTGACATAATTTTATATGTTGTGAAATATGGTCGGATTGCAAGTATGGATTTCTTTTCTAGTGTTATTGGCATTTCTCTCATAGCATAATCAGTATGTTCTGTAAACTGATAAATGACAGTTTTTCATAGCATAAACATGCTATTAGGTAGCTTCATCACTTCATGAAAAATGACCAGTATCTAAGTGACATACATACTTTTTATAATCCTTTGTTGTTTCTAAATCTATAAACGTTTGCAGATATGCAAAGGAGCTCATCGCTAACAAGGCCCTCTATTGGTGCTATATTCGGTAACAAATTCTGCCATAGTCTTGTGTATTCCATTGCGATAACTGCCCTCTCTCTGCTTTATCTTATTCGTAATTCCTCATCTCAGGATCAAATGGCATGGAGTCATCGAGAGAACCAAATGGAAAGGACACACACATGCACACCTTTTCTTCTGGGGATCCGATGAGCCCATAACCTGGCGTGGTTCTGTTTGTTGCTGAGATTTTTCTAAACTAAATTAGCATGCAAACGACTGAATGAAGTGGCTTTGTCTGGACAACCTGCTTGTTTTTAGCCAGGTTTCTGCCCTATTAAATCGTTGGCGAGCAGTTTGTAGAAATCCAAGAAAGCTTCTAGCTGTAAAATAGTATGCTAAGGACTAATGGTCCATCCACCGGTGGGCTCGTCGTGTTTGGTGTAGCGTGTTCCGACCAAGTGGAGATGGGCATGTTTGGGAGGGCTGGCTGCCCAGGTTGGCAGAGCAAATTGCTGCCTTCTCTTGTGGCAGTTCCTGGTCCGCTAACATTTGATCATGGAAGCGAAATAAGGTGGTAACTGAGGCAGGCTAAGCTATTGTTGTTGGTGGTGTTTGATACATATGTACCAGGAGATTTCCATTCAGAGACATGGCCCTTGGTCAATGGTCTCCCGTTGCAGAAATGCCTAATTTTTGTTTACTGTATTGTTCGCCAGTTATATTTGAACATTGAACTATATTTTGATGGAAGTGTCCCTTATTTTGTTTCCGCAACAACCATATGCAAGAACTGAATGCAGTGAGGGTGATTATTTCACAGACTTCTATAATTATCTTTGTTCTCGAGGACGGCGATGTGTTGAGCAAAAGAAAAAGATGTATTCAAGAGCAATGTCGAAGCACAAAATTTATGTTTTTAACATAGGCTGCACAACTCATTTTTCATCAATGATGAAAACATACAATATTTTCTTGAGTGTGACTTACATTATTTTTCAAGTGTTTCAAACATTTCTTATCGGCGACGACTAGACAAACTATTGGAGAAGTTTGCGTACGTATTTGTGTCCAACTCTGATGGGACACATAAAACATTTGAACCTTACATAAGTCGAGCTACAAAACATTCAAACTATAGAAGGCGCTAAGCACATGAATGCAATGAATGTGTGTTAAAAATCAGATCTAGCTACTGCTGCCAAGATAGGCGACTTGTTCTGAATTACAATCATTTACACAAGCACACATCTGGCAAGCACTATTAGTGTTGTACCGCCAGTTTCGATCCTACAGTTTTCTGTAATTTGCTACCAAACAGTGACCACTTCCGCATAATCTGTACATGAAGCCATCTCAAAATTTGAAGAGCACATCCCATAGAGACTATGGTTGAAATCTATTCCTTTGCTTTCCCAAGGCTGAAGGGGGCAATGGCAAGCAATTATGCTTTCGAGTTGAGCAATCAACCCAATCAACAGAGCCCCGACTACTTGATCTAGCATGAGCAAACCATCAAAACCCTAGAAACCACGCCTCCCTCTTCCAACCCGAACTTCAGAATCAATCCATCAACCATCGCTACTTGGCGAATCACGAAGTCACCTGGGCAACCACAACTCAAACGCAAAACGACTCAACAATGTGCTCCCACAGACCCATCGCCGGCTTGGCGAACCGCTGCAACACGAAATTTACCTTGAATGCTTGTATTTGGCCACGGCGGGAACTACGAGATAGGGTCGAGGGAGTCGGACGGGGGTCGCAGAGCGGTGTGAGGCGTGGAGGAAGGGAGGCAGGCTGGGGTGAATTGAACTACTCACCGCGCTACATGTCAAACTATTTAGCACATGGTACTCGACCGACCGCAAACCAGTTTAGTGATCTCATCTTCTTGTTGTATCGTAGTGAGCTAGCTATATCTTTGTGTGAATACCATTTTCCATCTTTAGGGAAGCAGACCAATGTAGGAAATAAATGATCTCTAAATCATGTGGTTGTTGTATCTTAGTCAGCTCCTTATGGTCCAAGTGCAATTCCATTTATTTTTTCAGAAAACATGATGTTTTGATTATGGATGCAATCTCTTGTACAACATTGAAATTGTTCTTCAGAGTAGTAGTTATACATTGGAAGCAAGGCGGGACACAACGACCAGACAAACTACTAGAGAAGCTTTAGCCTAAAACTAATTATTGCCGAACTCTAACAGGACACAAAACAAGAGCAAATTCGGAGCAAAAAATTTATGTTTTAACATAGGCCGCACGACTCTTTTTTTTCAATGATGAAAACGTACAATATTTTCTTGTGTGTGAATTACATTACTTTCAATTGTTTTAAATATTTCTTATAACATTGTATTTTTTCACCTGGTTGCAACCTTGAAGAGTTGAATTACCACTTTTAAACATATAGTGCCTACAAGGGAGGCGGTGGCGATGAGCAAACCACCGAAGAAGTTTTTGCCTAAGTTATCTGTGTCCAATTCTCACGGGACACATATTACATTTGAACTCTACATGGGTCGAGCTACGAAACATTCAAGACCTAGAAGGTGCTAAGCCAGTCGGACGTGAACTTGCACCATGTCTGATTGCTCTTCCCAGCCCACGCTGCCATCCATGTTGGCAAGTCCCCTACTCCACCACCGGTAGGTGAGTAGGACACCAGGAGAAAGAGCCATGCCGCCTGTCGTCAGACCTGAAGCCGAACAAGTTCCGCCATAGTGAATCCACGGTGATCAACCGTAAGAGGTACATGCACTTCATGGGGACTGTGGCGTGGAGGCGGGCAACTGCATCGTGGTTTGGGCATTATGGAGGTCGCCTGAGTGACGTCTATGCTTTCTAATCATACGAGGGACAACGGCCGCCTGGAGACTCACAGAGTATGTAGTTCCTCTCACTAGGATCTTATCCTCATGTCAAACTGTTCTAGCACATGGTACTCGACCGATCGTAAACCAGTTTAGTGATATCATCTTGTTGTTGTATCATAGTGAGCTAGCTATCTCTTGATGTGAGTATCATTTTCCATCTTTAGGGAAGCAGATCAATCTAGGAAAGAAATGATCTCCAAATCACGTGGTTGTTCTATCTTTGTCAGATAGTTATCCTTATAGTCCAAGTACAATTCCATCCTTTTCATAAAACATGATGTTTGAATTATGGATGCAATCTCTTGCATAACATTGAAATTGTTCTTTTAGAGTACGAATTATATATTAGGCGCAAGGTGGGCGACGATGACTAGACAAACTAAGAAGATTTTGCCTAAAACTAATTCATGTCCAACTCTAACTGGACACAAAACATTCGAATCCTAGAAGGTGCTAAGGCAGTAAGACATGAATTTGATGGAGATATGCCCTAGATGCAATAATAAAGTTGTCATTATTATATTTCCTTATTCATGATAAAGGTTTATTATTCATGTAGAATTGTATTGACCGAAAACTTAAATACATGTGTGGATACATAAACAAATACCGTGTCCCTAGTGAGACTCTACTAGACTAGCTCGTTGATCAAAAGATGGTTAAGGTTTCCTAACCATCGAGATGAGTTTTCATTTGATAACGGGATCACATTCTTAGGAGAATGATGTGATGGACAAGACCCATTCGTTAGCATAGCATATGATCGTTCAGTTTATTGCTACTGCTTTGTTAATGTCAAATACATGTTTCTTCGACCATGAGATCATGCAACTTCCGGACTCCGGAGGAATGCCTTGTGTGCCATCAAACGTCACAACATAACTGGGTGATCATAAAGGTGCTCTACAGGTATCCCCGAAGGTGTATGTTGAGTTGACATGGATCAAAACTGGGATTTTTCACTTAGTATGACGAAGATGTATCTCTGGGGCCCTCTCGGTAATACATCATCACAAGAAGCTTGCAAGGAAAGTGACTAAGGAGTTAGTTACAGGATGATGTATTACAGAACGAGTAAAGAGACTTTCCAGCAACGAGACTAAACTAGGTATGGAGATACCGACGATCGAATCTCGGACAAGTAACATACCGACAGACAAAGGGAACTACATATGTTGTCATAAAGGTTTGACCGATAAAGATCTTCATGGAATATGTAGGAACCAATATGGACATCCAGGTCCCGCTATTGGTTATTGACCAGAGAAGCGTCACAGTCGTGTCTACATCATTCTCGAACTCGAAGGGTCTGCATGCTTAACGTTCGTTGACGATATAGTATTATATGAGTTATGTATGTTGCCGAATGTTGTTCGGAGTTCCGGATAAGATCACGGACATGACGAGGAGCTCCGAAATAGTTTGGAGGTAAAGATTGATATATGGGATAATAGTGTTTGGTCTCTGAAAGGGTTTCGGAATTCACCGGAAGGGGTTTTAGATGTTTCCCGAAATGTTTGGGTACGAGAACACTTTATTTGGTCCAAGGTGTAAAGCCCACAAGGCTTTAGGAAGGTGCAAAAGGAGTTTTGCCAAGGCCGGGGGCCAGACGCCAGGGACCCTGGCATCTGGGGCGAGACGCCAAGGATCTTGGTGTATGGTCCCGAAGTATCAGAAGGACTCTTGCCTTGCATGCCAAACCAACTTTGAGGAGGCTCTTTCTCCAAGAAACGACCCCAGGGCTCAACATATATATAAATAGAGGGGCAGGGTTAGCACCCGGAACACATCAAGATTCACCAAGCCATGTGCCGGCAACCCCGCCCCCTCTAGTTTATCCTCCGTCATAGTTCCCGGTGTGCTTGGCGAAGCCCTACGGAGATTGTTCTTCACCACCACCGTCACCATGCCGTCGTGCTCCCGGAACTCATCTACTACTTCGCGCCTCTTGCTGAATCAAGAAGGCGAGGACGTCATCGAGCTGAACGTGTGCTGAAGCGAAGGTGCCGTACATTCGGTACTTAACCGGGACGGATCGTGAAGGTGTACGTCTACAACAACCGCGTTGATAAATGCTTTCGCTTAGCGATCTTCAAGGGTATGAAGATGCTCCCCCCCTCTCATAGCTATGCATCTCCATGGGTAAATCTTGCGTGTGCGTAGAAATTTTTTGTTTTCAATGCAACGTTCCCCTACAGAATTCACGCCTGCTTCCTCATCCTGGCCTGTGCCACCGGCTACCTTTGTAACGCTCTCCCATCTAGATTGTGGTGTGTGGCTTCGACTTCCACAAATCGGTAGGTGAGGAGGATTTGCGGGGAAAGGACCAACCCACCGCTGTACCTGGGGTGCCGGTGTCCATCACTTCAACAATGATGGGGGATGCAACCAGTCGTCGAAACTTAAGGGAACAGGTTCCACCATAGCTACTCCACGGTGATCAACGGTAGGAGGTAGATGCACTTCATGGGGGACTATAGCCTGGAGGTGGGCGACTGCGTCGAGGCCTAGGCATTCTCGCAGCTGCCTGAGTGCCTCCAATGATTTCTGATCGCCAAGAGGGACGACGTCTGGTCATGCATCACGTGGGCAACGATGGGTGCTTGAACACATCAATATTTTCCATCCCCCGCGTCCCTCTCGAAAGCAATACAGGGGAACCCTAGCCGCCCCCATCACCGGCCATCCTCCACCCTCTCCTCCCCTCGCCGCCATTGAGAGCCACTACTGGGCAAAGCCTGGGCAGTGCCGGTGGCGACGGGGCTTCTCCCCTGGTGCAGCTTCCCTTCTTCCTCGCGGCGGCTTAGTCGCTCCCGGGGGACTTGGTGGCGCGGCACTTCGAAGTTTCGGCGGCGGCTCGCTTTGTAGCGGGGTGGAGGGCCTGTCCCCGTCTGGTGGTGCCGCCTACACAACGGCTGCGGCCTACGGCTCTTGACCCCAGATTGGATCTGGGTGGTGCCCGACCTGGTTGTGGCTGCCTGTCAGGCGTGGTGGCGGCGAGTCTCGCGGCCTCTGGGCATCGTGGAGGTGCCGGCGGCGGCGTGTGCTCAGCCTGGTGGTGGCGGCGGCCGTGCACGGGAGTTGGATTCCTTCGAACAGATCTAGGTGAAAACTTGCATTCGGCTACTGCCAAGGCCGACAGTGGCGGCGCTATCTGCGTCGTCCCCTTTTGGAAGGCATCGCCGTGGAGAAGTTCAAGGACACTCTCTGATACCTCCAGGGGAAACCCTAGATCGGATGATCGGATGACAGCGGCGCTCTAGTGTTGTTCCTCCCTTGGGGGCGTCATTCTTGGAGGTACACACGTGATCGAGGGACCAGAGGATGGATTCTTTGGTGGAGCGGTGCGTCATCTCACACATTGATGGCGGCAGGATCTCGGCGGCATGGTGTTGTGGTGACTCGTCATCCGATGCATGGAGATGGACTCACGCAGGAGGAGGAGGCTGTCTGGCGTCATGGTGGCGTCGATGGCAGAGAGGCCTGGCAAGGTCGATGCATCAATTCCGCTCTGAGGATGGATCGATGGAAGATGGAAGTGACGGCCCTCGCAGCATGCGGTGCTCACTGGGAGTGTGTCAGACCGAGGTGTGACCCAATCCAGGTAGTGGCTTGGACGGGGCATCCGGCTTTAGATGTTAGGCTTTGGTGCGATGTTTGTTTGGTATTAGGCCCGGACATTCGGCACACCTTCATCAAGGGGATAGGAGTAGCAACAGAGTTGCCAAGATGGTGGCTTCAGGCTTATTGATGTATCACTTTGTATGGTCTTTGGAAATAAATAATAAAATGGCTGTATGCATCATCCAGATGCAGAGGCCGGGGGTACATGCTCCTTTTCTTAAAAAAGGGGGACGACGTCTGCCTGGAGACTCAGAGAGTATGTAGTTCATCTCGCAATGATTTTATACTAATGTCAAACTGTCTAGCACATGCTACTCAATCAACCACAAATCAGTCCAATGATCTCATCTTGTTGTTGTATTATAGCGAGCTAGATGTCTCTTTGTGTGAGTACCATTTCCGTATTTAGGGAAGCAGACCAATCTAGGAAAGACATGATCTCCAATTCATGTGGTTGTCGTAACTTAGTCAACTCCTAATGGTCCGAGTACAATTTCATCTTTTTTGGAAAACATGATGTTTTGATTATAGATGCAATCTCTTGTACAACATTGAAATTGTTCTTCAGACTACGAGTTATATATTGGGTGAAAGCCAGGCGACGACGACTAGAAAAATACTAGTTAAGTTTTTGGCTAGAACTAATTCATCTCCAACTCTAACGGAACACAAAATATTCGACCCTAGAAGTTGCTAATCAGTCAGACATGATAGTGCCATGCCTGCTTTTTCATCTCGGCCCGTCCTAACGACCGCCTCTGCAACTCCCACTTAGACAAGATCATGGCATGCGGCTTCGACTCCAGCGACCGCTAGGTGAGGAGTATCCACACGGAAAGGGCCAAGCCAACAATGTACCTAGAGGTTCCGGTGTTCGTCACGTGAGCAGTGATGAGGGATGCAGCCTGACGTTGGACCTGAAGCCAAACAAGTTCCACCATAGTGACTCCATGGTGGTTAACGGCGAGAGGTACATGCACTTCATCAGGGGCTATGGCCTGGAGGTGCGCGACTGCGTCGAGGTCTGGGAATTCTGGCGGAAACCTGAGTGTCGTCTACGCTCTTGATCGCCAAGAGAGATGACGTTTGCCCCGAGACTCAGACAGTATGTGGTTCCTCTTGCTGGGATCTTATACTACATGGGAAACTGTCTAGCAGATGGTACTCAATCGACCGCAAACCAGTTTAGTGATACCATCTTATGATTGTATCATATTGATCCAGCTGTCCCTTGGTGTGAGTACCATTTCCATCTTTTGGAAGCAGACCAATCTAGGAAGAAATGATCTCCAAATAATGCGGTTGTTGCATCTTAGTCAGCTAGCTATCCTAATGGTCCAAGTACAATTTCATCTTTTTCATAAAACATGATTTTTAAATTATGGATGCAATCTCGTATAACATTGAAATTGTTCTTCAGAGTATGACTTATACATTGGGCGCAAGGCGGGCAACGAAGACTAGACAAACTACCATAGAGATTCTGCCTAAAATCAATTCATGTCTGAAAGCACATTTGCTCCCTTGGTGGTTTTGGTAATTAATGTCAACATACATGTTTTGGGATAACATCTTTATCTAGTATATTTTAGATAACTTACAGTGGCATGGCAAGGACATGAGGATGTGGACCCCTTCAAAATGCTAAGGAGAAGAATTGGCAAAACTCCAAGCCACTTCATTTTTGGTTAAGTGATCCAAGATCACATTGAGTCCATAGGAAAGGCAATACTATTAAAATGGGATGAGGTTTTGATCATGACTCAATTGCTCAAGTGCTTAGTGATATTGCTCCAAAAATCCTCAAACACTTCTCCACATCACATCTGTCCAAAAACCTAAAGTATCATCTCGGTCCCACCGAAAATCTATATCACATACTCACCGAGTTGATCACACACACTGCCTAAGCCAAACCCTAGTGCGGGAGTCCTGGATTAGGGGGTATACGGACAGCCGGACTATATACTTTGGCCGGACTGTTGGACCGTGAAGATACAAGACTCAAGACTTTGTCCCGTGTCCGGATGGGACTCTCCTTTGCATGGAAGACAAGCTTGGTGATCCAGATATTAGATTTCCTTCTTTGTAACCGACTCTATGTAAACCCTAGCCCCCTCCGGTGTCTATATAAACTGGAGGGTTTGGTCCGTATAGGGACGATCACAACAATCATAATCATCATAGGCTAGCTTCTAGGGTTTAGCCTCTACGATCTCGTGGTAGATCAACTCTTGTAATACTCATATCATCAAGATCAAACAAGCAGGAAGTAGGGTTTTACCTCCATCGAGAGGGCCCGAACCTGGGTAAAACATTGTGCCCCTTGCTTCCAGTTACCATTAGCCTTAGACGCACAGATCAGGACCCCCTACCCGAGATCCGCCGGTTTTGACACCGACATTGGTGCTTTCATTGAGAGTTCCTCCATGTCGTCGCTGCAAGGCCCGATGGCTCCTTCAATCATCAAGAACACGGTCCAGGGTGAGACTTTTCTCCCCGGACAGATCTTCATGTTCGGCGGCCTCGCACTACGGGCCAATTCTCTCGGCCATCTGGAGCAGATCAACAGCTACGCCCCTGGCCATCAGGTCAGGTTCGAAAACTTGAATGACACGGCCGATGCCCACGAAGACTTGATCTTCGGCGGATTCAGGCCTACGCTAGGAACGCCGAACAGTCACGACGAGCATGGCTTAGACCTGCTGTCGGACAATACTCGGGATATCGCGCGTGCAGGAGCCCCGGACCTAAATCCGGGGCAGATTGCGTCATCCGAGGACGGGTGGATGGACCCTGCCCCGGAGGTCGCACACTCATCGGCGGTAGAGCCAAACACGGACTTCATCCCCAAGGAAGCCTGTGTCTCCGGACCCCTGGACTTGTGTCCGGCTGTAGGTCCCATACCGCGCGCCCCCAAGCCCGCCGATTCTGGCTGGGCTCTAGTAATGGAATTTGCCGCTGCGAATATCTTCCATCACTCGCCCTTTGGCGACATGCTGAACTCATTAAAGTCTCTCTCCTTGTCAAGAGACTCTTGGCTGAACTATGTCTGGCCCAAGGGGGAAGAAGGCAACAAGGGAATTCGTTGCCCACCCACCACCCACTTCATAGCCACGGTCGATGATTTAACCGACGTGCTTGATTTTGACTCCAAAGACATCGACAGTTTGGACGCCGATGTAGGAGATGAACAGGAATCATCGACCATGGGGCGATGGATAGCCACCTCCTAATACGATATATATATGGTGGACACTCCAAAAGAAACCAAGGGCGACCAAGCAATGGAGGATAACCCCTCAAGGAAGAAGGCAAAGTATGAATGTCATCAGCAACGCCCCAAGCCCCGCCACAACAATATCGACACAGGAGTCAAAAACAATCCGGATGGTGCCAAAGATAAATACAATCCCGATCAGCCTGCCTTTGAGCAGGTCGTACAGGCGACGGACGAATACTGGGAGGAGGAAAATTATGTGCCCCCCTCTGAAGATGAGGTGAGCCTCGGCGATGACGAATTCGACGTGCCTGAGGATCCCGCAGAGCAAGTTCGCTTTAAGCGACAGCTTATAGCCACGGCGAAAAGCCTGATAAAGAAGCAACAACAGCTCAAAACTGATCAAGATTTTCTCACAGATAGATGGACCAAGGTCCTGGCAACCAAGGAGTACGGACTCGACCGCCACACCAAGGGGCACATAAAGCACAATTTGCTACCTCAACCTGAGAAGGAGGTCCTAAAGCCCACACGCCGACGACAATATACCATGGTCCGGGGCAATACGTAGGAAACGCGAGGCAACATCCACAAACCTCTACGAAATAGACATAAGCGTCACCAAAATAATGACGACGGTCAAGACAAGGGAGTGGGTGCCGAATTCCGCGAACCCCATTCCAGTCAACGGAAATAGAAAAACTCAGGTCCATTCGGCCCGAGCAGCATACTCGACCAACCATGTAAAATTCACGGCACCCCTAGAGTGGCGGCCAAGCATACCAATAGAGAGTGCCAGATCCTCAAAACCAAACAGCCGGTCGAACGCCGGAAACAATGAAAGGATGTCTCAAACAACGAGAAGCCCAGACCACCAAATATGGCGAGGTCAAAGGAAGATCCCCCGTAGCACAAAAATACGGCCGACCATCTCCGAAAAATCGACCGTCGGGACAATACCAACCATAGCAACTTAATTGCACTTACTATCAACCGAATAGTTTGTGGGTTCTATCTCACATGAGCCCCTATGGGCATAAACAATAGCTCAAACTCGCCGCGTTAGGACAAAATTTGCTAGATAGGTGTTGACCACTCGAGTATCAAAACCCATTAATAAACATCTTCTAACAGATGTCATCCCAGGTGTAAAAGCCAAGTTTTACAGGCCCATCACCCTGGAGGTTGTTTTCGGATAACTAAACAAATACCACGCCAAAGAATAAGTCTTCGGCATTGTCCCCTTATACAATAACTACCATATACTATCGGGATGAACTGCGTTGACTAGACTCAACGGGGTACAACATAAGGCCAAACACACATGACACAGTCACGATTATGGGCAAGGCCGAACTCCATCCTTAGAGTGGAAATTATACCGCCGCTGGGATAGCGAGTGGTGCCCGCTTACCGAATATCGATTCGACAACCAACTACCCGGACACCAACTACGGAGTCCGAGCTACTTTACGGCATGATACCTTGGCTCGACCAGGCTCCGATCGGACACCCATGTGACATATAACTGCCTCTGAACATTTGTCTCTACAGACTGACTTTTTCGCAGAAAAGGACTGGCGAAATGGAATCCGCTCGGACGAGCAAGGCGTGAACACATAAGTAGCCTCCCCCCCATCAAAGGAGACAATCCGAACACACTTAGGATCCGCACACCGCCTCCTCCAGTCCGGCCACGACAGGTTCCGCCAGCACACCTCTTTTTATAAGCATAAGCCGTACTCATATGCATAGACATGTCACTCTACTACAATACGTAGACTTGAATAACACTCACCGGCCACTGTTCCTCATTGACGCCTTTTTCGTCATAAACGGCACCCGTACATCGTGTTATGACCCACTATGCCAGGGGCTTCATAGTACCCATAATCTGGCAGCAAAGTCCGACCACCTTTTCGGTTGCTCGACACCCCAAACTTATAGCACTATATGCATCAGCTCCGAATCATGTCTTGGGTCATTAGTTGGGTTTGCCCGGCTCCCATGTTTTGGTACCTTACATTCCGCTCTATCAGCTAAGGTAGCGCTGGGAGAACTACTGCGATTGTGTCCCGGTTCTTCCGGACGAGCACCTCAGTAGAGAAAGCCAAAAACTGACTGTCATGATACGGCGAGAGCTGGTCAGCTGTTTGAGAGGTTGTAAAATCTTTAAAGATTTATTCGGCACAATGCCATAACAAATGCAGAGTGCGACGGATTGGTCTTCCGATCAGGCGTTGTTAGAGCCCCTCGTACGTTCTTCCGAATACCAGGGGCTGCGCCTACCATACTCGAATTCCTATGGCTAAGTGAGAGTGATAAAGCCCTATAGTCTGATTGCCTGGTTTGTGGTGATGAACACCTCCTTAAAGGACCCAACAATGGGATAAAGAGTGTTCAGGTATGTCCCGAACACCCCCGTACTTTTTACGTGGGGGCAGAAGCCGATGACTGGCCAACTCTCAGGATTTATATACACTAAGCGGCTGCACAGGAAAGAACAAACGTTCATATAACAGGCAATAAATAATAATAGTACCATTACCCCACATTACAAAAGACGGCATGACTGCCTTCAGGCAAATATAGTGTCTTTGGTACATTGATCTGCCACAAGGTGGGCTCCTTTCAGGACACCTTCATAGTATAATTCGGGCTTGCGATGCTCCTTACACTCTGGTGGTCCCTCAGTCATCAGCTTCTCAGCATCAAGCTTCCCCCAGTGCACCTTCACACGGGAAAACGCCATGCGGGCACCTTCTATACAAACGGATCGCTTAATGACTTCGAGCTAAGGGCAAGCACCAACAATCCGCTTCACGAGCCCAAAGTAGCTGCTTGGAATTGGCTCCGCAGGCCACAGTCGGACAACTAAGCCCTTCATGGCTAGTTCGGCCGCCTGGTGCAGTTCGAGCAGCTGTTTCAGCTGGTCGATAAAGGGTACCGGATAGTTCGGTGCCAAATACTGCGACCAGAAATGCTTCTCTGCAGACTTCTTCTCCTCAGATCGGTAGAACTGGGCAGCATTAGATATGCTGCGCGGCAGGTCCGCAAACGCCCCTGAAGAAACAAGAATTCAGTTCGTCGCTTAGAGCTCCTCCCTTTACTACATAAAAATTGCTTGGAGAACAAAAAGCCTTACCAGCCGCAACCCTTCATGCCTCTTGAATGTCCTTCAGCGCACCTCGGGCTTCTTCCCGAGCATTATCTGCGGCCTGGAGAGCCTGGGCGAGTTCGGATTCTTTCCCTGTTAGACTCAGCTCCAAGGTCTCGCCTTTCTTCACGGCCTCGTGGAGCTCTCGCTCAGCTTCAATGACCCTGGCCTCATGCTTCTCACGAAGAGCCTGCTCTGCAGCGGCCTTCTTGTTGGCTTCGGCCACAACCTTCTTCAATGCCTCAATTTCGGCACTAGCTCCTAAAAGCATACAATAAAAAATATTTTCATCAGGCACAACTACTCATTCGTGTCGAATTTAGGACAAGGTTTGAACATACCTTGCTTGTCCTCCAACTGCTTCTTCACGCGGCCAAGTTCTTCTTTGGCCCGTTCCAAACTCCGCTTTAGTCCGTACACCTCTGCATTATGAGAGGTGGTCGTTGCTACGGACGCCTGTTTTCAAACAAAGTGATATATGTCATTTACCGAGTCTCCTGTGAAGTGGAAATTTGATCCCCTGTCCGGCTCTCTCTCTTTCACCGGACAGTGCATCAGGGGCTACTACTCATACTATGACAATCTTCAAAGGTTTCTAAAAACATACCTCAAAGCCTTTTATAAGGCTAAGGCAGGATTCATTCAGTCCGCTCTTAGCGGACTGAATCTTTTCAATCACCGCACCCATGAAGGCGCGATGTTCATCCACGATGGACGCACTCTTTAGCGCTGTCAATAGGCCGCCTAGCAACTCTGCTTGGACAGAGGTTGCTGGCGGAGCGGGCGGGCCTCCCCCCGTCAAAGGTGGCTGCTCGCCAGATTATGGAGCTTTAAAGGTCTCCAGGACCGTGTCCGGCTGCGGGCCGAATCCAAGATCACCCCCGCCATCAACAAGCATGGGAACCGCCGCGCCCGTGTATCCAGCCCCAGAGATATGCCCCCTGGTCCAGGTCCCGCTGAGATGACACCTCGGTGTCGCGCCTACGCTTCGGGGAAGGTGCCCCTGGAGGCGTCTCGCTCTCCGGGGCATCTGAGCTTAACGAGTCCTCCGATGAGGATTGTCCGGCGTGGGTCCTCGCCGGGCTGCACAAAGTATGACGACAGTTAAAACTACTACATCCTAATGACCTTGGGCATGTAGGCGTGTTCGGATTTTGTATACTCACGACTTTACCAGGGGCTGGGCCCTGGGATCCCACTCCGGGCTGCTATGGGCAGCTGTGGTGGACGCCTCCGGGAGGGAGCCTTTCCCCCTCTTCGGCAATCAACCTCCAGGGATGAGGAAGCCGTTCTTTTCTCCCCTCCCCTGTGGAGGGCTCATCTTCTTCCTCCTCCTCTTCGTCTTCTGAGGAGGGATGGCCGCTGGAGTCTTCGGATTTTGTGACCGAAGTATCGCGGCGATGGAGGTCGCTCCGGGTCTTCTTGACCTTCTTGGAGGCCTCTTTCTTTGGCGCCTCGTAAGGCACTGGGACCAGCATCTTCGTTAGAAGAGGTCCTGCCGGTTCCTCCGGCAGCGGGCCGGACAGTGTATCCGCCCCATCTTTTTCGTCGGTTCCTGGAATTATTGTAGAAAGCATGATAAAAGCATCTCCCTCGGGACATACCAGCTAAAAATGGGTGAAAAAAGCACAATAATGACTTACCGGACTAGCAGAGCGGGATAGCTGATACCCGCGGTCCTCGGTAGAACCCGGCCACGTCTTGCCGAACTTGAAGAGCACCTTCCAGATGTCCTTGTGGGAGGAGCCGTAGAGCTCCCGTAGGGTCTGGTGCTCGGTTGGGTCGTATTCCCACAAAATGCAGGCTCGACACTGGCAAGGGAGAATCAGGCGAACCAACATCACCTAGACTACGTTGACAAGTTTGGCATCCTTATCGACCATGCTCTGGACGCGCGTTTGGAGCACTGAAAGCTCGTCGGATGAGGACCAGTTCAGGCCCTTCTCAGGCCAAGACGTAAGCCACAGTGGGGCTCCGGATCTGAATTTTCAGGAGCAGCGGCTCACTTTTTACCGCGTGGTTCGGTGATATAGAACCACTGCTGCTGCCACTCCTTGACGGAATCATTGAAGGCGCCCATCGGCCATATGACCTTAGGCATCTTGCTCACCATAGCGCCGCCGCACTTGGCGTGCTCACCATTCACCACCTTGGGCTTCACGTTGAAGATCTTCAACCATAAACCGAAGTGGGGCGAAATACGGAGAAAGGCCTCACACACGACGATGAATGTCGAGATATTAAGGAAAGAATTTGGGGACAGATTATGAAAATCAATCCCGTAATAATACATGATGCCGCGAACAAAGGGATGAAGGGGAAACCCGAGCCCGCGGACAAAATGAGGAAGGAAAACGACCCTCTCGTGGGGCTTCGGAGTGGGGATGATCTGTCCCACCGGTGGAAGACGGTGGCCGATTTGCTTGGCCAGGTACCCGGCCTCTCGGAGCTTTTTGATACCCCTCTCCCGGACGGTCGAAACCATCCATTTGCCTCCTGCTCCGGATCCGGACATCTTCGGAGAACCTCTCTTCGGTGGAGAAGAAAAGTGCTTGGGCGTTAGGACTCGAGCAAAGGGGAATGGACTAGTGGAAGGGAAAGGCATGGGTAAAGAGGAAGAGACCTTGTCTCTTTATAGAGGCGGTAGAAGCTTTTTGTGCCTCCCCACTTGCCTGGTGGAACCCGCCCGTTTCCCATTTGCCGCGATTAGCGGTGCGGTTGGGCTACCCATGCCCGTGTTAATGAAAATCCCATGATAAGGGGACATGATCTCTACTTCGACAAAACGTGCCAAGGAAACCGCCTCGCAATATGCGCTATGGCTGGTTGTGGGAAAATGGTTCGAATAATGACCCGACCGTAGTGTCATGTCATGTTGTTTGAAGTTGTTAGCAGATTACATTTGTGGAATATCATTCTTTCTACGGTGGTATGTGAAGATCATCTTGCAGATCCGGACATGATTTAAGTGTTTAGTAATTGCTTTGGAGTATTCGGAGAGGGAACCCGCCTTGCAATGCCGAAGACAAAATGCGCGCCGGACTCATCGTCATTGAAGCCTGGTTCAGGGGCTACTGAGGGAGTCCCGGATTAGGGGGTATACGGACAACCGGACTATATACTTTGGCCGGACTATTGGACCGTGAAGATACAAGACTCAAGACTTCGTCCCGTGTCCGGATGGGACTCTCCTTTGCGTGGAAGACAAGCTTGGCGATCGAGATATTAGATTTCCTTCTTTGTAACCGACTCTGTGTAAACCCTAGCCCCCTCCGGTGTCTATATAAACCGGAGGGTTTGGTCCGTATAGGGACGATCACAACAATCATAATCATCATAGGCTAGCTTCTAGGGTTTAGCCTCTATGATCTCGTGGTTGATCAACTCTTGTAATACTCATATCATCAAGATCAATCAAGCAAGAAGTAGGGTTTTACCTCCATCGAGAGGGCCCAAACCTGGGTAAAACATTGTGTCCCTTGCCTCCTGTTACCATTAGCCTTAGACGCACAGATCGTGACCCCCTACCCGAGATCCGCCGGTTTTGACACCGACACCTAGCATTTTGGTTCAACCGACATGGATTTTGGTCTCACTGAGATGGCATGACCAAGTTTCTGTGATGAAGTTGCTTCATTCTGGAGTTACCGAGATGAAGCAATCAGAACTACCAAAACAAGGTCTTACCCTAGCCATTGCACTTCGATCGCATCGAGGTGTTCTGACCGGTCTCACCGAAACCTCCAGCATTCGAATCTTTTACACTAGTCAGTCTCACCAAGATTTCGGTCCGGTGTCACCGAGTTGGGTCAGAGACTTGTAATGGTAGGATCTTTGGTTGAAGTCTATATATACCCCTCCACCCCACTTACTATCTAAGAGAGCCATTAGGACGAACCACTACTTCCACCACTCAGTTTCCGAGAGAGAACCACCTACTCATGTGTTGAGATCAAGAGATTCCAATCCTACCATTTGAACCTTGATTTCTAGCATTTCCCAAGTTGCTTTCCATTTAATCCTCTCTTCTACCAAAGCCAAATCTGTGAGAGAGTGATTGAGTGTTGGGGAGACTATCATTTGAAGCACAAGAGCAAGGAATTAATCATCAACTACGCATCTATTACCTTTTGGAGAGTGGCATCTCCTAGATTGGTTAGGTGTCACTTGGGAGCCTCCAAGATCTTGTGGAGTTGAACCAAGGAGTTTGTAAGGGCAAGGAGATTGCCTACTTCGTGAAGATCTACCCGAGTGAGGCTAGTCCTTCGTGGGCATAAGCCATGGTGGAATAGACAAGGTTGCTTCTTTGTGGAACCTCCATGGGTGGAGTCCTCCATGGACTCATGCAGCCGTTACCCTCTGTGGGTTGAAGTCTCCATCAACGTGTACGATAGCACCACCTATCGGAACCACGCCAAAAAACACCGTGCCTTCATTATGTTTGTGATATAGATTTTTGGTGGGACCAACATGGTAACCAAAGTTTCACTCGAATATCATTCGTGTAACCATAGGGACCGATATGAATGTCCACGGCTCCGCTATCGGTCATTGAACGAAGGGGTTTCGTTCATATCTATGATCTACCGAACCTACAAAATCAAAAGCTTAGGTAATCACAATATGTTGAGTGCTAGTGGTACGGGAGTAATGATAATATATTGTTGGAATTGTTTCATTAATATCTAGGATAGTTCTGAGAGGTTCCGGAAGCGTTTTGGGGCCACTGGAAGGGTTTCGGTGAATATCGGGTAATACTGGGTATTACTGGTTAACTATATATAGGTGGAAAATGTTTCCGAGGATGTTAAATTATATATATATATATATATATATAATGCTCTAAAATGTTTAATATGAATATATATTTAATTTAATATCAATGGGCTTGATAAGGCTAAGAGATGGAGAAGGAATTAGGGCACAAGAGCCCAATACGGAGGCGCCTCCCCTTTCCCCTATGGGAGGCCGAATCCTAGTGGGGGGGGGACTCCACCTTCCCCCCTTGGACGACGCAAGTGGAAGGGAGTCCTTCCCACCTTTGTGGCACCCCTCCTCTCCCCTAAACCAATATATACTAGAGGATTTCCACCCTATGCGACATAAGTTTTGGAGCTTCCTCTAGTTGATCTAGTTCTAGTTCTAGTTGGTCCTAGCTGACTATTTAGAGATAACCCTAGCCACCTCTAATTCTCATAATTAGAAGCCCCCGTGTGGTTCTAATCTCCTCCCTCTAATTCTTCGGCGAAAATTAGCTCTGGACGGTGAAGCACTGCCGGATCGTGAAGACCGTACGCTTGCGACCAAGTAAAGAGGTCGTGCTTTTGGTCTTCCATTCGAGGGCGGTTCGTGGGATCGTCATCGACGTTCGAGGAAATCCAATTATGATATACACCGACTCATCTACTTCCATTGTGCTACCTCTTGAGCTTGCGTTGGTTTTCCCTTGAAGAGGAAAGGGTGATGCAGCAAAGTAGCATAAGTATTTCCCTTAGTTTTGAGAACCAAGGTATCAATCCAGTAGGAGACGACGCACAAGTCACCGAATACCTGCACAAACAATCAAAAACTTGCAACCAACGCGATAAAGGGGTTGTCAATCCCTTCACGGTCACTCGCAAAAGTGAAATCTAATAGAGATAATAAAGTAAATATTTTTGGTATTTTTGTTGTATAGATTGGAAAGTAAAGATTGCAAAATAGTAAATGAGATTCAATATAATGGAAAAGAGACTTAATATAATGGAAAAGAGACCCGGGAGCCATAGGTTTCACTAATGGCTTCTCTCGAGATAGCAAGTATTACGGTGGGTGAGCAAATTACTGCCGAGTAATTGATAGAAAAGGGCATAATTATGATGACATCTAAGGCAATGATCATGAACATAGGCATCATGTCCATGTCAAGTAGACCAACTCCTGCCCGCATCTACTACTATTACTCCACACATCGACCGCTATCCAGCATGCATCTAGAGTATTAAGATCATAAGAACGGAGTAACACATTAATCAAGAGGACATGATGTAGAGGGATAAACTCAAGCAATATGATATAAACCCCATCTTTTTATCATCGATGGCAACAATACAATATATGCCTTGCTGCCCCTACTGTCACTGGGAAAGGACACCGCAAGATTGAACCAAAAGCTAAGCACTTCTCCCATGGCAAGAAATATCAATCTAATAGGCCAAACTAAACCCGATAATTCGAAGAGACTTGCAAAGATATCAAATCATGCATATAAGAATTCAGAGAAGAACCAAATAATATTCATAGATAATCTTAATCATAAATCCACAATTCATCGGATCTTGGCAAACACACCGCAAAATAATATTACATCAAATAGATCTCCAAGAACATCGAGGAGAACTTTGTATTAAGAATCAAAGAGAGAGAAGAAGACATCTAGCTAATAACTATGGACCCGAAGGTCTGTGGTAAACTACTCACGCTTCATCGGAGAGGTAATGGTGTTGATGTAGAAGCTGTCATGACCGGCTTTCCGGGATATTAATTTTCCAGAAAATGGCCCTTGTGCTCACCAGCCCCAGGATTACTGTTAGCTGATGAGGCACCAACTTGATACAGAAATTCCAAGCAAAGTACAAAATAAGTAGTACAAGACCATTCTGACCTATGAGTACAACAAATGGTTTCTAGTGGTTGATGGCGGAAGCGGTTTGTGGATCATCACCGTCTATGGGACTCCATTTCCCACAGGAACAGTTGACCAGGTTAACTCCTATCTTCGCGAGGCTGCTATCACCGTTGCTTAGTTTCCGGGTCTGTCATCGCAACGCTCCTCTCCATGCAAGAAATCTGGCCAAGACAATAGCCGGGGACAAGCCAGTGAGTACTTTGAATGTACTTGCAAACATTATGAACACATGTATAATATGACAAATCATGCTCTAAAATATTCTATGGTCACAATGTCAGTCATCTCTGATGCATGCAAGTAGGTTATTTATATGCAACATGAATATGTAGTAACAGAGTAGTAATAAAGTGCATCGATCGGGTGTCTGAAGCGACGCCTCAAAAGGATAGTAAATAACGAGCATGCCTCAGTCGGGCGTCTGAGCGACACCACATAAAGCGCTTATAAATAATAGAAACAACAAGCATGCCACAGTCGGGCGTCTCAGCGACACCACATAAAGGGCTTATACGGTAAATAATTAACAAGCATGCCACAGTCGGGCGTCTGTGCAACACCACATAAAGGGCTTATAAGGAAAGCAATCATAGTGAATATCCAGGAGGTAGAACCGTCCCAGGGATACTCAATAAATCAAGTAACGAAAATAGTTAGTCCATAATGATAATGATCATAATCATCATATGTCACCGGTCATAATCAATGTTCTGGTTTAGTAGTTTCTCCTCCGAAGACCGACACTAAGACCGACACTTGACCCAACCCAGACTGTAGTCCTTAACCATGGACACGGCTATTCAAATAGATTTAATCTCTGCAGAGGGTGTACTCTTTACCCACGAGTAACGGATTCCTTTAGTCCATCGGACTAATTCCGTCTATGGTCTTTTAATTGAAAACACACCTGACTTGCACACACCAGCTTAACTTACCGGTGTCTGGAATCACCCACGACACATGTCAAGCAAAACTCTAAGTGGGGAGGCTACAACCTCGCGTAGCATGGGATCAAATTTATATCGCGCGCTCTAAGGGGTGGCCTCCCCTCTCGGTCCCAACCGGAAACACCCATGCCCCCTGACCGGATGACTGGCTTTAATCCATGGCCATGGTACCCTCATCCCGGCCCCTCTGTACGGTGTGTGCTAGAAAGGGGTTGACAACTTACTAAACCGTAACCTACCTATGGCAGGGACAAGTGGTAGTACGAAACAAGTGTGGGGGTTACCTGACAAGACTCGATCTATGGTGGACTCAGGAGATTTAAGTATTTCCTACATGATCAGCATCACAACTTACACTTCAACCAACACACAGAATCTCCACTCGGCATGCCTCATTATGCCATACCGGACACAACCGTCACGACGGAGGACTAGGGACTAGCCCGTGTCTACCCAAGACCGAGGCTTTCCCGGGTTCCTTCCGGTATGCATGAAAGGCATATGAGGATGATCACTGTCCCAAACATATCAAACTTCACTATCATGAAATTATCAATATGCACTCACGAGTTTGAACATATCGTCACATAAAATAACGGGTTCTCCGTGTCGAGGTGGTATTGTAACCATGTCAGACAACAAACGCAAAATTATGCCAGAGTTCAGAATGCTTGCCTTCAAGTTGTGGAGGGGTGAGGAGCACTCCAAAACTTTTGAAAGTTATAATCTCCCCTCCAAATTCCTATTTTGAAAATATTCAAATTAACACATACTTTAAAAACAGTACAAAAAAGTTTCTTGGAAAATTTTCAAATAAATCTTAAAATAAACTAGACTAAATTGGAGAGAGGTAGGAAAAAGAATCAACTCATTTGAGGTTTTATTTAAAAAGATATAGCCAGTAAAAGTTTAGTCAAATCTCTGGTTTTTAAATAAAACAGAAAAAGAAAAGAAAACGATACACGTCGAAGACGTACTCTGGAAATACGTTTCCACTTACGCCTGCGTGGACCGGCGCTGGTCACTGACAGTGGGCCCGTCTGGCCCACTGGTCAGGTTTGACCAGTCCACGCGCTCCTCTTCCTCCTCTGTCCGAGTGGGGCGGGGCTCCGGCGACCGCTGCCGTCGAACGGCGGCTCCCCACGGGGATCCAAGGACAGGGATAGATCCGCAAGATCAGGTCGGTCCTTCTGGTGGCCGACGTGCCGGCGGGGACGGAGGGAGTCGCCGGCGGCAAGCTTCGCGGCGGCCGGTGGCTTCGGGAGTTTTGGGGATTTGAACTACGGTGGCTTTCGATCACGTTTGAGGTGCTAGGCGGCTCCGCAAGGGCGAGGGGAGAAGGTTGGTAGCACTGGTTGGACTGGAGGGGCTCTGCTCGTGACGAAATGTATTGGGACATGGCGGTGGCCGAACTGGCCGGAGTCGGGGAAGACGGCTTTCCCACGACGATTGCTGACTGTGGGGGTGCCATGTGGGTGGCCTGAGGTCGCCTGAGTGCTCGAATGAGTTCGGGGGCCTCCTTTTATAGCGCGACGAGGTCGGTTCCACGGCGGTGGATAAGGATGCCGGCGACCGCCGTTCTGTAGCTTGCAGGGCACCGTGTCGGGGTTGGGGATGGCGGCAGGAGGTAGCGGACGAGCGGGCACTGCTCCAGGGGCGAGCTGGCGAGCAGGAGTGGCTCGGGCGGCGCTGACCAATGCAGAGGCTGTCGGGCGGCAGTGGCGGCTAGCTTCTGGCTTGCCGGAGACGTGGCGAGGGGCTGTGGTGCTCATGAGGAGGTACGGGTCGAGGCTTGGTCCTACGCTGCGAGCGGCAGAGGGTTTGGATAAGCTCAGGGAAAAGGCCAGGGGCGCGGTGGCTCGGGTGCGGCACGTGCAAAACGCGTGCTCTGAGCGCGCCCGGAGCACGCCCACCAGGTGCTCGGCGAAATGCCAGCGCATGCCACAGAGCTTGGGTGAGGCTGGCAATTAGCAGACCTAGGTTAGGAGTAGCTAGGAGCTTAGTGGACAAGGTTGCTGGGTTAGTGGATCGAGTTCATATAGCAAACTAAAATTCATGTCAAAAATGATCATGCCCATAAGGTGTTTGACAAAATTCGAAGGGCACTAAGGCATTTCTTGGAGTGGCCAAACTCTCCAGGCTAGTGTCTCTTTGGATGCATGAGAGGGTGGTGAAGTTAGTTTGTCAAAAGAATAGACTTGTTAGTGTAAGATTTTAAGAAAACCAATTCTAGACAGAAAGTTAAGGGCACCGTTTCATGGACCAAAAATCTCCCAATGGATCCAATCTCCTCGGCTTAAGGGTTTGGTAAGGTGGGCTATAAGTAGGTACAAGAATCACAGCAAAAATGACATGTTAAAATATGGTTGCTGTACAAATCACCAAGCTGGACCAGAATGAAAAGAGGTTGATACACTCATTTTTTTCAAAGAACATCAATGGGTTTTTGCATAAAGATGAATAATATACTCCTACTGACATCTCCTAATTTTGGTAGAAGTTTTAAAGAAATATTCAAATAGGTTGTAGTGCAAAATTGCCCACTGAACCAGATTTGAAAACTTGGTGTAGAACTCAAAATATCCAATGAATGAAATATATTTTTTGCATAAAAGCGATTTAAAAACATCACATGACATCCCCAAATTTTGGTGGGATTTTTAAATAAATTTATCAAAGGGTTGCAGTGCAAATGGAACCGTAAAACTCATGAAAAACTAATTTAGAGAAATAAAGCTCAGGGAAAAAATAATTATATAGATAATCCCATTGATAAAAGAATTGTTTTATTTGAGAGGGGAAATAAGTCCAATAATGACTGAGAAGTTTTCACTTGGGGTAAAAACTCCATGATAATAAACGGAAGAATGGCTCCGAAATCAAAAGGAAATCCAGAAAATAAAAGATTAAGTTTCCTGGCAAAATTTTAATTAATAAAACAAGGTTAAAATTTTGGGGTGTCACAACACTACCCCCCTAAAAAAATCTCGACCTCGAGATTTGCTAAGAGTTGTTTTAGAAATACCATTCCTGTTAGTTTAAACCAAAAGGTTTATTCATAGCACAATACTTGCGTCGTCGATGTTGGTCTTTGGCAGCTACGCCCGAGATTAAAAATGCAATTGCACATCAACATACTCATGCAAGACTACTATTAAAAATAGAGGCGCACAAGGAAACAACATTTAATTACGGCGATATAGGATCACACAGTTACAAGGCGAGGACATACTAAGACTCGGTACAGCTCGAGTGACTCAGTCTACCTCGTTAATATCTAAGCGGGCTTGCCTTGCGGACGTCGAGGCTTCCCCACGGTTTTCGCCATTGGGATTAGCTGGAGGGGGTTGAGGGACTGCAGGGTCGGGGTCGCGATGATGACCATCTCGGGGATTGTTGGCCACAATCCCGCTGGAGTGTGTTCCCAAAAGGCGACAAAGCACTTCTGGGGTCATCAAGGTGTTTTGGTTGCTAACTGGGGCAGACCTCAAGGACTCGAGCAGTTGTCCGAATAGCCCGACTGGGTTGTCGGCGTTGGGCTCATCTTCTCCTCTTGCCGGGGCTCGGCGGATCAATTCCCCACGAGTTGCGATCAGATCAAGAGTGATTTGGTCGAATAGATCCTTGAGTGTACCTACATAGCGCACCAGATGCAACAATGCAGGATCCGTCTCATGATCTCCTTTGGCAACCTGGGGTGGCCTACCATACCCGTCACGGCCGGGGTAGTGGCCGGGGTAGTAGTAGAACGAGCGACAGTTAACTCTGGGCGACAAGTGCCAGAGTTGAACTACAGCCTCTCGAGCAGCTTGTTGGATTGCTTGTGGCTCAAAGGAAGTTGTCCTTCCGGTGAACCCGTAGGGGCGTTTTGGGGATAGACCCCTACCATAGATGTGCACGGTGGCCCAGAATTGACGGCTCTCACCGCTCATGGGTCCTTGGTACACCACATATTCTGGAGGCTCTCTAATGCAAAGGCACGGCGGGTGAGGTTCGTGAGCACGGTCACAAAACCTCCAAGGTTATTTGCTGTGGTCTCATTGTGTACGACGGGGCCAGGCATTTTAGCTCGGTTTGGGAAAGAGTTTGTGCTGTGCTGTGTTGAGGCTAACGTGCCCTTTTTATAGAAAAGGGGACGGAATCTTCCTTCGCACGCTTGCGAATGAGACAATTTAGGTGTCGCTCACTGGCGCGTGATCGACAGGCTAGGCTGATGGGTTGGGCACCGACTGCGAAAAGTGTCAGGCTCATGTGTGGCTATCTTACACGAGAAGCTTGGCCGGGGCTAGGTTATGGTCTGGTGGGTTGGTTATCCTAGGTTTATTGACCTGGCTAAGATAGGATTAGCCAATGGTCAGCCTAGCTCTGATACCAAGTTTGGCAGGACCAGCTTTCCGGGATATTAATTTTCCAGAAAATGGCCCTTGTGCTCACCAGCCCTAGGATTACTATTAGCTGATGAGGCACCAACTTGATACAGAAATTCCAAGCAAAGTACAAAATATGTAGTACAAGACCATTCTGGCCTATGAGTACAACAAATGGTTTCTAGTGGTTGATGGCGGAAGCGGTTTGTGGATCATCAGCGTCTATGGGACTCCATTTCCCACAGGAACAACTGACCAAGTTAACTCCTATCTTCGCGAGGCTGCTATCACCCTTGCTTAGTTTCCGGGGCTGTCATCGCAACGCTCCTCTCCATGCAAGAAATCTGGCCAAGACAATAGCCAGGGACAAGCCAGTGAGTACTTTGAATGTACTCGCAAACATTATGAACACGGGTATAATATGAAAAATCATGCTCTAAAATATTCTATGGTCACAACGTCAGTCATCTCTGATGCATGCAAGTAGGTTATTTATATGCAACATGAATATGTAGTAACAGAGTAGTAATAAAGTGCACCGATCGGGTGTCTGAAGCGACGCCTCGAAAGGATAGTAAATAACGAGCATGCCTCAGTCGGGCGTCTGAGTGACACCACATATAGGGCTTATAAATAATAGAAACAACAAGCATGCCACAGTCGGGCGTCTCAGCGACACCACATAAAGGGCTTATACGGTAAATAATTAACAAGCATGCCACAGTCGGGCGTCTGTGCGACACCACATAAAGGGCTTATAAGGAAAGCAATCATAGTGAATATCCAGGAGGTAGAACCGTCCCAGGGATACTCAATAAATCAAGTAATGAAAATATTTAGTCCATAATGATAATAATCATAATCATCATATGTCACCGGTCATAATCAATGTTTTGGTTTAGTAGTTTCTCCTTCGAAGACCGACACTAAGACCGACACTTGACCCAACCCAGACTGTAGTCCTTCACCATGGACATGGCTATTGGAATAGATTTAATCTCTGCAGAGGGTGTACTCTTTACCCACGAGTAACGGATTCCTTTAGTCCATCAGACTAATTCTGTCTACGGTCTTTTAATTGAAAACACACCTGACTTGCACACACCAACTTAACTTACCGGTGATTGGAATCACCCACTACACCTATCAAGAAAAACTCTAATTGGGGAGGCTACAACCTCGCGTAGTATGGGATCAAATTTATATCGCGCGCTCTAAGGTGTGGCCTCCCCTCTCGGTACCAACCGGAAACACCCATGCCCCCTGACCGGATGACTGGCTTTAATCCATGGCCATGGTACCCTCATCCCGGCCCCTCTGTACGGTGTGTGCTAGAAAGGGGTTGACAACTTACTGAACCGTAACCTACCTATGGCAGGGACAAGTGGTAGTACGAAACAAGTGTGGGGGTTACCGGACAAGACTCGATCTATGGTGGACTCTGGAGGTTTAAGTGTTTCCTGCATGATCAGCATAACAACTTACACTTCAACCAACAGACAGAATCTCCACTCGGCATACCTCATCATGCCATATCGGACACAACCGTCACGACGGAGGACTAGGGACTAGCCCGTGTCTACCCAAGACCGAGGCTTTCTCGGGTTCCTTCCGGTATGCATGAAAGGCATATGAGGATGATCACTGTCCCAAACATATCAAACTGCACTATCATGAAATTATCAATATGCACTCACGAGTTTGAACATATCGTCACATAAAATAACAGGTTCTCCGTGTCAAGGTGGTATTGTAACTGTGTCAGACAACACATGCAAAATTATGCCAGAGTTCAGAATGCTTGCCTTCAAGTTGTGGAGGGGTGAGGTGCACTCCAAAACTTTTGAAAGTTATAATCTCCCCTCCAAATTCCTATTTTGAAAATATTCAAATTAACACATACTTTAAAAAAGTACAAAAAAGTTGATTGGAAAATTTTCAAATAAATCTTAAAATAAACTAGACTAAATTGGAGAGAGGTAGGAAAAAGAATCAACTCATTTGGGGTTTTATTTAAAAAGATATAGCCAGTCAAAGTTTAGTCAAATCTCTGGTTTTTAAATAAAACAGAAAAAGAAAAGAAAACGATACACGTCGAAGACATACTCTGTAAATACGTTTCCACTTACGCCTACGTGGACCAGCGCTGGTCACTGACAGTGGGCCCGCCTGGCCCACTGGTCAGGTTTGACCAGTCCACGCGCTCCTCTTCCTCCTCTGTCCGAGCGGGGCGGGGCTCCGGCGACCACCGCCGTCGAACGGCGGCTCCCCATGGGGATCCAAGGACAAGGATAGATCCGCAAGATTAGGGCGGTCCTTCCGGTGGCCGACTTGCCGGCGGGGACGGAAGGAGTCATCGGCGGCAAGCTTCGCGGCGGCCGGTGGCTTCGGGAGTTTTGGGGATTTGAACTACGGTGGCTTTCGATTGCGTTTGAGGTGCTGGGCGGCTCCGCAAGGGCGAGGGGAGAAGGTTGGTAGCACTGGTTGGACTGGAGGGTCTCTGCTCGTGATGAAATGGACTAGGACATGGCGGTGGCCGAACCGGCCGGAGTCAGGGAAGACGGCTTCCCCCCGATGATTGCTGACTGTGGGGGTGCCATGGGTGTGGCCTGAGGTCGCATGAGTGCTCGGATGAGTTCGGGGGCCTCCTTTTATAGCACGACGAGGTCGGTTCCACGGCGGCTGGATAAGGATGCCGGCGACCGCCGTTCTGTAGCTTGCAGGGCACCGTGTCGGGGCTGGGGATGGCGGCAGGAGCTAGCGGACGAGCGGGCACTGCTCCAGGGGCGATCTAGCGAGTGGGAGTGGCCCGGGCGGCGCCGACCAGTGCAGAGGCTGTCGGGCGGCAGTGGCGGCTAGCTTCTGGCTTGCCGGAGATGTGGCGAGGGGCTGTGGTGCTCGTGAGGAGGTACGGGTCGAGGCTTGGTCCTACGTTGCGAGCGACAGAGGGTTTGGATAAGCTCGGGGAACATGCCAGGGATGCGGCGGCTCGGGCGCGACACGTGCAAAACGCGTGCTCTGGGCACGCCCAGAGCACGCCCACCAGGTACTCGGCGAAATGCCAGCGCATGCCACAGAGCTTGGGTGAGGCTGGCAATTAGCAGACCTAGGTCAGGAGTAGCTAGGAGCTTAGTGGGCAAGGTTGTCGGGTCAGTGGATCAAGTTCATATAGCAAACTAAAATTCATGTAAAAAATGATCATGCCCATAAGGTGTTTGACAAAATGCCAAGGGCACTAAGGCATTTCTTGGAGTGGCCAAACTCTCCAGGCTAGTGTCTCTTTGGATGCATGAGAGGGTGGTGAAGTTAGTTTGTCAAAAGAAGAGACTTGTTAGTGTAAGATTTTAAGAAAACCAATTCTAGACAGAAAGTTAAGGGCACCATTTCATGGACCAAAAATCTCTCAATGGATTCGATCTCCTCGGCTTAAGGGTTTGGTAAGGTGGGCTATAAGTAGGTAAAAGAATCACAGCAAAAATGGCATGTTAAAATATGGTTGTTGTACAAATCACCAAGCTGGACCAGAGTGAAAAGAGGTTGATACACTCATTTTTTTCAAAGAACATCAATGGGTTATTACATAAAGATGAATAATATACTCCTACTGACATCCCCTAATTTTGGTAGAAGTTTTAAAGAAATATTTAAATAGGTTGTAGTGCAAAATTGCCCACTGAACCAGATTTGAAAACTTGGTGTAGAACTCAAAATATCCAATGAATGAAATATATTTTTGCATAAAAGTGATTTAAAAACATCACATGACAACCCCAAATTTTGGTGGGATTTTTAAATAAATTTATCAAAGGGTTGCAGTGCAAATGGAACCGTAAAACTCATGAAAAACTAATTTAGAGAAATAAAGCTCAGGGGAAAAATAATTATATAGATAATCCCATTGATAAAAGAATTGTTTTATTTGAGAGGGGAAATAAGTCCAATAATGACTGAGAAGTTTTCACTTGGGGTAAAAAATCCATGATAATAAAGGGAAGAATGGCTCTGAAATCAAAAGGAAATCCAGAAAATAAAAGTTTAAGTTTCCTGGCAAAATTTTAATTAATAAAACAAGGTTAAAATTTTGGGGTGTCACAACACTACCCCCCTAAAAAAAATCTCGACCTCGAGATTTGCTAAGAGTTGTTTTAGAAAAATACCATTCCTGTTAGTTGAAACCAAAAGGTTTATTCATAGCACAATACTTGCATCGTCGATGTTGGTCTTTGGCAGCTACGCCCGAGATTAAGAATGCAATTGCACATCAACATACTCATGCAAGGCTACTATTAAAAACAGGGGCGCACAAGGAAACAACATTTAATTACGGTGATACAGGATCACACAGTTACAAGGCAAGGACATACTAAGACTCAGTACTGCTCGAGTGACTCAGTCTACCTTGTTAATATCTAAGCGGGCTTGCCTTGCGAACGTCGAGGCTTCCCCACGGTTTTCACCGTTGGGATTAGCTGGAGGGGGTTGAGGGACTTCAGGGTCGGGGTAGCGATGATGACCATCTCGGGGATTGTTGGCCACAATCCCGCTGGAGTGTGTTCCCAAAAGGCGACAAAGCACTTCTGGGGTCATCAAGGTGTTTTGGTCGCTGATTGGGGCAGACCTCAAGGACTCGAGCGGTTGTCCGAACAGCACGACTGGGTTGTCGGTGTTGGGCTCATCTTCTCCTCTTGTCGGGGCTCGGCGGATCAATTCCTCACGAGTTGCGATCAGATCAAGAGTGATTTGGTCGAATAGATCCTCTAGTGTACCTACATAGCGCACCAGATGCAACAATGCAGGATCCGTCTCATGATTTCCGTTGGCAACCTGGGTTGGCCTACCATACCCCTCACGGCTGGGGTAGTAGTAGAACGAGCAACAGTTAACTCTGGGCGACAAGTGCCGGAGTTGAACTACAGCCTCTCAAGCAGCTAGTTGGATGGCTTGTGGCTCAAAGGAAGTTGTCCTTCCGGTGAACCTGTAGGGGCGTTCTGGGGATAGACCCCTACCATAGATGTGCACGGTGGCCCAGAAATGACTGCTCTCACCGCTCATGGGTCCTTGGTACACCACATATTCTGGAGGCTCTTCTAATGCAAAGGCACGGCGAGTGAGGTTGCTTGAGCACGGTCACAAAACCTCCAAGGTTGTTTGCTGTGGTCTCATTGTGTACGACGGGGCCATGCATTTTAGCTCGGTTTGGGAAAGAGTTTGTGATGTGCTGTGTTGAGGCTAGCGTTCCCTTTTTATAGAAAAGGGGACAGAGTCTTCCTTCGCACGCTTGCGAATGAGACAATTTAGGTGTCGGTCACTGGCGCGTGATTGACAGGCTAGGCTGATAGGTTGGGCACCGACTGCCAAAAGTGTCAGGCTCATGTGTGGCTATCTTACACGAGAAGCTTGGCCGGGGCTAGGTTATGGTCTGGTGGGTTGGTTATCCTAGGTTTATTGACCTGGCATAGATAGGATTAGCCAATGGTCAGCCTGGCTCTAATACCAAGTTTGTCAGGACCGGCTTTCCGGGATATTAATTTTCCAGAAAATGGCCCTTGTGCTCACCAGCCCCAGGATTACTGTTAGCTGATGAGGCACCAACTTGATACAAAAATTCCAAGCAAAGTACAAAATATGTAGTACAAGACCATTCTGGCCTATGAGTACAACAAATGGTTTCTAGTGGTTGATGGCAGAAGCGGTTTGTGGATCATCAGTGTCTTTGGGACTCCATTTCCCACAGGAATAGCTGACCAGATTAACTCCTATCTTCGCGAGGCTGCTATCACCGTTGCTTAGTTTTCGGGGCTGTCATCACAACGCTCCTCTCCATGCAAGAAATCTGGCCAAGACAATAGCCATGGACAAGCCAGTGAGAGGGTGGTGAAGTTAGTTTGTCAAAAGAAGAGACTTGTTAGTGTAAGATTTTAAGAAAACCAATTCTAGACAGAAAGTTAAGGGCACCATTTCATGGAACAAAAATCTCCCAATGGATCCAATCTCCTCGGCTTAAGGGTTTGGTAAGGTGGGCTATAAGTAGGTAAAAGAATCACAGCAAAAATGGCATGTTAAAATATGGTTGCTGTACAAATCACCAAGATGGACCAGAATGAAAAGAGGTTGATACACTCATTTTTTTCAAAGAACATCAATGGGTTTTTGCATAAAGATGAATAATATACTCCTACTAACATCCCCTAATTTTGGTAGAAGTTTTAAAGAAATATTTAAATAGGTTGTAGTGCAAAATTGCCCACTGAACCAGATATGAAAACTTGGTGTAGAACTCAAAATATCCAATGAATGAAATATATTTTTGCATAAAAGTGATTTAAAAACATCACATGACATCCCCAAATTTTGGTGGGATTTTTAAATAAATTTATCAAAGGGTTGCAGTGCAAATGGAACCCTAAAACTCATGAAAAACTAATTTAGAGAAATAAAGCTCAGGGGAAAAATAATTATATAGATAATCCCACTGATAAAAGAATTGTTTTATTTGAGAGGGGAAATAAGTCCAATAATGACTGAGAAGTTTTCACTTGGGGTAAAAACTCCATGATCTCGGGGTAGCGATGATGACCATCTCGGGGATTGTTGGCCACAATCCCGCTGGAGTGTGTTCCCAAAAGGCGACGAAGCACTTCTGGGGTCATCAAGGTGTTTTGGTCGCTGACTGGGGCAGACCTCAAGGACTCGAGCGGTTGTCCGAACAGCACGACTGGGTTGTCGGCGTTGGGCTCATCTTCTCCTCTTGTCGGGGCTCGGCGGATCAGTTCCCCACGAGCTGTGATTAGATCAAGAGTGATTTGGTCGAATAGACCCTCTAGTGTACCAACATAGCACACCAGATGCAACAATGCAGGATCCGTCTCGTGATCTCCGTTGGCAACCTGAGGTGGCCTACCATACCCGTCACGACTGGGGTAGTAGTAGAACGAGCGACAGTTAACTCTGGGCGACAAGTGCCGGAGTTGAACTACAGCCTCTCGAGCAGCTGTAAGTGCATCTAGTGCCCCTTAGTGATTTTGGTGTATTGAAGACTTATAGGTTAAGGGACTAATGCGTTTGTAAGTATACACAGGTCTATAAGTCTATGAGGAGTTTGATATTTACAGAGAAAGTTGACCCCTAAAAATGAAGTTCTTCAACTGAAGACTTTGATAGTCTGAAGACTTTCTGAAGACTTTGAAAGTGAAGAAATTGGTGTGACCTTGAAGACTTGGTATTCATTTTTGGAACATGAACCATGAAGACTTTTGTTTTCGTAGTTTCATTTTCTCTTTCTTGAGTCATAGGAAACACCGTACTGTTAAAGGGGGTCGAGGAAATACTAAGGAGAAATTTCCATGTGATGCTCAACTCAAAATCCTACACCTACCAATCCCTTCGAGTGAAGCCTTTGGAAATCTCATACAGTTCAGTCACTTTCTTCAGTGACAGAGATGAAGTTCTTCTGGTCACTGATGAATTTGCTCTGACTGAGGAGTTAGGAATTCGCCAGTGCGGATTGCCTACACGGTGAGAAACATGATATCCCTGAGGAATTTGAGAGTCAAATTTCCGACCATTGCTGTGCTGCGCGCCAGCTGTCCCAAAATATCTTATCCACCTAACGGTCATATCATTGAGGGGAATTTATGTCTTATCATGTCGGGCTGCTCCCTAGGCTATAAATAGCCGCCCCCTACAACCACTAGCTGGTTGGCTGCTCCGAGAGAACTTGACACTTGTCATTTGAGAGCAACCCATCCTCCGAGGACTTTGAGCGAAAATCATCGAGTGAGGAAAATCCCAAAAACCCAAACACCTACAAACCCAAAGTGATTGAGCATCACTGAAGAAATTGATCCTGCGTGGATCCGATGCTTGTTACCTTTGAAGACTGTGCTTCTTCCAGACGGTTAGGCGTCAAGGTCTAGAGCATCCAAGAGGAATTGTGGATTGCCGAGTGACCAAGTCTGTGAAGGTTTGGAAGTCGCCTGAAGACTTACCACAAGTGATTGGACGAGATCTACATGATCTTAGTTCAAGGATAATACGGTGAGGACTGGGTGTCCTGAGCTGCGTGCTCAGAGACTGGGTGTCCGGGACTGCGTGTCCTCGAGTTTAAATACTCAGCTGCTCCAACCAGACGTACAACTGAGACAGCAGTTGGAACTGGTCTACCAAATCATTGTCTTCACCAACCTAACTGGTTCTATTTCCTCAACCCTTTCATTTCCTCATTACTGTGTTGAGTGTTTGTTCATATCTGTGTTTGAAGACTTTGACTGAAGACTTTCTCAATTTCCTCAGTTCAATTTCTTCAGTCTGTTTGTCTTCATCTTGTGTTATCCTGTGATTACGCTTTCTGTACTCTGTGCTAGTCTTCATTTCATCATGATGACCATGCTTGTATTATGTTATGCTTACTTCTGAGTACTTATTCCGCTGCTAATAGTTCTTCGCTAAGGAATTTCCTCACCGGCAAATTCCTCAGTGAAGAATTCATAAGAATCGCCTATTCACCCCCCCTCTAGTCGACATAACGCACTTTCAATTGGTATCAGAGCAAGGTACTCCCTTGTTCTGTGTGATTTTGGTTTAACCACCTGGAGTTTTAGTTATGTCGACCGCAGGTATGAAGAAAGTGACATGCCCTATCTTTGACGGTCATGATTATCCCAAGTGGAAGGCCATGATGAGGAAGCCCCTCATGGCAATGAACAGCGAGCTGTGGACCATCACTGAGATTGGTCTTACTGATCTATGCAAGATAGCGGACACTGATGATATTCGCAAGTACACTCGACTTGACATCTTGGCAAAGGATATCATCTGTTCCTGCCTATCCAGAGATCAATTCAGGCACATTATGCATCTTTGCAATGCAAAGCTTATGTGGGACCGAATCTCTGATGTCTATGAAGGTCATCGAACTCGTCATGATCCTTGGTTTGAGGACTTCAAGGAATCTCTCAAAACGATGACTTTTGAACCAGAATCATCATCTTCTGCATCATGTCTCATGGCAAAAGGTGACGAGGTAACCGAATGTTCCTCATCTGAATTCAGTGACTGTGAATCTGATGATGATGAATCTAATGATGATATTGAACCTAGCTATACCAAACTTGTTTGCATTGCCACCAAACAACAACATGCGTTGGAAAAGGTTCAAAACATGCTAGATAAAAGTGATGATATGTTGGATGAAGAAATGGATCGCACTAAAGCCCTGACTGAAAATCTTCAGAGATTTCAGTCTAGGTTTGATAACCTTCAAAGTCATCATAACACTCTCTTATCTGATCATGAGAAACTTTCTTATGAATTTCTTCAAAGAAAGCAAGATCTTGAGAAGCTAAGAGTGAGTTATGAAGATCTTCAGAAGGAGCGCGATTCATTACTAGCTCAACAAATCAGCGCTTCTCAGGAAGAATTTGTTCCTCCATGCTTAAAGTGCATTGAACGTGAATCTGCTAATTCCTCACCTGTAACACCCCGGTGTAATGATGCTACAGTAACCCCTGGGGTTAAGTTAATCTTTTTGCTAAACATGTGCCTGATCATTATTGTCTCATGTTCTTTCACATTCCAGTTGAATTCAAATTCAAATTTTGTCTGAAATTCAAAATGCTCAGACATGAAAACAAAAATGTTCATCATATGCAGAATAATCCACAACTAATATTGGTGGTGAACCAACTTTTTGCAAAAAGGTTTGAGTGGCCTAAGCTACTTCAAACAGTGGCCTAAGAAATAAATTAAATGCCTTTTTAATTTATGAAAATGGCAAAGTATTTCTAAAAGCCTCACAATCTTTTTTTTGGGGCAGTGCCTAATAATTCTTTGAGATTATTTTGTCCAATGGCATAATCTTTTGCAAAGTCTTTATTGGCTAAAAGAAAAAGAAAAGAAAATGCAAAAGCTGTTTAAAAAAAAAGGGAAAAGAAGAGGGGGTGGGAGGGCCCTGGCCTCCCCTTGGGCCTCGGCGACCCACAGCCCCCCCCTCTCTGCTTGGGCCTTAGCCGCTAGGCAGGCCCAGTCGGCCAGCCGGACGGCCCACAGCGCCCCCATGCCTTCCCTGGGCCTTGGCCCAGCCAAGTCGGCCCGACAACTCCCCCTCCCCGGTCGCCTTCCCCTCACTGTGCGGGCGACCGCGCGCGCACGTCGCCGCCGAACCACCTCGTCGGCCATGCCGCTACAGGCGCCGTGGGAGGAAAAGGGCAGCCCCGACGCCTCGGCTCCCTCCCCAGTCGCCCACTTGCTCCTTCTCCCCCTCGTCGCTCTCTCCCTCGCTCTCCAGATCCCCTCCTCTCCTCAACCGGCGCCGCCGTCGCCATGGATGTGCCGTAGCCGCGGACACCGGTCACCCCGCGCCTCGCCAACACGTCCACGAGACGCGCCGTCCTCGGCTACACCCTCTGCACCAACTGGATCGAGAAGGGAGCCACCACCGCGAGCCCGACGACTCCTTCTTCCTCCTACTGCCGTCTTCGTCTCCGATGCCGATTCATCGCCGTTGGTCCTCCCCGAGCCCGCTAACGCACACCTACAGGCTCACGGTGAGCAGCCGCATCGCCTCCCCCTCTCTTCGGCCTCTCCCCGTAGCCGCAGCCGCCGCTTTTGCCGCACCCGAACACCTCACCGCCGATGAGCTCGTAGTCGTGCCCTCGCTGCCCGTCGAGCTCTACCGAGCTCGGGGTCGTGCTCAGCACGCCCGTGCGAGCCCGAAGCACCCATCCCCGCGCTCTGCCGAGCCCTGTAGCGCCGTTCCTGATCGTGGACGAACTCCGGCGAGGTTCCCGAGCTCGCCGCCGTCACCTCCGTCCACCCCCGGCCTCGTAACCACTCCGGTTGGACGCGGCGTCATCTTCCCGTTCGCGCGCGCCAAGTCGCGCGAAAAACGGACGCCCGTAGGCGAATCCCGACGCTCTCCTGGCCGCTCCGCCGTGGTTTCGGCTCGTCGGAGCCACTCCGGCGCCCGCCGCCGACGTGGCTGGGCGGGCCCGACCCCTGGCTCACTGCCAGTGGGCCTTAGGGGCCACGTTGACTGGGTTGACCCAGTCAACACGCTGACATGGCGGTACAGTGCCACTGACGAACCGGCCCCACCGCTTAAATAATAACTGAAATGTTTTTTTATAATTAAAAGTAATTAGTTTAACTAATTAGCCACTAACATGTGGGGCCCATCCGCTAATTAACCTCAGTTTAGTTTAAAATAAGCTCTGTTAAGTAACAGAGGCTGACAGGTGGGTCCCCCGTGTCAGTTTGACCTGGTCAGCGAGTCTGTTGACTGCTGATGTCATCAGCACGTCATGCTGACGTCATGTTTTTCTTTTCTGCTTTTAAAATAATTCAGAAATTGGTTTAAACTTTGAAAATCCGTAACTTTTAAACCGTAACTCGGATGAAAATGTTTTCTATATGAAAGTTGCTCAGAAAAATCCAACGAATCCGAATATGCGGTCCGTTCATCTGTCACATGCCCCTAGCATGCTGAACATGGGACTTCCCCCCTCCGGTCATCTGTCTGACACAGGTCCGGAACCGGGAACACCTTCCCGGTTGATTTCCCCCTTCACCTATAACGTCTAGGACCGCGTTAGAGCACGCTTAGCGCTACGTATCGTCATGTCATGCTTAGTGTTACCTCTGTTTGCTATGTATTTACTGTTTCTTCCCCCTCTTCTCTCCGGTAGACCCCGAGGCCGCTGATGCCCCGGTGATCGACTACGTCGTCGACAACGACCCCTCCTTGCCAGATCAACCAGGCAAGCCCCCCCTTTGATCATCCCGATATCGCCCATTCCTTTCTCTCATGCTTGCATTAGATTTTGCTACTGTTATTGTATGCTCCTATTCTGATGCATAGCCTGCTTTTGTACCTTTTATTGTACCTTACCTGCTTATCCTAATCTGCTTAGTATAGGTTGGTTAGTAATCCATCAGTGACCCCCACCTTGTCCTTGTTGCCCCTGCTTCATCATTGAAGACCCGATCAACGGGATTGAAGACCAGGCCCCGGCACCGCACCTCACTTTCCCCTTAGTTGCTCGACACTGCTGGGTTACTATCGAGTGCCGAGGGTGAGACCTCTACAACACTTCTGATGTTAACCTGTAGTGTAGCTATTCGGTCGTGGTCATCGAGGGTGATTTCCTCCTTAACCACTTCCGTTACGGCTCTGTCGTGCAACCCCTCAAGTGTGAACCTCGAGGGTGATTCCTCTACGTTCACCTTGATGACTACATTGAGTGGAACCCACCGGGGGTGATTCCTTGGGTTTTCCTCTTGATGTTTGGACACACGGCTACTTGGACTTTACAACTGTTATTTGGAAAGTGATGTGGAGACGGGTTGACCTGGAAGGTGCCCGTGAGATAATTACGAGGCGTGGCCGGGCATTCTTAGCCCTTGCCGCAAGTCCTCGAGACGGGGCAACGGGGTCACTTCTTTCGTGAGTCTCTGCTTGTTACCGCGCGTTCCTAATCCACTACGATTTGGATATTTGATCCGAGGGGCCTCTGGCCTGATAGCACTAACCATCACGTGGGCATAGTATGGGCGTTCTGCGTCGTGTACATCAGCCGAAGCTTAATAGACGTCAGCGACGGAGCGGCGCGCGCCGGGTTGGACTGGTAAGCTCCTGCCTTTTTAGGGAGGTAGCTAGGTCTGCTCACCGGCCGCCCACGCAACGTGCAGGAGTTCCCGGGGAGATGGCCCATGACCCCTGGGGGCATAGGTTTAGTCCGGCGTGCTGGCCTCTCTATTAAGCCTAGGTCGGGTTGCGGCGTATTGTTTGGCCGAGGCCGGGCATGACCCTGGAAAGTGTGTCCGGCCGGAGTCAATCGAGCGTGGTGGGTAAGTTGGTGCACCCCTGCAGGGAAGAACTAATCTATGCATAGCCTGTCCTACGGTAACGGACACTTGGAGTTGTATCCCGATCGATACAACTAGAACTGGATACTTGTGATGAGAACTGGATGGTGATGAGGATTTGATTGTGATGATAACTGGATAGTATGGCTCTGGGATTGCTTTCTCGCGGGGAGTCGAGAAAGGATCTCTGGCCGAGGTTGATAACACTACTACCACTTTACTTTATGCTACTCTACTCCCTCTTGTTTGCTGCAAGATGGTGGTTTCCAGAAGATGCTAGTCTTCGATAGGACTAGACCTTCTCTCTATTCTGGCATTTCTGCAGCCCAGTCCACATATATAGCCTTCCTTTGATAATGTTGCATATGTAGTGTAGATCCTTGCTTGCGAGTACTTTGGATGAGTACTCACGGTTGCTTTGCTTCCCCTTTTCCCCCTTCTTTCTTCTTTCTGGTTGTTGCAACCAGATGGTGGAGTCCAGGAGCCAGATGCCACCTTTGACAACGGCTGCTACCCCGAGGATGCCTACTACCACGTGACGGACGCCGACGACCAAGAGTAGTTAGGAGGCTCCCAGGCAGGAGGCCTTGCCTTTTCGATCGCTGTTGTTTTGTGCTAGCCTTCTTAAGGCAAACTTGTCTAACTCATGTCTGTTCTCAGATATTATTGCTTCCGCTGACTCGTTTGTATTCAAGCTGATGTATTTGAGCCCTCGAGGCCCCTGGCTTGTAATATAAAGCTTGTATTATTTTAATTTGTGTCTAAAGTTGTGTTGTGATATCTTCCCGTGAGTCCTTGATCTTGATCGTACACATTTGCGTGTATGATTAGTGTACGATTGAATCGAGGGCATTACAAGTTGGTATCAGAGCCGACTGCCTGTAGGTAGCCCCCTTTCCAACTCCTTGGCCGAAGTTGAGTCTAGTCGTCCAAAACTGTTTTACTAACTTGGCTGTGTGGCTTATGGGCCCACGTCGCCATATGGGTGGTGTTAGCATCTTTTACTCCTCGTCTATACTCTGGGACTCTGAACTCTCTTCTACTCGGGTTAAATGAATTTACTAACATTAGGATCCCGTGACCACATTCACCCCGAAGTTGGATGAAGCCATAGTTATTCCTTAGAATAGCTTTTTGGGTAGTGCACACCCTGTCGTGTTGACTACGGAGTGGAATCCATCGTACCTCCTTCATTATGCATGTTTTCATCATGAAGGATCCTTATCTTTGCAAATGCTCAATGCTGAACTACCCCTGTTACATGTTAGCAGGATGGTTAGACCCGCTGGTCGTGGCTGTGGTGCCAACGACCCACCACCGCCTGAATTCTTTACTGGAATGAGGCAACAGTTTGAGTTAACTCGCCAGTTCATGGAAGGAATGATGGCTCAGTTTCCTCGTCCGAACATGAATCAACATCCAACCCGAGTAACTCTGCAGGACTTCATGCGCCTCAACCCATCTATCTACCGCAGCTCAACTCAACCCCTTGATGCTGATGACTGGCTCCGCGACATCACATATGAAATGGAGTCTGCTAGTGTTACCCCTGCCAACTATGTCACCTTCGCATCTTTCTTTCTGAAGGGTCCTGCTGCTCAATGGTGGGACAGCCACAGGCGTACCCTACCTGCTGGAACGGTCATTACTTGGCCGGATTTCCAAGCTGCCTTCCGTGCCCGTTTCATTCCTCAGGGGACCATGGACAGGAAGAAGCGAGAGTTCCGCAACCTCACCCAAGGCAACAAGACTGTAGATGCTTATCAACGGGAATTTCTGGACTTGTCACGTTATGCTGAAGAAGACATTGCAACTGATGCTCGTAAGCAAGAAAAGTTTCGTGATGGACTTCACCCAGATATCAAGCTAGCACTGCTCATTCATGACTTTGCCGACTTCGCCACCTTGGTGAACAAGGCTATTCAGGTTGAGACTGGTCTTCAGGAACACCAGGGATCCCTCAGGCGTAGCCGTGACGCTGGCCCATCTTCGGGCCCGTCAGCGCAGAAGCGTCGTATATGGATTCCCCACAGCATGTATCGTCCAACTGCACCTACACCAAGACAGTCCTATGCTGCACCTCGTCTGCCTCCTCCACCAGAGAGGCAGCCTCTTCGAGATGTACCATCCCAAGCTCCTGCTCCCGATCCCAATGATGGTCTGTGCTTCAGATGTGGCCGCCCCGGCCACCTTGCTAAAGAGTGCACTCAGAAAAAGAGCCAGCTGGCTCTACCTTCAACTGGCCGTAACAATCAGCCCCATAACAACAATGCCAGACCTTATGGTCATGGTCAGGCTAATCATATTGATCTGAATGAAGCTCAAGACCAGCCTGCCACTGTGATGGGTACTCTCCTTGTTAATTCAGTACCGGCTTCTGTTTTATTCGATTCAGGAGCATCACATTCATTCATGTCAGAAAATTTTGCTTACGCACATGACATTCGTTGCGAGCCCATGAACACTCCGATAGTGGTACGCACCCCTGCGGGTCAGTGTCGAACTACCATGATTGGTCGCGATGTTCCTGTTGAAATTGAAGGGTTGGAATTCCTTGTTTCTCCCATTATTCTGGAGTCTTCCAATATTGACCTCATTCTGGGAATGGAATGGTTGAAAGCGCATACTGCCTCTATCGTTTGCGCTACCAAGGTCGTTCACCTCCTACATCCTTCAGATGAGATTGTAACCTACCATGCTCAGCTTGTTCAAAACGCTGAAGCACGACTTTATGCTTTGAATGCGTTGAACGCGGCACCTCTTGAGGGAATTGAAAAGATTCCAGTCGTTCGCAACTTCCAAGACGTATTTCCAGAAGAACTTCCAGGAATACCCCCTGCCCGGGCTGTCGAGTTCGTCATCGACTTGAAGCCAGGCACCGTTCCTATTGCAAAACGACCCTACAAGATGCCACCTCATGAACTCCTTGAGCTTAAGGAGGAAATCGACAAATCTCTTCACAAGGGTTTCATTCGTCCAAGTTCCTCTGCTTGGGGAGCACCTTCTCTCTTCGTCAAGAAGAAGGACGGTACGAACCGTTTGGTCCAAGACTATCGTCCTATCAACCAAGCTACAATTCAAAACAAATATCCCCTCCCTCGGATCAATGATCTGTATGATCAACTGGCTGGTTCATCGATATTCTCTAAACTCGACTTGAGGTTGGGTTACCACCAGATCCGTGTTCGTGAAGAGGATATTCCAAAGACCGCATTTGTGACTCGTTATGGTTCTTACGAGTACACCGTCATGTCATTCGGTTTAACCAATGCTCCAGCTACATTCTCTCGTCTGATGAACTATATATTCATGGATTACCTCGACAAGTTCGTCGTAGTCTATCTGGATGATATACTGGTATATTCGAAGAATAAAGAAGAACATGCTGAACATCTTCGTCTTGTTCTGGAGAAGCTTCGAGAGCATCAACTTTATGCCAAGTATTCCAAGTGTGAATTCTGGTTACCCGAAGTCACCTACCTTGGTCATGTTATCTCCAAGGATGGTATTGCCGTCAACCCAGAGCGCGTTCAGGCTATTCTTGACTGGACCCCTCCAAAGACTGTCAAGCAAGTCAGAAGCTTTCTCGGACTGGCCAGCTATTGTCGCCGCTTTGTCGAGAACTTCTCCAAGATCGCCAAGCCACTGACTAATCTCCTTCACAAAGGCGTTAAGTTCGATTGGACAGACAAATGTCAGGAAAGTTTCTAGGCACTCAAGGATAAACTGACTTCTGCCCCAGTGCTTGCTCCCCCTGATTCTCGCAAGGACTTTGTCATCTATTGTGACGCTTCACGTCAAGGGTTAGGCTGTGTTCTAATGCAAGAGCGCATGGTGATTGCCTATGCCTCCCGTCAAGTGCGTCCTCACGAAGAAAACTACCCGGTTCATGACCTTGAGCTTGCAGCGGTTATCTTTGCATTGAAGCTATGGCGACAATACCTTCTCGGTAATCGTTGTGAGATCTTCACTGATCATCAGAGTCTGAAGTACCTGTTTACTCAGCCAGATCTGAACCTCCGTCAGCAGCGATGGATGGAAGCTATTGCTGACTACAACTGCGGTATATCTTATACACCTGGCAAGGCTAATGTAATGGCCGATGCCCTAAGCCGAAAGTCTTATTGCAATAATCACCAGGTCTACAAAGCTCAACCCCGCCTTTATGAAGAGCTATGCAAGCTGAACCTTCAACTAGTTCCACAGGGTTCTCTGAATAACCTTGTTTTGGAACCAACTCTTCTGAAAGCAATCAAGTCTGCTCAAGCCAAAGATGCTCATGTTGATCTGATGAAAAAGGATCTTGCCTTAGAGAAATCCAGAGATTTCTCACTTGGTGAAGATGGAACCTTATACTTCAGACATCGCATTGTCGTACCCCGGTTCGAGCTTATGACAGAGAAGGTGATGAAAGAAGCGCATGACACCCCTCTCTCTATTCATCCGGGAAGTACCAAGATGTATCTTGACATCCGTCAGAAGTACTGGTGGTCTAAGATGAAGCAAGACATTGCTCGATATATTGAAGAATGTGACGTTTGTCGTCGCGTCAAAGCAGAACATCAAAAACCGGCTGGACTTCTACAACCGCTTCCGATTCCTGAATGGAAGTGGGATAAGATCCAAATGGACTTCGTCACTGGCCTTCCCAAGTCTCAGAAAGGTAACGATGCTATCTTTGTCGTCATCGACCAATTCTCGAAGGTTGCTCACTTTCTGCCAGTCAAGGAGACTATCACTGCTAGTCAATTGGCAACCTTGTATATCTCCCGAATTGTGTCACTCCACGGCATTCCGAAGGAGATCAATTCAGACCGCGGCAGTATTTTCACTTCTAAGTTCTGGGATAGTTTCCAAGAGGCAATGGGAACTCATATTACCTGGAGCACTGCTTATCATCCCCAATCCCAAGGCCAAGTCGAGCGAGTCAATCAAATTCTTGAAGACATGCTTCGAGCTTGTGTTATTTCTTTCGGCAAGAAGTGGGAAGAATCTCTCCCTTATGCGGAGTTCTCTTATAACAACAGCTATCAAGCCAGCTTGAAGATGGCACCCTTTGAAGTGCTTTATGGACGTAAGTGCCGAACCCCTCTGAATTGGTCAGAAACTGGGGAACGAGCACTCATTGGTCCGGACATTATTCAACAAGCTGAAGAGCAGGTTCGCATTGTCCGGGATAATCTCAAGGCGGCCCAATCCCGCCAGAAGAGCAACTATGACCGGAAACACTGGGGTTCAACTTATCAACCTGGTGAACAAGCTTATCTGCGTGTCACTCCTTTGAGAGGCACTCATCGGTTCGGAGTCAAGGGAAAGTTAGCTCCTCGCTACATTGGCCCCTTCTGTATTCTCGCCCGTCGTGGACTGGTGGCTTATCAACTGGAGTTGCCACCTCAGTTCTCTCACGTTCATGACGTCTTCCATGTGTCGCAACTTCGTCGATGCTTCAAGGATCCGGAACGTGAAGTGGATCCGGAATTGATTGAAATTCAAGATGATCTCACATACAAGGAGCATCCGATCTGCATTCTTGAAGAAGCTGAACGTCGAACCCGCCAGAAGGTTACTAAGTTCCTCAAGGTGCAATGGTCGAATCATACTAAAGAGGAAGCCACTTGGGAACGCGAAGATAACCTCCGGGCTGAATACCCCGATCTTTTCCCTTCTACCTCTTAATTCTCGGGACGAGAATTTCTTTTAGAGGAGGAGAGTTGTAACACCCCGGTGTAATGATGCTACAGTAACCCCTGGGGTTAAGTTAATCTTTTTGCTAAACATGTGCCTGATCATTATTGTCTCATGTTCTTTCACATTCCAGTTGAATTCAAATTCAAATTTTGTCTGAAATTCAAAATGCTCAGACATGAAAACAAAAATGTTCATCATATGCAGAATAATCCACAACTAATATTGGTGGTGAACCAACTTTTTGCAAAAAGGTTTGAGTGGCCTAAGCTACTTCAAACAGTGGCCTAAGAAATAAATTAAATGCCTTTTTAATTTATGAAAATGGCAAAGTATTTCTAAAAGCCTCACAATCTTTTTTTTTGGGGCAGTGCCTAATAATTCTTTGAGATTATTTTGTCCAATGGCATAATCTTTTGCAAAGTCTTTATTGGCTAAAAGAAAAAGAAAAGAAAATGCAAAAGCTGTTTAAAAAAAAGGGAAAAGAAGAGGGGGTGGGAGGGCCCTGGCCTCCCCTTGGGCCTCGGCGACCCACAGCCCCCCCCTCTCTGCTTGGGCCTTAGCCGCTAGGCAGGCCCAGTCGGCCAGCCGGACGGCCCACAGCGCCCCCATGCCTTCCCTGGGCCTTGGCCTAGCCAAGTCGGCCCGACAACTCCCCCTCCCCGGTCGCCTTCCCCTCACTGTGCGGGCGACCGCGCGCGCACGTCGCCGCCGAACCACCTCGTCGGCCATGCCGCTACAGGCGCCGTGGGAGGAAAAGGGCAGCCCCGACGCCTCGGCTCCCTCCCCAGTCGCCCACTTGCTCCTTCTCCCCCTCGTCGCTCTCTCCCTCGCTCTCCAGATCCCCTCCTCTCCTCAACCGGCGCCGCCGTCGCCATGGATGTGCCGTAGCCGCGGACACCGGTCACCCCGCGCCTCGCCAACACGTCCACGAGACGCGCCGTCCTCGGCTACACCCTCTGCACCAACTGGATCGAGAAGGGAGCCACCACCGCGAGCCCGACGACTCCTTCTTCCTCCTACTGCCGTCTTCGTCTCCGATGCCGATTCATCGCCGTTGGTCCTCCCCGAGCCCGCTAACGCACACCTACAGGCTCACGGTGAGCAGCCGCATCGCCTCCCCCTCTCTTCGGCCTCTCCCCGTAGCCGCAGCCGCCGCTTTTGCCGCACCCGAACACCTCACCGCCGATGAGCTCGTAGTCGTGCCCTCGCTGCCCGTCGAGCTCTACCGAGCTCGGGGTCGTGCTCAGCACGCCCGTGCGAGCCCGAAGCACCCATCCCCGCGCTCTGCCGAGCCCTGTAGCGCCGTTCCTGATCGTGGACGAACTCCGGCGAGGTTCCCGAGCTCGCCGCCGTCACCTCCGTCCACCCCCGGCCTCGTAACCACACCGGTTGGACGCGGCGTCATCTTCCCGTTCGCGCGCGCCAAGTCGCGCGAAAAACGGACGCCCGTAGGCGAATCCCGACGCTCTCCTGGCCGCTCCGCCGTGGTTTCGGCTCGTCGGAGCCACTCCGGCGCCCGCCGCCGACGTGGCTGGGCGGGCCCGACCCCTGGCTCACTGCCAGTGGGCCTTAGGGGCCACGTTGACTGGGTTGACCCAGTCAACACGCTGACATGGCGGTACAGTGCCACTGACGAACCGGCCCCACCGCTTAAATAATAACTGAAATGTTTTTTTATAATTAAAAGTAATTAGTTTAACTAATTAGCCACTAACATGTGGGGCCCATCCGCTAATTAACCTCAGTTTAGTTTAAAATAAGCTCTGTTAAGTAACAGAGGCTGACAGGTGGGTCCCCCGTGTCAGTTTGACCTGGTCAGCGAGTCTGTTGACTGCTGATGTCATCAGCACATCATGCTGACGTCATGTTTTTCTTTTCTGCTTTTAAAATAATTCAGAAATTGGTTTAAACTTTGAAAATCCGTAACTTTTAAACCGTAACTCGGATGAAAATGTTTTCTATATGAAAGTTGCTTAGAAAAATCCAACGAATCCGAATATGCGGTCCGTTCATCTGTCACATGCCCCTAGCATGCTGAACATGGGACTTCCCCCCTCCGGTCATCTGTCTGACACAGGTCCGGAACCGGGAACACCTTCCCGGTTGATTTCCCCCTTCACCTATAACGTCTAGGACCGCGTTAGAGCACGCTTAGCGCTACGTATCGTCATGTCATGCTTAGTGTTACCTCTGTTTGCTATGTATTTACTGTTTCTTCCCCCTCTTCTCTCCGGTAGACCCCGAGGCCGCTGATGCCCCGGTGATCGACTACGTCGTCGACAACGACCCCTCCTTGCCAGATCAACCAGGCAAGCCCCCCCTTTGATCATCCCGATATCTCCCATTCCTTTCTCTCATGCTTGCATTAGATTTTGCTACTGTTATTGTATGCTCCTATTCTGATGCATAGCCTGCTTTTGTACCTTTTATTGTACCTTACCTGCTTATCCTAATCTGCTTAGTATAGGTTGGTTAGTAATCCATCAGTGACCCCCACCTTGTCCTTGTTGCCCCTGCTTCATCATTGAAGACCCGATCAACGGGATTGAAGACCAGGCCCCGGCACCGCACCTCACTTTCCCCTTAGTTGCTCGACACTGCTGGGTTACTATCGAGTGCCGAGGGTGAGACCTCTACAACACTTCTGATGTTAACCTGTAGTGTAGCTATTCGGTCGTGGTCATCGAGGGTGATTTCCTCCTTAACCACTTCCGTTACGGCTCTGTCGTGCAACCCCTCAAGTGTGAACCTCGAGGGTGATTCCTCTACGTTCACCTTGATGACTACATTGAGTGGAACCCACCGGGGGTGATTCCTTGGGTTTTCCTCTTGATGTTTGGACACACGGCTACTTGGACTTTACAACTGTTATTTGGAAAGTGATGTGGAGACGGGTTGACCTGGAAGGTGCCCGTGAGATAATTACGAGGCGTGGCCGGGCATTCTTAGCCCTTGCCGCAAGTCCTCGAGACGGGGCAACGGGGTCACTTCTTTCGTGAGTCTCTGCTTGTTACCGCGCGTTCCTAATCCACTACGATTTGGATATTTGATCCGAGGGGCCTCTGGCCTGATAGCACTAACCATCACGTGGGCATAGTATGGGCGTTCTGCGTCGTGTACATCAGCCGAAGCTTAATAGACGTCAGCGACGGAGCGGCGCGCGCCGGGTTGGACTGGTAAGCTCCTGCCTTTTTAGGGAGGTAGCTAGGTCTGCTCACCGGCCGCCCACGCAACGTGCAGGAGTTCCCGGGGAGATGGCCCATGACCCCTGGGGGCATAGGTTTAGTCCGGCGTGCTGGCCTCTCTATTAAGCCTAGGTCGGGTTGCGGCGTATTGTTTGGCCGAGGCCGGGCATGACCCTGGAAAGTGTGTCCGGCCGGAGTCAATCGAGCGTGGTGGGTAAGTTGGTGCACCCCTGCAGGGAAGAACTAATCTATGCATAGCCTGTCCTACGGTAACGGACACTTGGAGTTGTATCCCGATCGATACAACTAGAACTGGATACTTGTGATGAGAACTGGATGGTGATGAGGATTTGATTGTGATGATAACTGGATAGTATGGCTCTGGGATTGCTTTCTCGCGGGGAGTCGAGAAAGGATCTCTGGCCGAGGTTGATAACACTACTACCACTTTACTTTATGCTACTCTACTCCCTCTTGTTTGCTGCAAGATGGTGGTTTCCAGAAGATGCTAGTCTTCGATAGGACTAGACCTTCTCTCTATTCTGGCATTTCTGCAGCCCAGTCCACATATATAGCCTTCCTTTGATAATGTTGCATATGTAGTGTAGATCCTTGCTTGCGAGTACTTTGGATGAGTACTCACGGTTGCTTTGCTTCCCCTTTTCCCCCTTCTTTCTTCTTTCTGGTTGTTGCAACCAGATGGTGGAGTCCAGGAGCCAGATGCCACCTTTGACGACGGCTGCTACCCCGAGGATGCCTACTACCACGTGACGGACGCCGACGACCAAGAGTAGTTAGGAGGCTCCCAGGCAGGAGGCCTTGCCTTTTCGATCGCTGTTGTTTTGTGCTAGCCTTCTTAAGGCAAACTTGTCTAACTCATGTCTGTTCTCAGATATTATTGCTTCCGCTGACTCGTTTGTATTCAAGCTGATGTATTTGAGCCCTCGAGGCCCCTGGCTTGTAATATAAAGCTTGTATTATTTTAATTTGTGTCTAAAGTTGTGTTGTGATATCTTCCTGTGAGTCCTTGATCTTGATCGTACACATTTGCGTGTATGATTAGTGTACGATTGAATCGAGGGCGTCACATCACCTAAATGTTCAAATGCTTCAACTGTTACAAATTCTTCACCTGCCTCTGCTATCACTAATTCCTCATCTGAGGACATTGCTAGTATCACTGACGATGCAGGGCTGAAGGAATTGTACACAACAGGCATGTACAAAAGCCTCAAAGGGCATCGGATTCTTTGTGATGTGCTCAAAAAGTAGATCCTCAACAGAAACCCTAGGAAAGAGGGTATTGCCTTTGAGAGGAAACTTAATGCTGATGGAACATATTGGAAGCCTGAGCAGTACCCCAAAACCTCATGGGTAGCTGCAAAGGGACCTCTAGTTGATCCATCTAACTTATCTGGCTTTACATGTGAATCTTCTCATTCTTCTGATGAGTCATTTGACTCCAACTATAAACTGTTCAAAAATCACAATGGTGAAGTATTTGCTAGATATGTTGGGACTAACTGCAGGAACGGTTCCCCTATGAAGAAAATCTGGGTTCCCAAAAGTTATGTTGAAAGTCTTCAGGTGAATGTCCTCATGACACCACCTGTGAAGAACAGGAACCCCAGATCAAACTCTTCATATGGACCTAATTCTTCATATGGATCCAAGTCCTCATATGGACCAAATTCCTCACGTGGATCAAATTCCTCAAATGGATCAAAGTCCTCATATGATTATCATCGTGCTAACAACTCTGTTTCGCAGGGTAGAGCTAAGGGCTATGAATATGCACATTATTCTTCAAATCATTATGTTCATAAGTCCTCGAAGAATTTCTCTGCTTATTCATATGCTTACTCTAACCCCTCTTATGTGAAACGAAATGGTTTGGCCTCTATGCCACCATTCTCTTATGGTGCTCGCAGAGTGATGAACTCTTTGCCACCCCTTCAGATGTGGGTGGTGAAGAAAAAGAACTAATCTCTTTTGCAGGGTCAGGTCTCCAGACGTTCTTTAACGTCTGAAGAATTTGCTGGGGACCTGACAAAAATTGCCTGAAAGGACACAGGCTAATCATGATGAAATGAGCTTTCATTTCACACGTCCTCATACTGCTATATCTGTTTACCGTTTGATGAAATTCATCTGATGAACTTGATATCATATTCTTCACTGATGAAGCATATGCGATTGTAAGTTACACTAATTCATCTGCAGGATGATCAACACAAAACCATTGAGTGGGTCCTCGATAGTGGATGTACAAATCACATGACTGGTGACAAGAATCTTTTGATGGATGCTCCCTTATCACCATCACATCTGAAGCATATCATCTTTGCCGATAAAGGCAAAAGTCAGGTATTGGGTCTTGGTAAGGTTGCGATCTCTAAGGATAAACACATGGACAAAGTCATGCTTGTTGAGTCCTTAGGATACAACCTCATGTCAGTCTCAATGCTTTGTGATCTTGATATGGTTGTTGTCTTTGGCAAGTATCGCTGTGTTGTGATTATGGAAGCTGACAATTCCAAAGTCTTCGAAGGCTTTAGGAGAGGAGACTTGTATATTGTTGATTTCTCTACAGGACCACAACCAGCCGTGTGTCTACTTGCAAAAGCTTTAGAAGGCTGGCTATGGCATCGACGACTTGGTCACGCAGGCATGAGGAATTTGCACACGCTTGCGAAGAAGAAGCATGTCATTGGCATTGAGAATGTCAAATTCCTCAATGATCACTTATGCGGAGCCTGTGAAGCTGGAAAAATGACCAAGGCCAAGCATCCAGCAAAGACTATCATGACCCCTACTCGTCCATTCGAATTGCTTCACATGGACCTCTTCGGACCTAATCATTATTCAGCAGTCACAAATGCTGCATCTCTATATGGTTTTGTCATTGTTGATGATTACTCTCGATATACATGGGTACACATTGTTACTTACAAACATGAAGTGCAGGAAGTCTTCAAACGATTTTCCTCGAGGGCTTCAACCAACTTTGGTGTGAAGATCAAGCACATCAGAAGTGACAATGGAACTGAGTTCAAGAATTCCGGTCTTGATGACTATCTTGATGAACTTGGTATTACTCATGAGTTATCTGCTCCCTATACTCCTCAGCAAAATGGCGTCGTGGAGTGCAAGAACAGAACTCTTGTTGAGATGGCTCGCACTATGCTTGATGAATACAAAACGCCTCATCATTTTTGGATTGATGCAATTGATACTGCGTGCCACATCATCAACAGAGTATATCTTCACAAATTCTTCAAGAAGACGGTCTATGAACTCCTCACTGACAAGAAACCCAATGTGAGTTATTTCAAAGTCTTCTGTGCTAAATGTTAGATTAGAGATCCTCACCACAATTCTAAATTTGCACCGAAAGCACATGAAGGTTTTATGCTTGGTTACGGGAAGGACTCGCACACCTACAAAGTCTTCAACAATGATCTTCACAAGGTTGTTGAAACTGTAGATGTGCGGTTCGATGAAACTAATGGCTCGCAAAGAGAGCACCTACCTTCTGTGTTAGATGAACCAGCACATGAGGATTCTATCAAGTTCAAGGCAACTGAGGATGTCATTCCTACTGAAGAACTTGCTGAAGAATTCATTCCAGTACGCGAAGAACGTCGAGCTGATGCACCTGAAGATAATGCTGAAGAAAATGGTGCTGAAGAAAATGCTGACCAAATTCCTCAGCGACAACCAGCTCATCCTCGCGTTGCAAAAGAAGTACAAGTTGACAAGATCATTGATGACATTGAAGCGCCAGGTCCTCTCACATGCTCAGAAGCTTCACATTTATCTAACTTTTGTGGGCACTATGCTTTTGTCTCTATCACAGAGCCCACTAAGGTAGATGAAGCATTTCTGGAGCCGGAGTGGATTCAGGCTATGCAAGAAGAATTACATCAGTTTGAGCTCAACAATGTCTGGGAACTGGTCAAACGTCCAGATCCTTGCAAGCATAATATCATTGGCACAAAGTGGATCTACCGCAACAAGCAAGATGAAAATGGCCTTGTGGTGAGGAATAAGGCATGACTGATAGCTCAAGGCTACACATAGGTTGAAGGAATTGATTTCGATGAAACTTTTGCACCTGTTGCTAGACTTGAGGCTATACGCATATTACTTGCTTATGGTAACCATCATGATATCATCTTATATCAAATGGATGTGAAAAGTGCATTCCTCAATGGTAAGCTTGAGGAAGAAGTATATGTTGCTCAACCCCCAGGTTTTGAAGATCCCAAGAATCCTGACAAAGTCTTCAGACTTAATAAGGCCCTGTATGGCCTCAAGCAAGCCCCTCGGGCGTGGTATGATACATTGAAGGAATTCTTCGTGAAGAATGGCTTCACACCCGGTTCACTCGACCCTACTCTCTTTACTAAATCTTATGATGGTGAACTATTTGTGTGCCAAATATATGTTGATGATATTATCTTTGGCTGTACTAACCAACGTTATAGTGATGAATTTGCATATATTATGAGTGAAGAATATCAAATGTCTATGATGGGAGAGTTGAAATTCTTCTTAGGTCTTCAAATTCGTCAGTAGCGCAATGGCATATTCATATCTCAGGAGAAATACCTCAAAGATGTACTGAGGAAATTCAGCATGCAAGATTGCAAAGGCGTCAAAATTCCTATGCCCACAAATGGCCATCTATGCACTGATGAAAATGGTATTGACTTCGATCACAAGGTATACCGCTCCATGATTGGTTCTTTATTGTACTTATGTGCATCTAGGCCAGATATAATGCTTAGTGTTTGCATGTGCGCCTGATTTCAAGCTGCACCGAAGGAATCACACCATAAGGCTGTGAAGCATATTCTTCGATATCTAGCTCACACACCAACACTAGGATTGTGGTACCCCAAGGGCTTTGCTTTTGATCTCATTGGATATTCTGACTCTGACTATGCTGGTGATCGTGTGGACCGCAAGTCAACTTCTGGCACCTGTCATTTCCTCGGACGATCTTTGGTCTGTTGGTCCTCGAAGAAACAGAACTGCATATCACTGTCCACTGCGGAAGCTGAATACATTGCTGCTGGCTCTTGCTGTGCTCAACTGCTTTGGATGAAGCAAACACTCAAGGACTATGGCGTCAACGTGAAGAATGTGCCTCTCCTCTGCGACAATGAGAGTGCCATCAAGATTGCTCACAACCCAGTTCAGCACTCGAAGACAAAGCACATTCAGATTCGTCATCATTTTCTTCGTGATCATGTGTTGAAGGGCGACATCTCCATCGAGCATGTGAAGACTGAAGAACAGCTAGCTGATATCTTCACTAAGCCCTTGGATGAGAAGAGATTTAGCAAGTTGCGGTGTGAGCTAAATATCTTAGAATCTTCGAATGTTCTTTGAAAAGGACACACATCCTAACACTTATGCAAAATTGATGACTTAGATGTGCAACACATGAAGAAACATTTTTCTTCAATCAATGAAGAATAACACTCTAAGTGTGAAGAATTTAATGAAGAATTTGATTCTCAGAACCCTACGACAATTGTACGCGGTGTCTGAAATCATCATTCTTATACGGTGGGTCACGCCACCACAAAAAGTTGAAAATCTTCAATTTGAGTTTTTCCTCAGTTTTGAAATTCTTCAGTTTTTCAAATTCTTCAACTTTTCAAAATCTTCACTGTTTCCTTCGTTTTTCTTCATTGGGTATATATATATGAGTTTATGTCCTCTACAACATTCACTTATAGCTATTTCTTCAAGTTGCATTTTCGGCTAAGTGAATGTGATCGGACCCTTCCCCTCTATGCTATACTCAACCCAATCTATTCACAAATTCTTCATGTGTGTTCTATTTGAAACTCGATCAAAATCTTCACTGTGTCCTTGTCAGCTGAAGAAATTGTGAACGAAACTTTAAAACAAATCTTATCCAAATTTTCGGTTTTGCCGCTCAAACCGTTACGCATCCCACGATGCATTATTCTATTCACCCACGATCGTACACGATCCCCACTACACAGTACGTGGGTGACACATGTCGCGTGAAGGAGAAAGGGCAGGGGCACATTCGTCCTAAATCTTCGGGCGAACAGTTTTTCACCGTGTCTATAAATACCCCTCTCCCCTTCCTCACTTCATTTACTCCGCTCGATCGTTCTCTCTCTCGCTCGAGCTCCTCAAACCCTAGCGCCGCCGCTACTCCATCGTCGCCGGTGAGGAAGAGCTTCGCTACCTCGACCTCGTCGCCGTCATACTCACGCCGACCGCGGAAATCTTCACTCCGTCGCCGCCGTAGCTGTCTTCCTCTGCCAAGTTAGGGCGTGGGAGATCTAACCTGACGAACTTCTCATATGTTCTTCTCAGTTCGTCGTGTTCTTCACTTCGGGTAATTAAAAGTTACTTTTATTACTCGCCTTGATTCTCAAGCTTTCCTGAAAATCTTCAAAGGTGTTTATTCTTCAAATCTTCACACATATGAACACCTCACACGTTATATGCTCTTGATTAGTTTCTCTAAGCATCATTTTTCTTCAAGATTCCTCAATTGTGTGGATTTTCAATCTGTACAACTCTGGAACCTAAGACAAAGAACGCTTAGTGAAATTCCTCAAGGCTCATCTGGTCAAATTCCTCAAAACTTGTTCTTTTCGAAAAACCTTCTGAGAACGCATATGACCTCTCCAAATTCCTCGCACCTGTACTCTGTTCACAGGTACTCATGTCTGCTACTGAATCACTAGGTTCTCATCAACTTAACTCATTTGCAGCGTTCCTCGAAGAAAAACTGCATACTTCTTCAGAGAACTCAATTGTTCAAATTTCTCAACTGAAGAATATGGCAGACGGTAAGAAGCCACAAAAAGGAGGAAAGAAACCTGAGGTCATGACTGCATTTGAAATCCCTGAGGAAATTTATGCTGACTATTGCACACCTGATGAAGCAAAATTTGGCAAAGAAAACAAAAATCAGTGCAAGGTGCGCATTCAGAAGATTGAACGGAGATGGGCAAGGGAATGGAGGGAATACAGTATGTGAAGTACATGAAGAAATTCGCCCTCAATCCTCCATGCCCAAGAGCTCCATTGGCACCTGGCCAAGTAGCTGACCCCACAAGCATCAAACGTGGTGAGGACTTTCCTGAAGAATGGGCTAAGCGCCAAGCTAAATTGGCAAGACAAGCCAAGGAGGCAGTGAAGAAATTCAATGAGGATTCTGCCACTGCTACTGCTACTGAGGCCTCGGTCAAACCGAGGAAATCTATGCCAAAGAAGCCTGCTCGTAAGCCAAGTGCTTCACCAACAGCGCCCTCACGGCCAAGTTCCTCAGCAATGCCCTCACGACAGATTCCTCACACTGCTACAGCTCCACCAAAGTCCTCAACAGCTCCTTCAAAGTCCTCAGCTCCTGTGCATCTGGCTACATGTCAAAGGACTGCTGGTTTCTCGATTGCCTCTGGTGTTTCGGCAAGTTCCTCAGCTGCACCAATTTCATCATCTGGCCCCACACTGTTCAAGACCAAAGCAACAGCTGGACGAGGTCCTCGGCCAAGTCCAAAGAAGAAACAGGTCATATTCCATGTGCCTTCTGATGATGAAGCTTCTGATGAAGAACTTACAGAAATCATCAGAGACAGACAGGTGAAGGCCGCTAGAGCCAAAGGCACATCTGTGCCACTGCTGTTGGATCCGAGGAAAATCCTCGATTACATTGATCTCTGGCACAAGGATCCGAACACCCCAATGCCTGATTTTCATTTCACTCCTGGACAGAGTCATATGTTGTCCCATTTCATCACTGAAGAGAAATGGAAGTTTGAGAAGGCAAGAGAGATCAAGAAATCTCAATACAGAAAGGAGAAGCTCCTGAAGAAAAACGTTGTCAGAATGACACCTGAGGAACTTCTCCAGGCTCAGTCTGAAATTCAAGCCCTCAGCAAAGACTTTGATGCCTACTATGCTGATTGGCAGGGAGTTAAAGTGAGATTCGTCAATCTGACGAAGAAATTCACGAATATTGCAGCCCCATCGCAACAAGAAAATCTTCAGGCTGCAGACTCTGCTCAGCCTGCTGAAGAACATGCCAGCACCGCTGATGACTTTTAGCCTGCTGATGAACAAGCTCGTTCCAGGGCTGGTGAAGAAATTCCAGCCGCTGAAGAAATTGCCAGGGCATCCACTAGTGGTGCGCCTGAAGAAACTGAAGTGACCAGGGCAACTGCATCAGTTGCGCCTGAAGAAAATCAACTAGATTCCTCAGCTCCATCTGCGCCTACACCAACTCCAATTCTTCCATGTGCATTCGATGTGAAGAAGACCAAGGCTGCAGAGCGAGCTGCAGTGAAGAAAAGGAAGGCATCAGCTGCGTCAAACTCTTCGGCTGCGAAGAAAATGAAGCCAATGACCAGGTCACTCAAAAATCCAATTGATGCCGTTCCGATTTCCTCCATGCCATCAAAGGATCTCGTTCCTTTTGGAGAAGACTATAAGATCCCAAGCGGATCTGATGAAGAAAATCATTCTGCTGCTTCTTCAGAGCAGATTGATGAAGAAATTGAAGTGGACGCAATTCCTTCAAACTCCAATCATTTCCTCGCCTATGCCTCAGTTCACAGCTGAAGAGGCCGGTGTTGAGGAACTTGAAGAAGATGTGGATATTGGAAGCACAACGCCAGTGATGAACGATGAATTTTGGGAAAGTCAGCATCCAAATTCTCCACTGTTCACCCCACTCCAACAGATACCTCAGTCCCCTGCACCAACAGTTCACATGGGCTCTGAAGAAACTCATCCCGCGTCATCTATCCATGAAGAAATTCCAGCCACTAGTGCTGATGAACCTGCTGCTGCTGATCCTCAGACTGCACCTGTTGAGGAACAAGAAATTCCTCAGCCTGAAGAACCTGAGCTCGCGATTCCTAAGGTGGTAATGCAACTCACTGACACCCCTCTGCCAAAGCCAAAGGATCCGTTCTCAAGCAAACAGAAGTTCAAGGCTGAAGATTTCTTTACCGATCACGTATTCTTCATTGATTATAATCCATATGATTCTGCTCGCATAAGGAAGAGGCGTTTCTGGACAGCCAGCCAAGCCAATTTCTATTCCTCAGTGCTTTTCGCCAAAGACAAAGTCTTCGATCATGCACATATTCCTCATGTGGACATGGAATCTCTGCCCGGCTTTGAGCCAGTCCTCAGTGTTCTTCACGACGTAGGACTTCTGAATTTCTGCATTGATATCTGTGACTGGAATGAAGAACTCATTCTTCAATTCTATGCAACTCTGCACATCACCGGAGATGCTGAAGACGTGAACTCATGGGTGTTGGACTGGATGTCTGAAAACACTCACTACAAGGCACCAGCAACTGAATTGCTTCGTGTCCTTCCTCTCAGTCCTCCACTTGATGGTGCTCGCTGTGTCTACAATGAAGCAGAACTTTCAGATCACTATATGCAAGTACTGATGAAGCCTTTGAAGCCAAGGCAGGCCCCATGATCCAAATTCCTCGTCAAGGAATTACTCTATGTGCCTCGGACTGTCTATCGAATTCTGACGAAGACAATGAGTCCCATCAAAGGCCACGACTCAAATGATGAAGAAGTCATTGTCATCATGAAGAATATGCTTTTCAACATCATTCATGGCGTTCCCATCAACTTCCATGATTTCTTCATGAGGACTCTGGCCAACATTGCTATGTCACCATTCGAGCTGAAGCCCTGTGCTCCTTGGATTATGAGATACATCAGGGCAAGATCTTCACTGAATTACAAAGCTGACACTCTGAACCATGGTAGCTACTTGCCTCCCATTGAAGTCCTCAAACGGACAGTTTCATCAGCTGATACTAAAGGCAAGGCCGCTACTGTGATCGATGAAGGCATTCGTCCATTGGATGGTCAATTTCACAAGGCAGCATCATACTCTACCAATGACGATTCTGCCACACATGACTCTGCCGCAAATACCTCAGCCAAGCAAAATCCTCAAGCCACAGCTCCCAGGGTGATGACTGACCGTGAGTTACTCCTCAGTCTTCATCAGAAGGTTGATCGCAATCATAAATGGGTCAAGCGTCAGTTTGGTTCAATTCTTCACAACATGACCTCAACACACAATGCAGTGAAGAAAAACCAATACTACCTCCATGAAACCTTGAACCGTACCTGGGCTGTTCTCTCTCATGTCTACAACACTGCAGATCTGAAGAATATGGGTCTCAAGGAAGAATTTGACTGGTCTACACCTCCACTGAAGAAATTCAAGAAGGTAAAAGTTCCTTCCTTGGTGGCCAACTCCTATTCTTCATCACGCGAGACTGACGAGTATGAAGATTTGGACGACACTGCGGCAGGCCCTGCTACAACAAACAACCCCAACAACGCTGGCGCTCCTCCATCAACTTGAAATTCTTCAGGGGCGTTAGTCCTCAGTTTCAATCCTTTTGGTCATTTGATGACAAAGGGGGAGAAATCTGAGTTAGTCTTCAAGCGGGTCTATATTAAGGGCATTTTTTTAAGTTACAACTCTTGTTCTTTAGAAACTTTTATTTGGATCGAGTTGTAATCTTAAACCCGATGGTGCGCTAATACTTTTGTTGCATTATGCTTTGCATGCTTATTCCGCGTTAATGACATTGCACGCATGCTGAATCTCATCAGGCACCATATCTCATCATGCATTTCAAATTCTTCATATTATATATCAAATGCGTGTATGAATTACAAGATATAGGGGGAGATCTCCATGATTTAACTCTTCAAGTGTGCATTGCTTCAAAAGCAAATTCCTCACTATGCACATCTTCAGGGGGAGTTCTACTATATCTTGTAATCAAATTCCTCAATATCAGTGTATACACTTCATATGTTTATCCTCGTTAAAGCTTAACCTATGTTGTCATCAATCACCAAAAAGGGGGAGATTGTAAGTGCATCTAGTGCCCCTTAGTGATTTTGGTGTATTGAAGACTTATAGGTTAAGGGAGTAATGCGTTTGTAAGTATACACAGGTCTATAAGTCTATGAGGAGTTTGATATTTACAGAGAAAGTCGACCCCTAAAAATGAAGTTCTTCAACTGAAGACTTTGATATTCTGAAGACTTTCTGAAGACTTTGAAAGTGAAGAAACTGGTGTGACCTTGAAGACTTGGTATTCATTTTTGGAACATGAAGCGTGAAGACTTTTGTTTTCGTAGTTTCATTTTCTCTTTCTTGAGTCATAGGAAACACCGTACTGTTAAAGGGGGTCGAGGAAATACTAAGGAGAAATTTCCATGTGATGCTCAACTCAAAATCCTACACCTACCAATCCCTTCGAGTGAAGCCTTTGGAAATCTCATACAGTTCAGTCACTTTCTTTAGTGACAGAGACGAAGTTCTTCTGGTCGCTGATGAATTTGCTCTGACTGAGGAGTTAGGAATTCGCTAGTGCGGATTGCCTACACAGTGAGAAAGATGATAGCCCTGAGGAATTTGAGAGTCAAATTGCCGACCGTTGTTGTGCTGCGCGCCAGCTGTCCTAAAATATCTTATCCACCTAACGGTCATATCATTGAGGGGCATTTATGTCTTATCATGTCGGGCTGCTCCCTAGGCTATAAATAGCCGACCCCTACAACCACTAGCTGGTTGGCTGCTCCGAGAGAACTTGACACTTGTCATTTGAGAGCAACCCATCCTCCGAGGACTTTGAGCGAAAATCATCGAGTGAGGAAAATCCCAAAAACCCAAACACCTACAAACCCAAAGTGATTGAGCATCACTGAAGAAATTGATCCTGCGTGGATCCGACGCTTGTTACCTTTGAAGACTGTGCTTCTTCCAGACGGTTAGGCGTCAAGGTCTAGAGCATCCAAGAGGAATTGTGGATTGCCGAGTGACCAAGTCTGTGAACGTTTGGAAGTCGCCTGAAGACTTACCACGAGTGATTGGATGAGATCTGCGTGATCTTAGTTCACGGAGAATACAGTGAGGACTGGGTGTCCTGAGCTGCATGCTCAGAGACTGGGTGTCCGGGACTATGTGTCCTCGAGTTTAAATACTCAGCCGCTCCAACCAGACGTACAACTGAGACAGCAGTTGGAACTGGTCTACCAAATCATTGTCTTCACCAACCTAACTGGTTCTATTTCCTCAACCCTTTCATTTCCTCATTACTGTGTTGAGTGTTTGTTCATATCTGTGTTTGAAGACTTTGACTGAAGACTTTCTCAATTTCCTCAGTTCAATTTCTTCAGTCTGTTTGTCTTCATCTTGTGTTATCCTGTGATTACGCTTTCTGTACTCTGTGCTAGTCTTCATTTCATCATGATGACCATGCTTGTATTCTGTTATGCTTACTTCTAAGTACTTATTCTGCTGCTAATAGTTCTTCGCTAAGGAATTTCCTCACCGGCAAATTCCTCAGTGAAGAATTCATAAAAATCGCCTATTCACCCCCCCTCTAGTCGACATAACGCACTTTCAGCAGCTAGTTGGATTGCTTGTGGCTCAAAGGAAGTTGTCCTTCCGGTGAACCTATAGGGGCGTTCTGGGGATAGACCCCTACCGTAGATGTGCACGGTGGCCCAGAATTGACGGCTCTCACCGGTCATGGGTCCTTGGTACACAACATATTCTGGAGGCTCTTCTAATGCAAAGGCACGGCGGGTGAGGTTCGTGAGCACGGTCACAAAACCTCCAAGGTTGTTTGCTGTGGTCTCATTGTGTACGACGGGGCCAGGCATTTTAGCTCGGTTTGGGAAAGAGTTTGTGCTGTGCTGTGTTGAGGCTAGCATGCCCTTTTTATAGAAAAGGGGACGGAGTCTTCCTTCGCACGCTTGCGAATGAGACAATTTAGGTGTCGGTCACTGGCGCGTGATCGACAGGCTAGGCTGATAGGTTGGGCACCGACTGCCAAAAGTGTCAGGCTCATGTGTGGCTATCTTACACAAGAAGCTTGGCCGGGGCTAGGTTATGGTTTGGTGGGTTGGTTATCCTAGGTTTATTGACCTGGCTAAGATAGGATTAGCCAATGGTCAGCCTGACTCTGATACCAAGTTTGTCAGGACCGGCTTTCCGGGATATTAATTTTCCAGAAAATGGCCCTTATGCTCACCAGCCCCAGGATTACTGTTAGCTGATGAGGCACCAACTTGATACAGAAATTCCAAGCAAAGTACAAAATATGTAGTACAAGACCATTCTGGCCTATGAGTACAACAAATGGTTTCTAGTGGTTGATGGCAGAAGCGGTTTGTGGATCATCAATGTCTTTGGGACTCCATTTCCCACAGGAACAGCTGACCATGTTAACTCCTATCTTCGCGAGGCTGCTATCACCGTTGCTTAGTTTTCGAGGCTGTCATCGCAACGCTCCTCTCCATGCAAGAAATCTGGCCAAGACAATAGCCAGGGACAAGCCAGTGAGAGGGTGGTGAAGTTAGTTTGTCAAAAGAAGAGACTTGTTAGTGTAAGATTTTAAGAAAACCAATTCTAGACAGAAAGTTAAGGGCACCATTTCATGGACCAAAAATCTCCCAATGGATCCAATCTCCTCGGCTTAAGGGTTTCGTAAGGTGGGCTATAAGTAGGTAAAAGAATCACAGCAAAAATGGCATGTTAAAATATGGTTGCTGTACAAATCACCAAGCTGGACCAGAATGAAAAGAGGTTGATACACTCATTTTTTTCAAAGCACATCAATGGGTTTTTGCATAAAGATGAATAATATACTCCTACTGACATCCCCTAATTTTGGTAGAAGTTTTAAAGAAATATTTAAATAGGTTGTAGTGCAAAATTGCCCACTGAACCAGATTTGAAAACTTGGTGTAGAACTCAACATATCCAATGAATGAAATATATTTTTGCATAAAAGTGATTTAAAAACATCACATGGCATCCCCAAATTTTGGTGGGATTTTTAAATAAATTTATCAAAGGGTTGCAGTGCAAATGGAACCCTAAAACTCATGAAAAACTAATTTAGAGAAATAAAGCTCAGGGAAAAATAATTATATAGATAATCCCATTAATAAAAGAATTGTTTTATTTGAGAGGGGAAATAAGTCTAATAATGACTGAGAAGTTTTCACTTGGGGTAAAAACTCCATGATAATAAAGGGAAGAATGGCTCTGAAATCAAAAGGAAATCCAGAAAATAAAAGTTTAAGTTTCCTGGCAAAATTTTAATTAATAAAACAAGGTTAAAATTTTGGGGTGTCACAGAAACCCTCTGTGATTGATTGCCCCTCCGGCAGATCACCGGAAAAGGCCCCAAGATGGGATCTCACGGGTACATAAGTTTGCGGCGGTGGAAAAGTGGTTTCGTGGCTCCCCATGATGTTTTTAGGGTATAAGAGTATATATAGGCGAAAGAACTAGGTCGATGGAGCTACGAGGGGCCCACAAGGGTGGGGGGCACGCCTACCCCCCTGGTCACGCCCTCCTGCCTCGTGGACGCCTTATTATGTCTCCGACTTCAACTCCAAGTCTTCTGGTTTACTTTCAGTCCAAGAAAGATCATCGCGAAGGTTTCATTCCGTTTGGACTCTGTTTGGTATTCCTTTTCTGCAAAACTCTAAAATAGGCAAAAAAACAGAAACTGTCACTGGCCCCTCGGTTAATAGGTTAGTCCCAAAAATAATATAAAAGCATATTAAAGCCCATTAAACATCCAAAACAAATAATATAATAGCATGGAACAATCAAAAATTATAGATATGTTGGAGACGTATCTAGCATCCCCAAGCTTAATTCTTGCTCTTCCTTGAGTAGGTAAATGATAAAAACAGAATTTTTGATGTGGAATGCTACCTAACATATTTATCAATGTAATTTTCTTTATTGTGGCATGAATGTTCAGATCCAAAAGATTCAAGACAAAAGTTTAATATTGACATAAAAATAATAATACTTCAAGTATACTAACAAAGCAACAAATTCTTGTCAAAATAACATGGCCAAAGAAAGCTATCCCTACAAAATCATATAGTCTGGTTATGCTCTATCTTCATCACACAAATTATTTAATCATGCACAACCCCAATGACAAGCCAAGCAATTGTTAAATACTTTTGATGTTCTCAAACTTTTTCAATCTTCACGCAATACATGAGCGTGAGCCATGGACATAGCACTATAGATGGAATAGAATGGTGGTTGTGGAGAAGACAAAAAGGAGAATATAGTCTCACATCAACTAGGCGTATTAATGGGCTATGGAGATGCCCATCAATAGATATCAATGTGAGTGAGTAGGGTTTGCCATGCAATGGATGCACTAGAGCTATAAGTGTATGAGAGCTCAAAAAGAAACTAAGTGGGTGTGCATCCAACTTGCTTGCTCACAAAGACCTAGGGCATTTTGAGGAAGCCCATCATTGGAATATACAAGCCAATTTCTATAATGAAAAATTCCCACTAGTATATGAAAGTGACAACATAGGAGACTCTCTATCATGAAGATCATGGTGCTACTTTGAAGCACAAATGTGGAAAAAGGATAGTAGCATTGCCCCTTCTCTCTTTTTCTCTCATTTTTTATTTGGGCCTTTTCTGTTTTTTATGGCCTCTTTTTATTTATTTATTTAGTCCAGAGTCTCTTCCTGACTTGTGGGGGATTCATAGTTTCCATCATCCTTTCCTCACTGGGACAATGCTCTAATAATGAAAATCATCACCGTTTTATTTACTTACAACTCAAGAATTACAACTCGATACTTAGAACAAAATATGACTCTATGTGAATGCCTCCAGCGGTGTACTGGGATGTGAAATGACTCAAGAGTGACATGTATCAAAAATTATGAACGGTGGCTTTGCCACAAATACGATGTCAACTACATGATCATGCAAAGCAATATCGCAATGATGGAGCGTGTCATAATAAATGGAACTGTGGAAAGTTGCATGGCAATATATCTCGAAATGGCTATGGAAATGCCATAATAGGTAGGTATGGTGGCTGTTTTGAGGAAGGTATATGGTGGGTGTATGGTACCGACGAAATTTCCGGTACTAGAGAGGCTAGCAATGGTGGAAGGGTGAGAGTGCGTATAATCCATGGACTCAGCATTAGTCATAAAGAACTCACATACTTATTGCAAAAATCTATTAGTTATCGAAAGGGGGATAGATTGGTAGGAAAAGACCATCGCTCCTCCCCGACCGCCACTCATAAGGAAGACAATCAATAAATAAATCATGTTCCAACTTCATCACATAACGGTTCACCATACGTGCATGCTACGGGAATCACAAACTTTAACACAAGTATCTCTCAAATTCACAACTACTCTACTATCATGACTCTAATATCACCATCTTCATATCTCAAAACAATCATAAAGAATCAAACTTCTCATAGTATTCAATGCACTTTATATGAAAGTTTTTATTATACCCATCTTGGATGTCCATCATATTAGGACTAATTTTATAACCGAAGAAAATTACCATGCTGTTCTAAAATACTCTCAAAATAATATAAGTGAAGCATGAGATATCAACAATTTCTATAAATAAAACCACCGCCGTGCTCTAAAAAGATATAAGTGAAGCACTAGAGCAATATTGTCTAGCTCAAAAGATATAAGTGAAGCACATAGAGTATTCCAATAAATTCTGATTCATGCGTGTCTCTCCCAAAAGGTGTGTACAGCAAGGATGATTGTGGTAAGCTAAAAAGCAAAGACTCAAATCATACAAGACGCTCCAAGCAAAACACATACCATGTGGTGAATAAAAATATAGCCTCAAGTAAAGTTACCGATAGACGAAGACAAAAGAGGGGATGCCTTCCCGGGCATCCCCAAGCTTAGGCTTTTGGTTGTCCTTGAACTTTTCCTTGGGGTGCCTTGGAAATCCCCAACCTTAGGCTCTTTCCACTCCTTATTCCAAAATCCATCAAATCTTTACCCAAAACTTGAAAACTTCACAACACAAAACTTCAACAGAAAATCTCATGAGCTCCTTTAGTATAAGAAAATAAGCCACCACTTTAAGGTACTGTAATGAACTCATTATTTATTTATATCGGTGTTAAACCTACTGTATTCTAACTTCTCTATGGTTCATACCCCCCGATGCTACTCATAGATTCTTCAAAATAAGCAAACAACACACGAAAAACAGAATTTGTCAAAACAGAACAGTCTGTAGCAATCTGTAACTTTCGAGTACTTCTGTAACTCCATAAATTCTGAAATAAATTGGTGGACGTGAGAAATTTGTCTATTAATCTTCTGCAAAAATAATAAACCTAAAAGCACTCTTCTTAAAAAATGGCAGCTATTCTCGTGAGCGCAAAAGTTTCTGATTTTAACAGCAAGATCGCAAAGACTTCACCCAAGTCTTCCCAAATGTTCTACTTGGCAAAAACACTAATTAAAACATAAAACCACATCTAAACAGAAGCTAGATGAATTATGTATTACTAAACAGGAGCAAAAAGTAAAGAACAAAAATAAAATTGGGTTGCCTCCCAACAAGCGCCATCGTTTAACGCCCCTAGCTAGGCATTGAGATTTTGATGATGCTCACATTAAAGACAAGAAATGAAGCGCAAAGAGAGCATCATGAAACACGTGACAAACACATCTAAGTATAACATACTTCCTATGCATAGGCATCTTATAGGCAAACAAATTATCATAGCAAACAAAAACTAGCATATTCAAGGAAGCGGAAAGAAACAATAGCAATCTCAACATAACGAGAGGTAATTTAGCAACATGAAAATTTCTACAAGCATATTTTCCTCTCTCATAATAATTACATGTGGGATCATAAGCAAATTCAACAAAATAGCTATCACATAAAATATTTTTCAACACAATCCACATGCATGCGAAGTTGACACTCTTCCAAAATAGTGGGATTAACATTAACTAAAGTCATGACCTCTCCAAACCCACTTTTATCAAAAATTTCATAAGACTGAACATTCTCCAAATATGTGGGATCTAAAGTTGACACTCTTCCAAACCCACTTTCAATATTATTGCAAAAGTTATTATCAATCTCATATTCATCATGGGGCTTAAATAAATTTTCAAAACCATAAGAAGAATCACCCCAATCATGATCATTGCAACAAATAGTAGTCATAGCAAAACTAGCATCCCCAAGCTTGAGGTTTTGCATATAATTAGCACAACTGACATTAATAAAATTTATAATAACATCATTGCAATCATGCTTTTCATGAAAGGAACTATCAATTATGGGTGCAATAGGAACAATCTCGTGTTTAACATAAGGGACTATAGCAAATTCATCTCAAGAAATATTGGCATCATGGCCACAAGAATAGCAAGCATCATGTTCATGAAGGGACATTTCAATCAAATCATCAGAATCATAATTATCTATAGATTCATGCATATCATTTTTTTCAAAGCAACGGTCATTCTTTGACATAGACATTATGAGCATAGTTTTCGTAGCAATATTTAAGTATGTCAAAATTTTCAAATTCGTAGAGAGTAATATCATACTTTTCAATCAAAGAAGCAACTTCAAAAGCACCCTTAAAAGCAACAAATTCTTCAATTTGTTCGATATTGTAGTAACTATAAACACCCTTTGCATAAGAAGATAAGATTTCATTATCATTAAACTCACATAGGTAGGGGAGGTGTTTTTAGGGTTCTTAGAGCAACAAGTAAAATCATAAATTTCACAAAGATTCCAAGCATAACACAACAGTCTGTTTATTTGATCCCATAAGAGTCTCCCTTTTTCAGACAAATGGTGACACACAAAATGAGCATGCTCATCTAAAGATTTCCCATCAATTAGGCTAGTTGGGGTTTCAGCACGAGCGCATAAGGATCGAAGATGATCCAAGTAGAACACTTTAAGTGGATCCATATCAATAGATTTTTAGCAAGAAAATATACAAGCAAATAGAAGGCCCATGGAAACACAAAAAAAATACATATGGGAAGAAGGCGAAGAAAAGGCAAAGGTTTTCAAAAATTGTTTTAGAAGTGGGGGAGAGGAAAACGAGAGGCGAATGGCGAATAATGTAATGCAAGGGAGACGAGTTTATGATGGGTACTTGGTATGGCTTGACTCGACAAAGATCTCCCCGGCAACGGCGCCAGAAATCCTTCTTGCTACCTCTTGAGCTTGCGTTGGTTTTCTCTTGAAGAGGAAAGGGTGATGCAGCAAAGTAGCGTAAGTATTTCTCTCAGTTTTGAGAACCAAGGTATCAATCCAGTAGGAGACGACGAACAAGTCACCGAATACCTGAACAAATAATCAAGAACTTGCAACCAATGTTATAAAGGGGTTGTCAATCCATTCATGGTCACTCACAAAAGTGAAATCTAATAGAGATAATAAAGTCAATATTTTTGGTATTTTTGTTGTATAGATTGGAAAGTAGAGATTGCAAAATAGTAAACGAGATTCAATATAATGGAAAAGAGACTTAATATAATGGAAAAGAGACCCGGGGGCCATAGGTTTCACTAATGGCTTCTCTCGAGATAGCAAGTATTACGGTGGGTGAACAAATTACTGCCAAGTAATTGATAGAAAAGCGCATAATTATGATGACATCTAAGGCAATGATCATGAACATAGGCATCACGTCCATGTTAAGTAGACTGACTCCTGCCTGCATCTACTACTATTACTCCACACATCGACCGCTATCCAGCATGCGTCTAGAGTATTAAGTTCATAAGAACGGAGTAACGCATTAAGTAAGATGACATGATGTAGAGGGATAAACTCAAGCAATATGAAACAATACAATACGTGCCTTGCTGCCCCTACTATCACTGGGAAAGGACACCACAAGATTGAACCCAAAGCTAAGCACTTCTCCCATGGCAAGAAAGACCAATCTAGTAGGCCAAACTAAACCAATAATTCGAAGAGACTTGCAAAGATATCAAATCATGCATATAAGAATTCAGAGAAGAAACAAATAATGTTCCTAGATAATCTTAATCATAAATCCACAATTCATTGGATCTCGGCAAACACACCGCAAAAGAATATTACGTCGAATAGATCTCCAAGAACATCGAGGTGAACCTTGTATTGAGAATCAAAGAGAGAGAAGAAGCCATCTACCTAATAACTATGGACCCGAAGGTCTGTGGTAAACTACTCACGCTTCATCGGAGAGGTAATGGTGTTGATGTAGAAGCCCTCCATGATTGATTCCCCCTCCGGCAGATCGCCGGAAAAGGCCCCAAGATGGGATCTCACGGGTACAAAAGGTTGTGGCGGTGAAAAAGTGGTTTCGTGGCTCCCCCTGATGTTTTTATGGTATAAGAGTATATATAGGAGAAAGAACTAGGCCAGTAGAGCTACGAGGGGCCCACGAGGGTAGGGGGCACGCCTACCCCCTGGGCGCGCCCTCCTGCCTTGTGGACGCCTTGTTGCGTCTCCGACTTCAACTCCAAGTCTTCTGGTTTACTTTCGGTCCAAGAAAGATCATCGCGAAGGTTTCATTCTGTTTGGACTCCGTTTGGACTCCGTTTGGTATTCCTTTTTTGCAAAACTCTAAAATAGGCAAAAAACAGAAACTGGCACTTGGCCCTCGGTTAATAGGTTAGTCCCAAAAATAATATAAATGAGCATATTAAAGCCCATTAAACATCCAAAATAGATAATATAATAGCATGGAAAAATCAAAATTATAGATACGTTGGAGACGTATCACACTGCACTCTAGAGTCGACAACGATCGTTCATCCAAACCCGATATGCATCTTAATATTGTTCTTGCATGTTCGAATGTCGATTTTTTGTTTTCTACTACGTTTCCCAACAGTGGCATCATGAGCGGTTCTATGAGTAGATGCAAGTTTTGATCTAGATCGCATGTGATTGTGAGGGTGATGTTCTTTGTATGCTTCTCTCAAGTGTTGCTTCGGTTCATTTCATTAACGACATGGTGTCTCTTTTCACAAGGTTTCGACAATCGCTCAGCTGTAAGGGCATATTTATCCCTTAGTAGTTTTGGTGATTGATGACAATGTTTTTGTGGACTAATCGTGTGCGTTGAGCATTTCAGATATATCATGTCTAAACACAAGACGATTTGGTGCCCCTCGAAGACTATTGAAGACAACGTTTTTCTATGTTTCTTTTTGGTGGATTTGAGTCGTAGGAAAGCCGTACTATTAAGAGAGGGTCCGTGTTGGAAAGGTTTGGGTGGAATCTCATGTACACATATGTTCCTTTTGCACCACCTTTCCTTTGGCTCTTTGGATCATCCTTTGTCTTTCCATGTCTAGGAAAAATGAAGGACTCCTAATGTTGCTATAATGAGGCAGGCGGCAGTACTGCTCCCCAGAGCGATACTACTACATTCCCTTGAAGTAGTATCGGCATCCAGCACGGTAGTACCGTGAGTGCTCACGGTAGTACCGCTCTGTGGGAGCGGTAGTACCATAGGCTTTAGGACAGGCGCCGCTGCCCGAGCGGTAGTAGGGGCAGATGTAATTTTTTACATCCGCGCCCAACGCGGTAGTATCGCGCCCTCGGCATGGTAGTACCGTAAGCTTTGGCCAGGCACAACAACATGAACGGAATTAAAATTACATCTACGCCCTACACGGTAGTACCGCGTCGGGCTTGCGGTAGTACCGTGTCGGATTTTTGCATAGACCTAAACTCATCGGATGTAGTCATGGATGTAATTTTTTATGTCCGTTCCTTCTCTGGCTTAACTATCCCTGCCTTGCGGTAGTACCGCACCAACGGTTCTACCGCTCCCTGTCTTAGCACAACAGGTCTAGTCCTGGCCCCTGCCGTGCCAGCGGTAGTACCGCGGTCCCCCACGGTAGTACTGTAGGCCCGTGCGGTAGTACTGCCTGTATGGTCCGGTAGTACCGCGTGTCGCAGGCTGAGTTGGTGGATAACGGCTGGATTTGTTCTTCCACTATAAAAAGGGTGTCTTCTTCTCCGAGTTGACAACCTCTTCCATCCCCAAGCTCCATTGATGCTCTAATCTGCATTTTGCCTGATCTCTCTCCCTAGCCAATCAAACTTGTTGATTCTCTAGGGATTGGTTGAGAAGGCCTCGATCTACACTTCCACCAAGAGAAATTTGATTCCCCCCACTAATCCCTTGCAGATCTTGTTACTCTTGGGTGTTTGATCACCCCAGACGGTCGAGGTCACCATGGAGCCATAGTCCATTGTGGTGAAGCTTCGTGGTGTCATTGGGAGCCTCCAATTAAGTTGTGGAGATTTCCCCAACCTTGTTTGTAAAGGTTCGATTGCCGCCTCCAATGGAACAAATAGTGGAATCACGACATCTCGCATTGTGTGAGGGTGTGAGGAGAATACAGTGGCCCTAGTGGCTTCTTGGGGAGCATTGTGCCTCCACACCGCTCCAATGGAGACGTACTTCCCCTTAAAGGGAAGGAACTTTGGTAACACATCATCGTCTCCATCGGTTCCACTCTTGGTTATCTCTTACCTTTACTTGTGCAAGTTATATTGTGTTCTATCCTTCGCTTGCTTGTGTGCTTATTGTTGTTTCATCATATAGGTTGCTCACCTAGTTGTCTAGACAACCTACTTTGATGCAAAGTTTAATTTGGTAAAGAAAAGCTAAAAATTGTTAGTTGACTATTCACCCCCCTCTAGTCAACTATATCGATCCTTTCAATTGGTATCAGAGCCTCATCTATTTATTAAGGACTTTGCCATCCGAAGAGTATGGTTGACACCGTACACGGTGAGGAGGAGCACCCCGGTGTGATTCCGTCCGTCTACGGCTGATGGGGGAACCTCGATCTCATGTGAGGAATTCAATGTGGCTTTGGACACATTAAAAACCTCCATGACAGCCGAGGTCAAAGGCATGCTTAAGAACTTTCTTGATGGTCTCAAATTATCGACCGCACCATTGGAAGTGGTCGATCCCACTAACAAGGTGACGGATGCTAACTCCGACAAGGGGGAAGCTACTAGTGAGAAAGTTCCTTTGTCAAGTGGTAGAAATGGTAGTGGCACCTTTGCCCATGTGGAACCTCCACTTGCTTATGGAGGACTGATTCCCTCTACTCATTTAAATCATGCCGGTTCTCCCCCTAAGATTGTGAAAAATGAGGATTTTGATGCTTGGGTCTACCGCTTTAAGCGTCATTTAAACCATGTTAACACTAATCTTTGGAGAATCATTGAAGAAGGTTTCTATCCGCATGACCGAAGCAACTTCACCCCTAAAGAAGCCGCGAATAATCAATTCAATGAGAATGCTCTCTTCATCATCCAAGATGCAATTCCACCCGAAGATATTGCACATCTCCGACCCTTCACCATGGCGAAGGAAGCATGTCACCATGTTGTTTCCCTCTACAAGGGAAGCACAAGCATTCAACGCTCCAACTATGAAGTGGTGCAAGATGAAGCCGATGAGTTTGCAATGAATGAAGATAAAGAACCTCGTGAGCTTTACCAGAGGTTAACCACTCTCGCAGTCTCACTCCAAGATCATGGGAGCAAGGATACGAATGACAATTGGATCAAGCGCAAGTTCCTCAAGGCCATGATGCCCTACCACAAGGCCATGTCCTCTGTCATCCGTCAAAGGCCGGACTTCCACACCTTGTCCTCAAGTGAAGCGTTGGATGAGTTTGTGGCAATGATGATCTTGGAAAAGACAGCCGGCAATGCGGTGTTGCATTCTCAAAGAGCAAAGAAGCCCAACCTTGCCTTGAAGGCCAAGGTTAGTGTGGAAGAAGAGGATGAAGAGGAAGAAGAGGAGAGCAACCCCGAAGATACGAAATATGATTACCATGAGCACATGGCTCTTGCTTCAAGGCAATTTTGGAGAAAGAAGAACACAAGGCCCAACTTCAACAAGAATAACTCAAGTGGCTTCAAGGGCAAGCAACGTGTGAGAACATGCTACAGTTGTGGTGATGTGAGCCATTTTGTTGCGGAGTGCCCTTACGAGAAGCGGGAAGACAATGGTGGCAAGCTCATCCGAAAAGATAAAGCCAAGTCCTTCCCCAACAAGAACAACTTCACCAAGAAGACTGCAACCAAAGGGTTGGTGGCACAAGAAGAATACAATGAGGATGATGATGACGATGAAGATAGTGAAGCCATGGCCATGGCCTCCGTTGCCATTGCCACTACTCCACGGGTGTCTCTCTTCGATTCACCCAACGAGAACATCACCGCCAAGTGCATCATGGCTAAAGCCACCAACAAGGTAACCCCCAACATCAAAACCACCATCATTACTAATCCCTCCTTGACAGATTGCATTGATGAAAGTAAGGGGTCTAATGAGGAAGTAAACGAATTTGAGTCTTTTATGAGTAAGCTCAAGGGAAAATCCAAGAAGCACTTCGTTGCTCTCTTGGAACAACTTGGTGAAGCCAATGACATGATCGAGGCTCATGAAGAAACCATCTCTAAGATGGAAGGTCATAGTCGTGACTATGCCGATGAGATATAGGATCTCTCTAATGCACTTGAGGAAGAGAGTGTACATCGTTTGGCTCTTGAGGAGTCACACAACAATGACCATGCTAAATTAAAGAAAGATCTTGATCATGCTCTTGTTGTATCTCATGTGCTAAACTCTGAGAAGGCTAAACTTGGGGTTGACCATGCTAGACTCAAGGAGGAGTTTGATATACTTGACAAGGCTCACAAGGTCTCGAAGGGTGCTCATGCTAGTCTCAAGGAGTCTCATGATCAACTGCAATTGAAGCTAACCAAGGAGAAAGCCACTTTTCCTCATATGGTATTAATTGATAATGCAAATGCTACTAACCCGTGTTGTGAGCATGTGCATCTTGTGGAGGAGAATGACAAGTTGAAGGAGCAACTTAAGAAAGTCCTTGTGTCATGCATACAAGGTGAGAAGAATATCAATGACCTTTTGAGCAATCAAAAGGAAGTTGTGGCCAAGGAGGGAGTTGGGTTCTCACCCAAGTCCAAGAACAAGAAGAAGAATGACAAGACCAAACGACCTCCTCCTCTCAAGCAAACTTTTGTGAAGGAGGGAGAGGGTTCTCCAAAGGAGAAGAGGAACAATGTGAAGGGTGGTGATGTCAAAAAGGGCAATGCCACCCCTTCAAACAAAGCCCGCGACTTTAACCCTTCTTATGTGTTGTGCCGTGCTAGTGATGGGCATGTTTATGCTAAATTTGTTGGTTCTCCTTATGAGTACATTGAATGGTCTATTTTGGTTCCTAAGACCCTTGTCACTAACATCAACGGACCCATTAAAAAATGCATACCTAAAACCAAGCATTGATCTCTTGTAGGTGTTTGCTTCTGGTGGGGGATCATGGTTGCTCGATAGTGGAGCCACAAATCATATGACCGAAAGCAAGGACTTGGTGGTGGAAGTGCACAAGATCCTATCTATGCCCACCAACGTCAAGTGGGGTGATGCCTCGTCCTCTAAGGTATTGGGTCTTGGCAAGGTTGTCATTTCTCATGATCTCACGATCGAGAAAGTCATGCTTGTTGAGTCCCTTGCATACAATCTACTTTCCGTTTGTCAACTTGCACTCATGGGCTTTGCCACATTCTTTGATATTGATACCATGGACTTCTTGTGGAGCAAGACTCTTAAAGTAGCCTTTGTTGGGCATGTCGAGAACGGTCTTTATGTGATTAACTTTTTGGAGCGACCCACTAAGACCGCGACATGCCTAATGGCAAAAGTTGATGTGGGGTGGCTTTGACATCGCCGTTTAGCCCACATCAATATGAGATCTTTGCAAAGTCTTCTCAAGGGGGACCATGTCTGTGGACTAGCAAATGTTAGTTTTGCCAAAGATCGTGCTTGTAGTGCTTGTGTTGAAGGAAAGTTACATGAGAAGGCTCACCCTCCCACGACTATCATCTACTCAAAGAGACTCTTGGAGCTCCTTCACATGGATCTCTTTGGGCCTCCATCCTTTGATAGTATTGGGGGTAGAAAGTATTGCTTGGTGATTGTCGATGATTACTCAAGGTACACTTAGGTGTATTTCTTCAAGAGGAAGAGTGAAACCCAACAAACTGTCATCGACTTTGCAAATGAAGCTCAACGTCAACACGATGCAAAGATCTTGACAATAAGAAGTGATAACGGCACCGAGTTCAAGAACTACACCTTGGATGAGTTTCTTAGTGATGAGGCAATCAAGCATCAATATTCTAGACCATACACCCCTCAACAAAATGGTGTCGCGGAGAGGAAGAATCAGAGGTTGATGGATGCGGCAAGGACCATGATGGCGGAGTTCAAGTCTCCTTACAACTTTTGGGCCGAAGCCATCAACACCGCATGTCATGCATCCAATCGGCTCTATCTCCACAAAGGCTTGAACAAGACTCCTTATGAAATATTCACCGGTAACAAGCCCAACCTCAAGTAATTCCGGGTGTTCGAGTGTAAGTGTTTCATTCTCAAGAAAGGTGTTCATTTGTCTAAATTTGAGGCTAGAGCTCATGAGGGCATATTTGTTGGTTATGCTACAAACTCTCATGCTTACCGTGTCCTCAACAAGTACACGGGACTCATTGAGGAGACGTGTAATGTGGAGTTTGACGAGAATAACGGCTCCAAATGGAGCAAAGTGGTACTTGTGATGTAGGTGATGAAATTCCTCCCCAAGCCATAAGAAGAATGGGTGTTGGTCATATCCTACCCATTGAGGAACCCCTTGTGGCTAAAGGAGAAGGATAATGCTCCACTCAAGTGGAGCCATCACCGACCCAAGACCCACACGCTTCCGAAAAAGTGAAGGCCCTCAACCACGTGAACAAGATCAAGGGAAAGATCAACCTCAAGATGGTGGTGAGCCACCAAGTGATGCCCAAGGTCGAGTTCTCCCTTTTGAGCGAGTTCAAGATCAAGAGCAAGCTCAAGATCAAGAACAAGCTCAAGATGGCGCTCAAGATGATCAAGTTTCTGCTCCTCTTATCACACCCGAGGAGGAATTAGAGAGTCGTGCCGCAAAGATCGCTTCCAATCTCACAATCAAAGGTCATCTCATGGATAATGTGGTTGGAAGCCTAAGAAAGGGGGTAAGCACTCGTAGACAATTAGCAAACTATTGTGAACATAACGCGTTTGTTTCTTGTGTCGAACCCCAAAAGGTCTATGAGGCGCTCAAGGATCCGGATTGGCTCAATGCCATGCATGAAGAACTCAACAACTTCGAGCACAACCAAGTGTGGACATTAGTGCCAAGGCCAACTGGGAATCATAATGTCATTGGAACCAAGTGGATATTCAAGAACAAGCAAGATTCTCATGGAATCATTGTCCGCAACAAGGCTCGTTTGGTGGCACAAGGCTACTCCCAAGTCGAGGGTATCGACTACGGTGAAACCTTTGCTCCCGTTGCTCGTCTTGAATCTATTCGTTTGTTGATTGCTTATGCTTCTGATCATAATTTCAAGTTGCAACAAATGGATGTGAAGAGTGCTTTTCTTAATGATCCCATTAATGAGTTGGTGTATGTCAAACAACCCCCGGGGTTCGAGGATCCCTATTTCCCCGATCATGTGTACCAACTCAACAAGGCACTCTATGGCCTTAAACTAGCCCCACGTGCATGGTATGAGCATCGTACTGAGTTGTTGCAAGATCGTGGGTTCGAAATTGGGAAAATTGTCCCCACTCTTTTTACTAAGAAGGTCAAAGGGGAGTTGTTTGTCTGCCAACTATATGTTGATGCTATTATCTTTGGCTCTCCTAACAAAGCTTTCAATGAGGAATTTGACGCTCTCATGACCTCGAAGTTCAAGATGTCTATGATGGGAGATTTGAAGTTTTTCTCGGATTCGAAATCAAGCAAAGAAGAGTAGGAACCTTCATCAACCAAGCCAAATACACTCAAGACATGCTCAAGAGATTCAAGCTAAGTGATGTCAAGCCGGCTTCTACTCCAATGCCCGTCAAATGCCAACTTGACATAGATCCCAATGGTAAAGCGGTGGATCAAAAGGTATATTGCTCCATGATTGGCTCCTTTCTTTACCTTTGTGCATCTAGACCGGATATCATGTTGAGTGTGAGAATTTGTGGACGGTTTCAAGCCGCACCTAAGGAAAGCCACTTTGTGGCGGTCAAGCAAATCTTTCAATATTTGGCTCATACCCCAAACTTTGGCCTTTGGTACCCAAGAGGAGCCAACTTTGATCTTTTGGGCTATACAGACTCAGATTGGGCGGGAGACAAAGTGGATAGGAAGTCCACCTCCGAAGGTTGCCAATTGCTTGGTTGCTCCTTGGTGAGTTGGTCTTCTAAGAAGCAAAGTTGTGTATCTCTCTCGTCCACCAAAGAGGAGTATGTGGCTGCTGGAAGTTGTTGTGCTCAACTTCTATGGATGAGGCAAACTTTGAAGGATTACAGTGTCACTTGTGACGAAGTGCCTCTTTGGTGTGACAATGAAAGTGCCATCAAGATCTCTGTCAACCTGGTGCAACACTTCAAGATGAAGCATATTGAGATTCGATATCACTTTATCCGGGATCACATTAGGTGAGGGGAGATCAAACTCAAGTATGTCAACACTCATGATAACCTTGTAGATATTTTCATGAAGCCCTTGGATGAAGCAAGATTTCACGAGTTAAGGCATGAGCTAAACATCATTGATTCGAGCAATGTAGCTTGAACTCTTGCACACCCCACCATACTTAACGTGATATATAGTTTAGGTGTAGGCATGGATATAGGGGGTGTTGTTCTCTCAATGAACTTTCCCTCCCCCCATTATGCATAAATTGATTAACTCTTTCACATTAGCCATTTTTGATGGTACTTGTGCTTCAAAGACGAGTTTTGGTCATGGGCCCAAGGATAATTCTTCGCAGTGCCATACCAGTTGACTCATACATAGGTGGATACGGCCACCACCCTCTCTTCCTGATAGTTGTGTTTCGTGTTTTGATCTTCTTTGTCTTTTGCCTTCTCTTTGTGTCGTGTTTGTGTTGTCTTTTATGCTTGCCTCTTGGTGTGTTCGGTGTCTTGAAGGTTGCTTTGCAAAGGCCGTTTCCCTCTCTTTTGCGAAACTTGCACTCTCTTGGGGGTACGGTACTACCGTGGCAAGCCACAATACTACCGCAAGAGTGGTTTGCTCTGTGCGTGCACAGTTGCATCCTAGGCGCACGATACTACCGCTTCCATAGCGGAAGTAATTTTTTACTGCCGCTCAAAGAGCGGTACTACCACCCAACAAGCGGTACTTCCGCCCTGGCGGTACTACTGCGATGACCCGTGGTACTACCGCGCTGTCGCAAGCAGGTGGGGGGTTAAGAGCAGGGTAGGGGGAGTTCCAACTCCCCCATACCCATTCATCTCTTTTCCCCACCCCGTCTCTCTTTCTCTTGCCCAAGAATAGCGCCGACAGACCTCGCCGGATCTCCATCTCCGGCCGCTCTCCTCGCTTTCCGTCCAGTGGGATCATTCCCCACCTCGTCCTCTTGCCATGGACCCCGTGTTGGGGAACGTAGTAATTTCAAAAAAATTCCTACGCACATGCAAGATCATGGTGATGCATAGCAACAAGAGGGGAGAGTATGTCCACGTACCCTCGTAGACCGAAAGCGGAAGCGTTAGAACAACACGGTTGATGTAGTCGTACGTCTTCATGGCCCGACTGATCAAGCACCGAAACTACGGCACCTCCGAGTTCTAGCACACATTCAGCTCGATGACGTCCCTCGAACTCCGATCCAGCTGAGTGTCGAGGGAGAGTTCCGTCAGCACGATGGCGTGGTGACGATCTTAGTGTTCTACCGTCGCAGGGCTTCGCCTAAGCACCGCTACAATATTATCGAGGTGGACTATGGTGGAGAGGGGCACCGCACACGGCTAAGAGATCCAAGGGATCAATTGTTGTTGTGTCTATGGGGTGCCCCCTGCCCCCGTATATAAAGGAGCAAGGGAGGGAGGTGGCTGGCCTAGGGCGGAGGCGCGCCAAGGGGGGAGTCCTACTCCCATCGAGAGTAGGACTCCTCCTTTCCTTGTTGGAGTAGGAGAGAAGGAAAGAGGAGGAGAGGGAGAAGGAAAAGGGGGCTGCCCCCCTTGTCCAATTCAGACCAGAGGGGGGGGGGCGCATGCCTCCTTCCTTTTGGCCTCTCTCCTCTATTCCCGTATGGCCCAATAAGGCCCATACACTCCCCGGCGAATTCCCGTAACTCTCCGGTACTCCGAAAAATACCCGAATCACTCGAAACCTTTCCGAACTACGAATATAGTCGTCCAATATATCGATCTTTACGTCTTGAACATTTAGAGACTCCTCGTCATGTCCCGATCTCATCCGGGACTCCGAACTCCTTCGGTACATCAAAACTCATAAACTCATAAGATAACTGTCATTGAAACCTTAAGCGTGCGGACCCTACGGGTTCGAGAACAATGTAGACATGACCGAGACACGTCTCCGATCAATAACCAATAGCGGAACCTGGATGCTCATATTGGTTCCCACATATTCTACGAAGATCTTTATCGGTCAGACCGCATAACAACATACGTTGTTCCCTTTGTCATCGGTACGTTACTTGCCCGAGATTTGATCGTCGGTATCTCAATACCTAGTTCAATCTCGTTACCGGCAAGTCTCTTTACTCGTTCCGTAATACATCATTCCGCAACTAACTCATTAGTTGCAATGCTTGCAAGGCTTAAGTGATGTGTATTACCGAGAGGGCCCAGAGATACCTCTCCGACAATCGGAGTGACAAATCCTAATCTCGAAATACGTCAACCCAACAAGTACCTTTGGAGACACCTGTAGAGCACCTTTATAATCACCCAGTTATGTTGTGACGTTTGGTAGCACACTAAGTGTTCCTCCGGTAAACGGGAGTTGCATAATCTCATAGTCATAGGAACATGTATAAGTCATGAAGAAAGCAATAGCAACATACTAAACGATCAAGTGCTAAGCTAACGGAATGGGTCAAGTCAATCACATCATTCTCCTAATGACAACTCTTTTGTCCATGGCTAGGAAACATAACCATCTTTGATAAACGAGCTAGTCAAGTAGAGGCATACTAGTGACACTATGTTTGTCTATGTATTCACACATGTATTATGTTTCTGGTTAATACAATTCTAGCATGAATAATAAACATTTGTCATGAAATAAGGAAATAAATAATAACTTTATTATTGCCTCTAGGGCATATTTCCTTCAGTCTCCCACTTGCACTAGAGTCAATAATCTAGTTCACATCGCCATGTGATTTAACACCAATATTCACATCTGTATGTGATTAATACCCATAGTTCACATCGTCATGTGATCAACACCCATAGGGTTTACTAGAGTCAATAATCTAGTTCACATCGCTATGTGATCAAGACCCAAAGAATACTAAGGTATGATCATGTTTTGCTTGTGAGAGAAGTTTAGTCAACGGGTCTGTCACATTCAGAGCCATATGTATTTGCAAATACTCTATGTCTACAATGCTCTGCACGGAGCTACTCTAGCTAATTGCTCCCACTTTCAATATGTATCCAGATTGAGACTTAGAGTCATCTGGATCGGCGTAAAAGCTTGCATCGATGTAACTCTTTACGACGAACTCTTTTATCACCTCCATAATCGAGAGACATCTCCTTTGTCCTCACTAAAGATATTCTTGACCGCTGTCCAGTGATCTACTCTTAGATCAAAATTGTATTCCTTTGCCAAACTCAGAGCAAGGTGTACAATAGGTCTGGTATATAGCATCGCATACTTTATAGAACCTATGACTGAGGCATACGGAATGACTATTCATTCTCTTTCTATTTTTTGCCATGGTCTGGTTTTGAGTCTTACTCAACATCACACCTTTGTATCACAGGCAAGAACTCTTTCTTTAACTGTTCCATTTTGAACTACTTCAAAATCTTGTCAAGGTATGTACTCATTGAAAAATCTTATCAAGCGTCTTGATCTATCTCTATAGATCTTGATGCTCAATGTGTAAGCAGCTTCACCGAGGTCTTTCTTTGAAAAACTCCTTTCAAACACTTCTTTATGCTTTCCAGAAAATTCTACATTATTTCCGATCAACAATATGTCATTCACATATACTTATCAGAAAGGCTGTAGTGCTCCCACTTACTTTCTTGTAAATACAGGCCTTTCCAAAAGTCTGTATAAAACCATATGCTTTGATCAACTCATCAAAGCATATATTCCAACTCTGAGATGCTTGCACCAGTCCATTGATGGATCGCTGGAGCTTGCACATTTTATTAGCACCTTTCGGATCGACAAAACCTTCTAGTTGCATCATATACAACTCTTCTTCCAGAAATCCATTCAGGAACACAATTTTGATATCCATTTGCCAGATTTCATAAAATGTGGCAATTGCTAACATGATTCGGACAGACTTAAGGATCGTTATGAGTGATAAAATCTCATCATATTCAACACTTTGAACTTGTCGAAAACCTTTCGCAACAAGTCAAGCTTTGTAGATAGTAACACTACTATCAGTGTCCATCTTCCTCTTGAAGATCCATTTATTCTCTATGGCTTGCCGATCATCGGCCAAGACAACCGAAGTCCACACTTTGTTCTCATACATGGATCCCATCTCAGATTTCATGGCCTTAAGCCATTTCGCGGAATCTGGGCTCATCATCGCTTCCTCATAGTTCGTAGGTTCATCATGGTCTAGTAACATGACTTCCAGAACACGATTACCGTACCACTCTGGTGCGGATCTTACTCTGGAAGACCTACGAGGTTTGGTAGCAACTTGATCTGAAGTTTCATGATCATCATCATTAACTTCCTCACTAATTGGTGTAGGAATCACTGGAACTGATTTCTGTGATGAACTACTTTCCAATAAGGGAGAAGGTACAATTACCTCATCAAGTTCTACTTTCCTCCCACTCACTTCTTTCGAGAGAAACTCCTTCTCTAGAAAGGATCCATCTTAGCAATGAATATCTTGCTTTCGGATCTATGATAGAAGGTGTACCCAATAGTTTCCTTTGGGTATTCTATGAAGATGCACTTCTCCGATTTGGGTTCGAGCTTATCAGGTTGAAACTTTTCACATAAGCATCGCAGTCCCAAATTTTAAGAAACGACAACTTTGGTTTCTTGCCAAACCACAGTTCATAAGGCGTAGTCCCAAACGGGTTTGATGGTGCCCTATTTAAAGTGAATGCAACTGTCTCTAATGCATAACCCCAAAATGATAGTGGTAAATCGGTAAGATACATCATAGATTGCACCATATCCAATAAAGTGCGGTTATGACGTTCGGACACACCATTACGTTGTGGTGTTCCATGTGGCGTGAGCTGTGAAATTATTCCACATTGTTTTATATAAAGGCCAAACTCGTAACTCAAATATTCTCCTCCACGATCAGATCGTAGAAACTTTATTTTCTTGTTACGATGATTCTCCACTTCACTCTGAAATCCTTTGAACCTTTTCAACTATTTCAGACTTGTTGGGGATATAACTATTTGTGTAAGCCGCCCAGGAGGGGCCGGGTTACGCAAAGAAGACTTACCAGAGAGAAGCCCAAGATCAAAGGTGAAGATGGCGGTTCATAGAGGGCTTAAGGCCCGTTGTAATAAACCGCCATAGTAATATGACCTGTATCATAAGGTAGACTTAACTAGTCACCGATCCGGACATTGTTTATAAGCCAGCCGGGACTCTGTAAGCCGCAGGGCGTCAACCCGTGTATATAAGGGGACGACCCACTAGCGGCTTAGGGCAAGAAAACAACTCATCGAGAACCGGGCATAGCGTATCTCGCTCCCTGGTCATCAAAACATCAATACCAACCCAAGTAGACGTAGGCCTTACCTTCACCGTAAGGGGCCGAACTAGTATAAACTCTCTCATGTCCTTTGTCCCGATTAACCCCTTCAAGCTTCCTAGTTGCGATGGCTCCACAACTAAGTCCTTTCACGAGGACATATGACGTGACTATTCCACGATAGTTGGCACCCACCGTTGGGCTAGCGCATGGTGGATTTGAGTTCTTGATGGGCAACTTCGAAGGGCTCAAGGGATACATAGTGGGCCGGATGACCAAGAGTCGTCGCAGCAAGATCTACATCGACAACGAAGGCTGGGGCCCCGACGCCGGCTCAATTGAGTACGAGTACCGGGTCCCCTTCGGAGGGATCCATGTCTTCATCGGCCAGATTGGCGAGCCGGGGCCTGAGCCGGACAACTGCACCGACCTCGTCGAGACGGCTCAGCGTGCGAAACCCGCCCGAGCTCAACCCAGCATGAAGCGTGTCTTTGTGGGCTGCGTCCACGGAGAAGAGTTTTCTGAAGGACCTGAAGATGGTGGTGAGACGGCCATCCACTCTGATGGTGATTCGTCCACCGGTTCAACAGATCCGCTGTATCAAGGACAAGATGGCGTGCTCGGGGGCTGTTCCGATGGCTTTAGTATTCCGGACCCCTGTGAGTCTCCGAATTGGGTAGGAGTTTTCATGGCTGGGACTCAACCCGACCAAAACTCTACGGCCGCTGCTGCAGTTACGTCCAGGATAGGAGCGGCTGGGGCAGGAGGCCCTGTGCGCCCGCCGGCTCAAGTGCTGATAAATCTCATGGATAAACTTACAACCCTGTTAACCGCCACGGTTATCCCTGCGAATAAAGATGAGCATGACGCGGAGGTGGCATGGGTGCGTGAGGAGATAGCTCAGGCCAAGGAGGCCTTGGTAGCTGAGGATACTAGACTAGCTACAGAGCGGGCGGCTCTCGACGCCCGGGCACATCGATTGCAGTCAGAAGCTTAGCAGCTCACGATGAGCTTAAACGCATCCAATGAGGTTATGAGGAGAAGGCACGAGAAAACTCAGTCCCGTTTGCCTCCGAATTATGACCCTCTGGTTCTGTTTGCTACACCCGGAGCCGGCCCAAGTAACCCGCCCGATGAAAATCAGTTTATGATAGCGGGAACGGGGGGACCGGCTTAGCCTCGGGAGATGGTACCTCCTCATGGAAACATGGCGCCGCCACGTTATGTGCCGATACCGCCGGGTCACTTTTCCAACCCCATGGAGAACTTAATCGCAGCATCAGCGCGTCTGGCGGCTCTCTGAGTGGACGGTGATGATCCAACAGCGGTGGAGACCCGGAGAATCAGGGAACTTGTCCAGACGGTCCTAGCTCAGCAAGAGACCTATTCTTATAGCCGGGATAGGATTCATTCAACTCCTCCGCCTTGGTTAGCACCGCCTCGTCAGAACCGGAGTCCGAGTTACAGCAGGCACATGGTATCTGAAGCTTTGTCAAGCAACGCCCAACGCCGTGACCAACATGGTGGCTATAACCCGGTGCAAGACCGAGTACGTCAGGAGAACGAGCGGGCGGCTCAGCTGGCGGCTCAACTGGAGGCACAGCTGGTGGCAGCTCTTCACGTCATCCCGAATTGGACCGTGCCATATTTGGCCTATATGACCCGGGGAGAGTTGCCAGAGGATAAAACTTTGGCAAGACAAATTGTCAGACGATCCAAATCCATGACGATTGTTAATGGTGAGTTGCATCATTGCAGTGTGACAGGGGCGTTTCAGCGCTGTGTGTCACCTGGAGAGGGACAAGAGATACTTCGCGAGATTCATGAAGGAGATTGTGGTCATCATGCCGGCTCAAAATCTCTTGTGGCCAAGGCTTTCCGTCATGGTTTCTACTGGCTCACCGCTCATGCTGATGCGGAGGATCTGGTCAGTAAATGTGACAGTTGTCAGAAGTTCTCACGATGTACTCATGTGCCGGCTCAGGAATTGAGGATGATCTCGATTACCTGGCCATTCGCAGTCTGGGGGCTTGACATGGTTGGACCTTTCAAAAGGTTTAATGATAAAAAGACACATCTCCTGGTGACAGTGGATAAGTTTACAAAGTGGGTTGAGGCAGAGCCAATCAGTAAGTGTGATGCGGCCACAGCGGTTCAGTTCATGAAAAAGGTGATCTTTCGCTTTGGTTTCCCACACAGCATTATAACTGATAATGGTACTAACCTTTCCAAGGGAGCCATGGAAGAGTTCTGTCAGCAAGAACATATCCGGCTTGATGTTTTGGCCGTTGCTCATCCTCAATCCAATGGTCAAGCAGAAAGAGCTAATCAAGAGATACTGAAGGGTATTAAGCCCTGGCTCTTAGTCCCCTTAAAACGGACACCGGGTTGCTGGGTGGAGGAGTTACCCTTTGTACTATGGAGCATCAACACTACGCCTAACAGATCTACGGGTTATACACCTTTTTTCATGGTCTATGGAGCAGAGGCAGTTCTACCAAGTGACATCCGACACGACTCACCCCGTGTGGCGGCTTATGTTGAGGCGGACAACGAAAAGGCTCGTCAGGAGGCACTAGACTTGTTGGATGAGGAGCGAGATTTGGCAATGGCCCGCTCGGCGATTTACCAGCAAGACCTGCATCATTATCACAGCCATCGGGTCAAGAGCAGAACCTTTCAGGAAGGTGATTTGGTGCTCCGGCTCATCCAGGATCAATCTGACATACACAAGCTATCTCCGCCTTGGGAAGGACCCTCTGTGGTCAGCAAGAATCTGAACAATGGGTCATACTACCTCATTGATATTCGAGAGCACAAGGACTCACATAAGTCGGAGGAGGAGACCCACCCGCCGTGGAATATAGCTCATCTTCGGCCTTACTATACTTGAGCCACCGGCTCTTAGGATGTATATATTTCTGACGATGTACATATTAGATAAAGCAATAAAGCAGGACCTCTATCCTTTTTCCCCATAAAGAATGTTTTTATGTCTTCTTTATCAGGTGGTGGACACTACCAACAGGGAGCGGATCATATCTGAATCCGGCTTTCCCTTTGGTCCGGCTTATGATCATATCTGAATCTAGCCATGGCCACTTGGGGGCTTCCTGTTCAAACATAGGTCGTATCCGAACCAAACAGAACATAGCTGTCGATACCCGCTTGATCGGCATACTGCCAAACCCACTTGGGGGCTTCTTGATCATATTTGAATCATAGCTTAACCCCTTTGGGTCTGACGTGGATCGTATACGAATCAGCGTCATTAAACAAATCTTATGGTCACTTGGGGGCTTCCTATTCAAACATAGGTCGTATTCGAACCAAAGAGAACATAGCTGTCGATACCCATTTGATCGGCATCGCCAAGCCACTGGGGGCTATATGATCGTATCCGAATCTTAGCTTAACCCCTTTGGAACGGTTTACTGATCGTATTCGAATCAGAATCCTGTAAATTATTTTGACTATCCTAAGACCTTGTGAAAAACATTATCAGATGTTTTTTGTCTTTCCGGTTTAATATTGGTCACACCAGGTTGTTAAGTACTAGGTGAGCATCAAGTCAGCAGGAAAGATTATCAGGATTGCAGGTATGCTATTATGCTTATGCTTAGCAAAGTATAGTCATAAACCAGTCTGTTTATGATGTTTTTTTGTTTGTGTTCCGGGTTATCAATACTTTCTGTGACCCTGGACGCGATAAACTGCCAAGGGAATTTTTCTTGTTTTATGTGCAGAATAAGGCAAGCAAAATTAACACGCCAAGGAAATAAAAGCCAGAAATATATAGCAGTGGCGGCTTACGAAAGTGTTAAGCGCTAGGAACATGCGCGAAGGCATGAAAAACATTGGAAAGTTTTTTCTTCCTATTACAAGACTCCCAAAGTCTGAATAAATGAAGCATTGTTTTTTGCAAAACACCTGGTGATTCACTCCTTTGGCGGGCTTGAAGTCTCCGAGTTATCCTTCTCCGCTTCTCTATCGGCTGTTTCGTCCTGGAAAGTTGACGAGGCCCAGTCAATGCCGCTCAAAGCTTCAAATTCAGCTTCATCATCTATTAAACCAGCTGGGTTCACTTCAGGGGCAAAAGTATGCTTACGAGTAGGAGGGATCAGGCTGACGTCATCATACGGAATATTTGGGATTCTCCTGTTCTCACTGTCATAGCCCGAGGAGTACTTAGTGAGATCAGTATCGTTCCCAATGAGGGCCGCCATAGGACGTATGACTTTGACACAGGCGATAAAGTCATGATCATCAAATATAGTGCCGTCCTCCTTTCGACTGGGGTATCCAAGAGCAAGGTCGGCCGGGTCTAGCTCTGGAAGCCATGCTTTTGCCCGGCTCAATGCGGCTCCGGCTCCGGCTCTTGCGGATGACAGCCTTAAATCCTGAATTCGCTGAGGTAGCACAGAGAGATGCTTCAACACGTCTTGTAAGAGGCGGGGAGGGGGATTTGATAAGGCTACAATGGCCAAGGCACGTTGTGACCCGGAGTACAACTGTTCCACTAAGGTGTAAACTGCTTTAAGCTTGATCAACATGTTTTGCTTAAGGTTGGTACTCCTGGGGCTTGTGTGTGCACAAGCATAACAATCAGCCGGAAGTAATTATTGCAATAGTCATTGTAAGGTTACAATATTTGAGGTTTTGCACAGTAACTTACCGAAGATGGCTGAGACCATTTGAGATATCTGTCGTTTTAAGTCGGACAGCTTGGTTGTTGCCTCTGCAAGAGATGCTTCTGCTGTCTCGGCCCGAGTCACCAATGAAGCCTTCTCATCAGCCCAAGTTTTCTTCTCTGACTCAAAATTTTTCTTCAACTTCTCATTTTCAGAGACACTGAATTCAAATTTGGAGTTGGCCTTCTGAGTTTCAAGTTCTTGAGTTTCCAAATGACTCTTCAGGACAGCAAGCTCCGATTCAAACAGACTTATGGTGGCCTGCATTGACACCAGGTTATGGTAAGGATTATAGTAAGGTAACATTCAAGTCCCAAGCACTTTACAAGTAAAGATACTTGGCACTTGGGGACTAATGTATGCTGAAGAATTTTAAACTTATCATACTAGGTCACACATATTAAGTCTCAAGCACTTTACAAGTAAAGATACTTGACACTTGGGGGCTAATGTATATTGCAAATTTAAAACTATCATGTTTTAACCGGGTTAAATATATTCTCTTTGAACCGGCTAAACTAACAAGTAAAGCAAATTTCTAAGTCTACCGCATATTTATTCATAAGCAATAGACTTGGGGGTGGGTACAGTATGTAAGATTCAGGTAAAAAGTATAAGTTATACCTCAGATTTTTGCTGTATTTGTTTTACCATGTCAATATCCTGGTCACGGCTATTATGCACTTGATTCAGATAGCCCGAGACTATATCACCAATGCTTAAGTGAGTATAATCAGTAATATCCTGCTTGGCTTTTCGGCATTCGGCAAGTTCTTCCTTGGCAGTACATTTGGCAAGGACGGTAGGCCGCCCTGGTTCAACAAACTAAGACCTCACAATCTCAACTTCCGGTTCATTTGTCTTGACCGAGCTAGGAGTCTCCGGGTCATTTGTGTTGAGAGTATCTTCGGCGGGTGGATCAGAAGTTGGCACTGGAATATCAAAAGCCGTATCAGGCGGCGGCTGATGGGTAGAGCTGTCTGGAGCAGACGCATTAATCACCAGTTCAGTTACAATCGGGTCTTGGGACGGCTTATTCTTCTTCTCCCTCTTGCTGGGTTTCACTTGCATGCTGTTAACAAAGGCAGAAGGATGAATACGCAAGCATGGGTAAAGTAAAGTTCAAGGTACATAAGGTTACATTACCCGGGAGCAGTTTTGAAAGCCGGCATGTTTGACTGCATGGATTCACCGGAAGAAGGAGAGGTATCCTGATAATTGGAGTCAGACGAATTGAGAGGATGACGAATTAAGCCTGTTAAAGGTAAAACAAAACATAAATCGGAGATAACCTCAGTCCGACGCTTCCTGGTTACGTCAGGTAAGCCGGAGGAGAGTTCCGCATCCTTGTTGTTCCGGGTCTGCCTCCGGTTCTCAAGCTATTGTTGCTTCAAAAGAAATTGAGGATCTTGATAAGCAAGAGCATGTGAAAATTTTACTTTCCGGGTCACCCTTCGGATCTTTTGCTTTGGCAAAGGCTCTGAGTCGGAGGAGATTATAGTTACCTCTTCATTGGCTGCTTGACTGTTCCCCGTATCCTCCTGAAGGGATAGAATGTCAGACAGGTAATAACAAGGGAATTAAGAAAATTTAGAGATTACCTCTTCATCATCCGAAGAACTATCATCCAATTTGAGTAAGGCGGAGGCGCTGGGTTTCTTCTTCTTTGAGGTTCCCGTCTTGGCGACTTTCCTTTCGGCTTTCTTGGTTGTCTTGGCTTGTTTTGCAGCCTCATGGTCATATTTGACCTTCCAGAAGTTATCATCGACCTGTGGAAAAGGATAAGGAATTATGAGTACCAAAAAAGGTATAATATAGCAAAGAGTATTTATTAATATTGATAACTTACTGCAGGGGCCGGGTTCTTCTTGCAAAAGGGAAGTAAGCCGAAGGGGTTACTTGTCACAGTGCCCTCCTTCAGCAGTGACTGGGTCGTAGCATCCACCACATCATCTGGTAAGTCGTCAGGACTATGGCATAACAAGTCATCCTTTTCGCCTGTATAGGTACACATTAAGACGGAACAACGACTTAATGGAAGTACTCGCCAAGTGACCCAGACTCGGACCAGATTGATGCCGTTTAAACCGTTTCCCAAGAGAGCTTTGATCTTCTTGATGGTGGGATTGAGAGGCAGACATTCAACGGCCGTCAGTTTGTCTAGTAGCGGATGGTTGGACTCAAGGCACAGGGTGTGAAAGCCGGGCAGAGGCTTCTCATCAGCCGGAGAAGTGTCCTGATAGTAGAACCATGTTTGGTTCCAAGATTTTGGGTGATTCGGCAGTTCAACATAAGGAAAAAGGCAGTCTCTCCATCGCTGGATCGAGATGCCGCCAAGCTCAAGACTAGGCCCGTTGGCACGTTCATTTTGCCGGTTCATGTAGAAAAGTTCCCTGAACAATAGCAGACTTGGCTCCTCTCCCAGGTACACCTCGCAGAAGACTTGGAAATTGCAAATATTTGACACGGAATTGGGTCCGATGTCTTGAGGTCTAAGGTCAAAGAAATTCAAAACCTCCCTGAAGAATTTTGAGCCGGGAGGAGCAAATCCCCGGCTCATATGATCTATAAAAATTATTACCTCCCCTTCTTTGGGTTGAGGCCTCTCTTCAGACGGCTCAGGGACACGATAAGACATGACCTCCTTTTTTGGCAGGTGGCCAGATTTTATGAACTCAGCCAGTTTACTCTTGGTAACTATGGATGGGACCCAATTGCAGGTCACAGGGGCCTTGGCAGCTTTAGGAGCCATGACAACAATTGGCCTATGACAAAATAAGAAGATCCGGTTCAATTTTAACCCGGAAGAAATATCTTAATTATTCAAGGTGGCGGCTTAATAAGGGGCCTAATGATATAAGGATAGTTGTGCAACAGTGTCTAAGCCGCCACAGGTATCAAAAGCAGTTCAAACCTCTAAAGGTCATAAGAAGCAAGTAAGGTTAACAGATCAGTGTTATCTATTTGAACCGGCTACATAGGCAGTTGATTTTAAACGTATTCAACAGAAGCAGTTTTCCGGGTGATACAAACAGGTTTCATAATCAGCTACTGTTGTTGGAGATCAAAGATTTGTTCTGATAAGGAAATTTCCTAGACCTAAAAGCTGATACAGACGTTTTCATAGGCTCGAATGAGGCTCTTAGGCAGAGAAAGGGATATGTTTTATATCCAAAACAAGTGCGAAAACAACTACCACGACCATTTTTTATCATTCTCAGATCAGAAGAGGCATCTAAGAGAAGAACTAACCAGGGTTTGGTTCTAATGGTGATGAACTCCGACGAACTCGAAGGTCCTAATGTGGATCTAAGAGGCAGGAAAAAAGGAGACTTACGGATGCAGGGTTGCAGCGGAGGCTCATCGTGTTTCTCTGGTCAAACCAGGTTGATGCAGTGGCCGGAGTTGGTGAAGATGAGATCTGCGACGGAGGCGGTGGCAGAGCTCGAGCGACAAAGAAGCAGCGAGAGGAAGGAGACGACTGGAAGAAGGAGAATGGGAGACCAGGGTCGTGCCTATTTATAAGAGAAGGATAACTGATGCGGCGTGAGAAACGAGGAGATAAAATTTATTATCCAACGGCCCTAACGCCTTGATTCTCGGGATGGTCTGTAAAGGCAAAGATCCATTGGAAGATATGCCGGAGTAAAAATAAGTTTTATTGAAGATGACATCATGGTGATTTAACCCGGATCCAGATGATGACATCACGGTGGGTTAAAATCTTCACGCAAAACAAAAGACTGAAGGACAGTTCCATAAGGTATTTTAAGATTGACATGAACAGGTTCAAATCAATCTGGGGCCTAATGTTGGGGATATAACTATTTGTGTAAGCCACCCAGGAGGGGCCGGGTTACGCAAAGAAGACTTACCAGAGAGAAGCCCAAGATCAAAGGTGAAGATGGTGGTTCATAGAGGGCTTAAGGCCCGCAGGCGACTTAAGGCCCATTGTAATAAACCGCCATAGTAATATGACTTATATCATAAGGTAGACTTAACTAGTCACCGAGCCGGACATTGTTTATAAGCCGGCCGGGACTCTGTAAGCCGCAGGGCGTCAACCCGTGTATATAAGGGGACGACCCACTAGCGGCTTAGGGCAAGAAAACAACTCATCGAGAACCGGGCATAGCATATCTCTCTCCCTGGTCATCGAAACATCAATACCAACCCAACTAGACGTAGGCCTTACCTTCACCGTAAGGGGCCGAACTAGTATAAACCCTCTCATGTCCTTTGTCCCGATTAACCCCTTCAAGCTTCCTAGTTGCGATGGCTCCACAACTAAGTCCTTTCACGAGGACATCTGACGTGACTATTCCACGACAAGTCTTATGTTTCATCAAGTAGATATACCCATATCTGCTCAAATCATCTGTGAAGGTTAGAAAATAATGATACCCGCCATGAGCATCAACACTCATTGGATCTCATACATCAGTATGTATTATTTCCAACAAATCTGTTGCTCGCTCCATTGTTCCGGAGAACGGAGTCTTAGTCATCCTGCCCATGAGGCATGGTTCGCAAGCATCAAGTGATTCATAATCAAGTGATTCCAAAAGCCCATCAGCATGGAGTTTCTTCATGCGCTTTACACCAATATGACCTAAACGGCAGTGCGACAAATAAGTTGCACTATCATTATTAATTTTACATCTTTTGGCTTCAATATTATGAACATGTGTATCACATGATCGAGATCCAACAAACCATTTTCATTGGGTGTATGACCATAGAAGGTTTTATTCATGTAAACAGAACAACAATTATTCTCTAACTTACATGAATAACCGTATTGCAATAAACATGATCAAATCACATTCATGCTCAACGCAAACACCAAATAACACTTATTTAGGTTCAACACTAATCCCGAAAGTATAGGGAGTGTGCGATGATGATCATATCAATCTTGGAACTACTTCCAACACACATCGTCACCTCACCCTCAACTAGTTTTTGTTTATTCTGCAACTCCCGTTTCGAGTTACAACTCTTAGCAACTGAACCAGTATCAAATACCAAGGGGTTGCTATAAACACTAGTAAAGTACACATCAATAACATGTATATCAAATATACCTATGTTCACTTTGCCATCCTTCTTATCCGCCAAATACTTGGGGTAGTTCCACTTCCAGTGACCAGTCCCTTTGCAATAGAATCACTTAGTCTTAGGCTTAGGTCCAGACTTGGCTTCTTCACTTGAGCAGCAACTTGCTTGCTATTCTTCTTGAAGTTCCCCTTCTTCCCTTTGCCCTTTTTCTTGAAACTAGTGATCTTGTCCACACTTTGATGTTTTTCTTTGATTTCTACCTTCGCCGATTTTTGCATCGCGAAGAGCTTGGGAATTGTTTTCATCATCCCTTGCAAATTATAGTTCATCACGAAGTTCTACTACCTTGGTGGTGGTGACTAGAGAATTCTGTCAATCACTATCTTATCTGGAAGATTAACTCCCACTTGATTCAAGCGATTGTAGTACCCAGACAATCTGAGCACATGCTCACTAGTTGAGCGATTCTCCTCCATCTTTTAGCTATAGAACTTGTTGGAGACTTCATATCTCTCAACTCGGGTATTTGCTTGAAATATTAACTTCAACTACTGGAACATCTCATATGGTCCATGACGTTCAAAACGTCTTTGAAGTCCCGATTCTAAGCCATAAAGCATGGTGCACAAAACTATCAAGTAGTCATCATATTGAGCTAGCCAAACGTTCATAACGTCTGCATCTGCTCCTGCAATAGGTCTGTCACCTCGCGGTGCATCAAGGACATAATTCTTCTGTGCAGCAATGGGGATAAACCTCAAATCACGGATCCAATCCGCATCATTGCTACTAACATCTTTCAACACAATTTTATCTAGGAACATATCAAAATAAACATATGAAAGCAACAACGCAAGCTATTGATCTACAACATAATTTGCAAAATACTACCAGGACTAAGTTCATGATAAATTTAAGTTCAATTAATCATATTACTAAAGAACTCCCACTTAGAAAGACATCCCTCTAATCCTCTAAGTGATTATGTGATCCATATCAACTAGACCATGTCCGATTATCATGTGAGATTGAGTAGTTTCAATGGTGAACATCAATATGTTGATCATATCTACTATATGGTTCACGCTCGACCTTTCGGTCTCCGTGTTCCGAGGCCATACTGTTATATGCTAGGCTCGTCAAGTTTAACCTGAGTATTCCGTGTGCGCAACTGTTTTGCACCCGTTGTATTTGAATGTAGAGCCTATCACACCCGATCATCATGTGGTGTCTCAGCACGAAGAACTTTCGCAACGGTGCATACTCAGGGAGAACACTTCTTGATAATTTTAGTGAGAGATCATCTTAAAATGCTACCGTCAATCAAAGCAAGATAAGATGCATAAAGGATAAACATCACATGCAATCAATATAAGTGATATGATATGGCCATCATCATCTTGTGCTTGTGATCTCCATCGTCACCGGCGTGACACCTTGATCTCCATCGTAGCATCATTGTCGTTTACGCCGTCTATTGCTTCTATGACTTTCTCTACCACTTAGTGATAAAGTAAAGCAATTACAGGGTGTTTGCATTTCATACAATAAAGCGACAACCATATGGCTCCTGCCAGTTGCCAATAACTTCAGTTACAAAACATGATCATCTCATACAATAAAATATAGAATCACGTCTTGACCATATCACATCACAACAAGCCCTGCAAAAACAAGTTAGACGTCCTCTACTTTGTTGTTGCAAGTTTTACGTGGCTGCTACGGGCTTAGCAAGAACCGTTCTTACCTACGCATCAAAACCACAACGATAGTTTGTCAAGTTGGTGTTGTTTTAACCTTCGCAAGGACCGGGCGTAGCCACACTCGGTTCAACTAAAGTGAGAGAGTCAGACACCCGCAAGTCACCTTTAAGCACGAGTGCTCGTAACGGTGAAACCAGTCTTGCGTAAGCGTACGCGTAATGTCGGTGCAGGCCGCTTCATCTCACAATACCACTGAACCAAAGTATGACATGCTGGTAAGCAGTATGACTTATATCACCCACAACTCACTTGTGTTCTACTCATGCATATGACATCTATGCATAAAACCAGGCTCGGATGCCACTGTTGGGGAACGTAGTAATTTCAAAAAATTTCCTATGCACACGCAAGATCATGGTGATGCATACCAACGAGAGGGGAGAGTATGTCCACGTACCCTCGTAGACCGAAAGCGGAAGCGTTAGAACAACGCGGTTGATGTAGTCGTACGTCTTCACGGCCCGACCGATCAAGAACCGAAACTACGGCACCTCCGAGTTCTAGCACACGTTCAGCTCGATGACGTCCCTCGAACTCCGATCCAGCCGAGTGTCGAGGGAGAGTTCCGTCAGCACGACGGCGTGGTGACGATCTTAGTGTTCTACCGTCGCAGGGCTTCACCTAAGCACCGCTACAATATTATCGAGGTGGACTATGGTGGAGGGGGGCACCGCACACGGCTAAGAGATCCAAGGGATCAATTGTTATTGTGTCTATGGGGTGTCCCCCTGCCCCCGTATATAAAGGAGCAAGGGGGGGAGGCGGCCGGCCTAGGGAGGAGGCGCGCCAAGGGGGGAGTCCTACTCCCACCGGGAGTAGGACTCCTCCTTTCCTTGTTGGAGTAGGAGAGAAGGAAAGAGGAGGAGAGGGAGAAGGAAAAGGGGGCTGCCCCCCTTGTCCAATTCGGACCAGAGGGGGGGCGCAGGCCTCCTTCCTTTTGGCCTCGCTCCTCTATTCCCGTATGGCCCAATAAGGCCCATATACTCCCCGGCGAATTCCCGTAACTCTCGTGTACTCCGAAAAATACCCGAATCACTCGGAACCTTTCCGAACTCCGAATATAGTCGTCCAATATATCGATCTTTACGTCTCGACCATTTCGAGACTCCTCGTCATGTCCCCGATCTCATCCGGGACTCCGAACTCCTTCAGTACACCAAAACTCATAAACTCATAATATAACTGTCATCGAAACCTTAAGCGTGCGGGCCCTACGGGTTCGAGAACAATGTAGACATGATCAAGACACGTCTCCGATCAATAACCAATAGCGGAACCTGGATGCTCATATTGGTTCCTACATATTCTACGAAGATCTTTATCAGTCAGATCGCATAACAACATACGTTGTTCCCTTTGTCATCGGTATGTTACTTGCCCGAGATTCGATCATCGGTATCTCAATACCTAGTTCAATATCATTACCGGCAAGTCTCTTTACTCGTTCCGTAATACATCATTCTGCAACTAACTCATTAGTTGCAATGCTTGCAAGGCTAAGTGATGTGTATTACCGAGAGGGCCCAGAGATACCTCTCCGACAATCGGAGTGACAAATCCTAATCTCGAAATATGCCAACCCAACAAGTACCTTTGGAGACACCTATAGAGCACCTTTATAATCACCCAGTTACGTTGTGACGTTTGGTAGCACACTAAGTGTTCCTCCGGTAAACGGGAGTTGCATAATCTCATAGTCATAGGAACATGTATAAGTCATGAAGAAAGCAATAGCAACATACTAAACGATCAAGTGCTAAGCTAACGGAATGGGTCAAGTCAATCACGTCATTCTCCTAATGATGTGATCCCATTAATCAAATGACAACTCTTTTGTCCATGGCTAGGAAACATAACCATCTTTGATAAACGAGCTAGTCAAGTAGAGGCATACTAGTGACACTATGTTTGTCTATGTATTCACACATGTATTCTGTTTCCGGTTAATACAATTCTAGCATGAATAATAAACATTTATCATGAAATAAGGAAATAAATAATAACTTTATTATTGCCTCTAGGGCATATTTCCTTCACCCGGTATTTCCCCAAGTCCTCCTCTTTTTGTTCGGTTCTTGTGCTTCTAGGTCTTGGGGAGATGCTTGTGTAGTTCATGTGATTTTTGGCTAGATTTGTGCAAGAGGGACTTGTAGGCGAGTGTTAGTGCAGCAAGCATGCTATTTGGTATGACACAATAGTTTAGTTTGATCAACGGTAGTACCGATCTAGTTTTGTGGTTGTTCCTGATCTAGATTCGCATGTTTGAATCCGTGCAGTACTATTGCTCCTCCCGGAGTAGTACTACCGCATCCTCGCACGCGATCTGCCTCGCTCGGTAGTACTGCTCTCTTGGAGCGGTACTACCGCTCGGGGCGCGGAAGTAAAAAATTACTTCCGCTCTAGGCGCAGTACTACCGTGCCACCCCGACACGGTACTACCGCGGCTGGAGCGGATGTAATTTTTACATCCGTGCGCCGGTCCGGTACTACTGTAGATGTGCAAATTATGCTGTTTTATCGTTCCAAAATCTCGTTCTTGCTTGTTTCTTTGGATTTGGCCCTGGTCTTTGCATTGATCCTTCTTATTTTTCGTGTGTGTTCTTGTGTTGTGTGTCTAGGTGGTGGTTCCGGTTCCAATGTTCGTCGTTTGAATCCCAGCCGTGACACGGGCTCGAAGTGCCTCCGCAACCAAGATGAATCTCCAGAGGGATCCAATGCCTCCCAACGCAGAACCAAGCACACCACCACCAAGCACAAGGAGCCCACCATGGGCATGGATGAGATACCTCTGGCTGAGTTCATTGTTCGAAGGAAGATCAACCCCTATGTGAATCCCCGTGCCAACTTTAGAGGGAATGATCTGTTCTGAACCAAGCAGCAGAACCTTATCTATCTGGATGTGATCAAGGCCAAGCAGAACATCTACGTGGACGTGCACTGGATTGACATGAATCACATGAGGCAGGATAAGCACCGTGACTATTTTGGTGAGGCTTTGGACCTGGTGGAGCAGTTTGGCATTGAGCACATGCTTACCTTTCACCTGGACTTTGACCCGGACATTGTGGCTCAGTTCTTTGCTCTGGTCCACTTCCATTTTGATGAGCCAAGGATCATGACATGGATGACCAATGGTCAACAGTTGACTACTAAGTAGAAGGACTTCATGGATTTGCTTCAGGTTCCTAATGAGGGGCTCTACACGCCCGTTGGAGTTCGCCCTCATGCCAACTCTAAGCCAGCCAACAAGAACAAGCTCCAGCCCTCCTTGTTGAGAAGACGCTTGCTAGTAATAAGAAGGTGTGGGTGCTGAACTACTTCCTTGACATCATGCATCGGATCTTCCGCAACTCCCTTTTCCCGCGCATCGGTGACAAGGACAAGGTGCATGCCTATCTTGTGGATATGATGCTCCTTTGTGAGGAGGCGCGTCATGCTCAGACGCAACCACTTGATGTCTCACATATCATGTGGTGCGAGCTTCAGTTTGCGGTGTTCAACCGTAAGGTCCCCATCTATGGGCCTTACCTATTTCTCTTGATCACCAAGACTTGGGAGAAGCTCTATCCCAATGATGAGTTTGTTTCCCCCGGCTGGATTCGTCATGAGCACATCAAGCTCCGCATCAAGAGCCAATGGGCTAACACCACCACTAGTGCTGAGGCCGAGGCTGCCATGATGGATGTGGATGAGGATGAGGTCGCGGAGGAGGAAGCGGTTGAGGACAGTTCTGATGGATACACTCCTCCCTCTACTGAGCCCTCTTGGGCTAAGAAGCTGAAGAAGAAGATGAAGAAGTTGTTCTGCATGCAGACCCAGGGGCAGTACAGGGCCCATGTTGACTCCAAGAAGAGTCGCTAGCGCGATAAGAAGATATTGAGGACCTTTGGCGAGATTATCACCAGTGGCTCAGAGGAAGCCATCACTCTGGAGGCTGCCTGGATAGCCAAGCAGGGGTATCAGTGGATGGAGTCAGAGGAGGAGCCTATTCCCGCTGCCGAGTCCGACGAGGAGTCATTTTCAGCCTGAGCTACCACCTGTGTCGTCGGTGTCCTCTCTGCCTTTTTGGTGTCTCGATGCCAAAGGGGAAGAGAGTGTAGGATTTGCGCGTCTTGTGTCGTGTCGCTTTGTCGCTTTGCTTTCGGTCTGTTGAACCTCGTTTGCTTCGGTTTGGCTCGCGCAATCTTTGGACAAGTCAAGCAATCATTACACAATTGAAGCAAGCATGCAAAGAGTATATGAGCAGCGGAAATTAAAGCATGCAACTTGCAAGAAAGTAAAGGGAAGGGTTTGGAGGATTCAAACGCAATTGGAGACACGGATGTTTTTGTCGTGGTTCCGATAGGTGGTGCTACGTACATCCACGTTGATGGAGACTTCAACCCACGAAGGGTAACGGTTGCGCGAGTCCACGGAGGGCTCCACCCATGAAGGGTCCATGAAGAAGCAACCTTGTCTATCCCACCATGGTCGTCGCCCACGAAGGACTTGCCTCACTAGCGGCAGATCTTCACGAAGTAGGCAATCTCCTTGCCCTTACAAACTCCTTGGTTCAACTCCACAATCTTGTCGGAGGCTCCCAAGTGACACCTAGCCAATCTAGGAGACACCACTCTCCAAGAAGTAACAAATGGTGCGTTGATGATGAACTCCTTGCTCTTGTGCTTCAAATGATAGTCTCCCCAACACTCAACTCTCTCTCTCATGGGATTTAGATCTGGTGGAAAGAAGATTTGAGTGGAAAGCAACTTGGGGAAGGCTAGAGATCAAGATTCATATGGTAGGAATGGAATATCTTGGCCTCAACACATGAGTAGGTGGTTCTCTCTCAGAAATGGTAAGTTGGAAGTGTAGGTTTGTTCTGATGGCTCTCTCCACGAATGAAGAGGAGGTGGAGGGGTATATATAGCCTCCACACAAAATCTAACCGTTACACACAATTTACCAAACTCGATGGGACCGAATCAACAAACTCGGTCGGACCGATTCAGTAAACCTAGTGACTGTTAGGATTTTCAGTGGGACCGACATGCAACTCGGTAGGACCGATATGGTTAGGGTTAGGGCATAATGTAATCTCGATGAGACCGATTACACAAACTCGTTTGGACCGATTTTGGTAATTAGCTAACCAGACAGTTGGTCAGGCAAACTCGGTGGGACCGATTCGCTCTTTTCGGTGAGACCGAAATGTTACGAAAGGGAAACAGAGAGTTTACATTGCAATCTCGGTGGGACCGATCGCTCACTTCGGTTAGACCGAAACGTTACGAAGGGAAACAGAGAGATTACAATCCCATGTCGGTGAGACCGAGATCCCTATCGGTGAGACCGATTTGCCTAGGGTTTGTGGCAGTGGCTATGACATTTGAACTCGGTGGCGCCAGATAGAAAGAATCGGTATGACCAATTTTGACTTTGGGTTTAGGTCATATGAGGATGTGAGAAAGTAGTTGAGGGTATTTGGAGCATATCACTAAGAACTTGAAGCAAGAGGCTCATTAAGCAACACCTCATCCCTCCTTGATAGTATTGGCTTTTCTATAGACTCAATGTGATCTTGGATCACTAAAATGTAAAATGAAGAGTCTTGAGCTTTTGAGCTTGAGCCAATCCTTTGTCCTTCATATTTTGAGGGATCCACTTCCATCATCCATGCCATGCCATTCATTGAGATTTCCTGAAATAATAGTCTTGGAATAGCATTAGCTCAATGAGCTATATGTTGTTATGAATTACCAAAACCACCTAGTGACAGTTGCACTTTCAATCTCCCCCTTTTTGGTAATTGATGACAACATATAGATCAAAGCTTCGAGAAATGATAATAAGATTGAAAATAATCATCGCTTTGAGAAGTATGTGATAAGCAAGAGCTCCCCCTAAATTTATGCATAGTTTAAAATTTGCTTTGGATAGCAAATGCACAAGGAATTAGGCTCATGGGTTACTCTTCCATGTCACATACATCTTGGTGGAGCGCTCAAAATAATAAAGATTGAATACATGCACTCATCACCAAGCAAAGTGAATGATAATATAAGGATAGGTAAGATAATATCATTCAACAAGCATAAGTGTAGCTTATGATCAACCACATGATCATCAATGTCTCACAGATAATAGCATAGTATCTCAAGCAATCAAAAGCAAACAAAGTTTAACCACCAAAGCAAGAGAGAACAAAAGCAACACTCTCTCTCTCGAAGCCTATGATCTATACATTTTTCTCCCCCTTTGGCAACAAGTTACCAAAAAGTTCATAGAAAATGCATAGTGCTAGATCGACTCTCAGGCGTGATCTTCAGGTGGTGGTGTAGAGATGGCTCCTCGGATGAAGGCTTCAGTTGATGTGGATGGAGCTGGAGGTGTTGGTGCTGGAGCTGGTTACACTAGAGCTGTAGGAACTGTAGCTGGTGCAGATGATGTGGCTCTAGTGTGTGTCACAGGCACTGCAGCTGATCTCTGAGCTCTAGGCACTCTGGCAAATGCATCAGTTGTTGTCTTGCCCTTCCTCTCCTGCATGTCATCCTGAAGCTGCTCCACAACTGACTGAATCTCAGTTACTTTGACATCTAGATCATAGAATTTTTGTTCCATGATTCTTTCCAGTCTCTCTTGGTTTTGAGTTAGGGTGGCCAACCCCTTCTCAATCCTTATTGTTGATGCTATCAAGTAACCAATCTGGTCCTGCTTGTTCTTCAAAAAGTACTCAGATGCCTCCTCTTGAGTTGGCATCTTGGCAGCCTTCTCTTTCTTTGTTTTCTCCTTCTTCTCTTGAGCTTGCATTGATGATGGTTCATTCTCATTCATTACAACTTGATTGTCCTCAAAGTCTGGATAAAGAGCAAAGTGTTCCTTATCCAACAGATATTTTCCTGTGCCCATCTTTGAGTTAATCAACTCCTGAATTTGTGGGGCATATCCACAACTTCTCTTCTGGTCTGCTGGTGTCCTCTTAATGGTCTCAACCATAAGGCTCATGACCTTGAATTTCTGTGGCACATCAAATATATGTAGCAAGTTGATAGCATGCCCTCTAATCATGTTGTGGTCACCTGAATTGGGCAAAAGAGTGTGCCTTAAGATCCAGTTGATCATTGGCAGCCCTGACAGAAGAAAATGAACTGACCCAAACTTGAAAGTCTCAAGAGTTTTGTCTGGGATCTCCTTGTACATATGTGACATAGAATTGTGTCCCATCTTCTTCTTGGCATAGACATCCAAGTCATCTTTACTCTCCTTTGGGGCATTTATCAGACTAGCCCATTCCTCTATGGTTGACTGGTACCTTGTACCTTCTGACATCCAAACTATCCTGCCATCTGGATAGAAGTGTGTTGTGGAGTAGAATTGCATAATGAGTTCATCATTCCAGTTGGTGAGCTTCTGCCCAACAAAATCTGCAACTCCACAAGCAACAAAACTGTCTTGCACTCTAGGATAGTGTTCCTCATTTTCTTCCATGTAGGTCCAGTCGACCCACCTCATATCACACACTATGGGCTTCTTGTCCAACAAGATTGTCTCATAGAAGTCCTGCTGTTCCTTTGTATGGAACCTGTAATCAAGAACAGTCCTTCTCCTGGTGGCATATGGATATGTCATTCTCCATAGCCTCAACCCTGAGTCTCTCCTAATATTCATGTCCTCAGCCACAGGATGAGCATCATTGTGGTCTGGAATCTTGGGCTTTAGCTTCCTCGGGACTTGTCCTTCATCCTCTCCCTCATCAGCAACTTTGGGCACTGGGGCCTTGTTCTTCTCAGCAGCTGGAATACTCCTGGTATTCCTCTTTGGTGCAATCTTGGGCTTGGGGGCAGCTTTGGGTGCTTCTTTGGTCTTTGATGTTGCAGCCCCTGACTTTATAGCATCACCCATCAGCTTTTGTGCCTTGGGTGCTGGTGTAGCAACCTCTTCTTCCTCTTCCATCATGGGAGGTTGACCAACAACTCTGGCCATGGTCTTTTTGACCCTTTCTTTCCTCTTCTTTCCTTCTGCAGCAGGCTCTTTGGGATCAGGCTTTTCAGGTATTTTGGTGATCCTCTGACCTTCAGCATAGGTGTCCTCTTGGCAGGAACCGTCCTATTAAGTCCAGGCTTTGTGGTCTTTGTTGAGCCATACTCCTTTTTGAGCACTACCTTCTTGCAAGTAGCCTCATCTTCTTCTGCCATATAATCCTCATCCTCAGATTCTGAGGTTCTCTTCTTCCTTGTCCTGGTGGCAGCTTTAGGCAGATTGCTTGGGGTGCTCCTGCTGCCATCATCTGAAGAACTTGAGGGACTAGTGCCCTGACTCATGTGAATCTGCTCTTCTGACTTGTTTTGACTATCACTTTGGTCTGGCATGCTGCAAATCACTGACTGCTGACCCTGTGAATAGTTATAGATGAGATAGAATGGATGAGCATCACAAAATGCAGATATTTTTGCAAAAGAATGATTCAAAAACTCAGTTTTAGTTTTCCACAGAAAGCATTTTGGATCAACCGATTTTCAAACTCGGTGATACCGAAGCAGTTTTGGAACCTAAACTGGTGAACTCGGTAGGACCGAGTCACAGTTCGGTGGCACCGAGACTACTAGGGTTTCACAAAGTTTTAAAATCGGTCACACCGATTAGCAATTCTTGGTCAGACCGAGAGTTACTAGTGCAATGGCATTAGCCAAATCGGTGGGACCGAGTTTTTCAACTCGATGGGTCTGAGATGGTTTCGGCAGAAACCTAACCCTAAAATTTCAAATCGCATCTATTCTAAGGATTGTATTGACTGGATAGGAGTGTTTCAATTGTGGCAAGAGTTATAATGAACACAATGTGCTAGGAATCAGACGAGGATAGCACTATGATCGAGTCCATACCCTAGCTTGGCGATGAACTCGCTACGGCAGCAACGGCGGGGGTGAATTCCATTGACGGCGGCGGAGACCAGCGACTAGAGGCGGCTGGCGACGAGGACACGATCTGGAGACCCTGGAGGTAGAGCGAGCTATGCGCGGGCGAAGGGGTTTGGAGAAATTTCCAAATTTTTGCCCGTGAGTATATATAGCCCGACCCTGTTGGTGTGACCGAGTGGAACAACTCGGTGGCATCGAGATGCATAACTGTATACAATTACAGCAACTCGGTGAGACCGAAAAGTTCAAATCGGTTTCACCGAGATTGAAAACCTAGATCGACTTAGTGATCTCGGTGGGACCGAAATGGAGGAATCGGTCAGACCGAGAATCACAAAGAAGTTTTGGAAGTTTAAGTCTATGACGAATTGGGGACTCCGAGTGCTCCTCACACAGAGTGGTTCGAATCTGACTTGATCAAATTTTGTGATGTAGCATGAATAGAGTTTGAGACGAGAAAAGCATAGATAGATAGAGAAGGTTCTTAGGCATTCTTATCCATCCACTTGGCAAAAAGAAAAAGAACTCAAACAATCAAAGCAACAAGTGGATGTCCTCGAATGAGAAAAATATGCAACCAACATGCTCACACAATAGAATGGCAAATGAAATATGTGGCAAAGCATGCACAACCAATTCTAGCATCTATCAAACAATTGGCAATGACTAGGTCATCTATATATGAGTATATTGACTTAGGAGTCAAATGAGAACATTTGATCATAGGTCATACTCATCGTTTAAGCTCAAACCCACTTTTACATATTGCATTGATGTGTTCACACCATTAGAGTTGCTTTGACTCAATTCTTAGAGTTAAGCTCCCCCTAGATGTCAGATCCCCTTTTAGAGGGATGAACTAACCTTGGGCTTTGTCGATGATGACTTCATGTAGGTGTTGAAGATGTGGATGCTCAATGTTGATGTAGATCATTTGGAGCAATCCTTTGGAGTGAGTTGCACTTTCAACATACCTACAAGGGTTAGTCCCACAAGGAACAAGCAAGAATATCCATAGACATAGAGTGATGCACACACAAGATGATGTCCATGAAATCATTAGGTTACCTTGTCCCCTGCCTTACCAACATGAGGGTTTGTGACTCCTTGAACTAGTGCAAGATGTGGAAGTTGATTTCACTTGTCCTTCCATAATGATATGAGTGAAGAATGTTGGCGGAGTCACCCTCAAGAACTATCTAGTTCTTCTTCTTAGGGATCCACATCATCTTGATGGGAATCCTTGGAGTTGTAGTTGTACTTGATGAAGTAGAACTTGACGTAGTCTTGGGAACCCACTTGACCAAGGCCTTGGGTGCTTCTTCAAATGCATCAATCTCCTCTTGAAGCTTGTCCTTGCCTTTGTTCTTGTGGTCTTGTGGTGGAAGATCATCTTGTGCTTGTGTTCCCTTGAAGGAAGTAGGATCATACTTCTCTTGTTGAGGAACAAACTTCGTCTTGGGGTATTGATCTTCTTCCCACTCAACTCCATTGGCATTGAACTTTCGTTCAAAACCAACACCTTGATTCTTCCGGTGCCTTCCTTGCTTGCATACAATTTCCTCGAATTGCTTACTCCCGGCAAGGCTCTTGTATACACCTTTCTCTATAATTCCCTTCAATAAGCTATTTTCTTGCTCAAGTGTAACTTGGCGAAGAGATTCATTAGTGGAATCAAGAGAACTACTAGAAGCAACAAAATTGGATTTAGCATTATTATTGTTACTACTAGAGGAAGGATCTTTCTTGTACTTGTTACTAGATTTGACTTGAGGCATGTAAGTGGATAAGAGTAAACGCTTGGCAATGTAAGAAGAACTTTTCTTATGGAGATCATCATTGATTGCTTTTAGGAACTCATGCTCTTTCTCAAGATTGAGCTTTTCAAAGCGTAACTTCTCATGAGCCCTTAAAAGTTCTTGATGATCTTCGAAGATAGTTTCATGAGCTAACTTAAGAGTGTTTAGTTCTTTAGTTAGAAGCTCAATCTTCTCCTTATCATTGTCATTCATTTTATCTTGATTAGCATGATTAATTGACGTTTCATCATAGTATTCATCACTAGAGTTGTCAACAAGTAAATCATCATCACCTAGCAAGTCATCTTCATCACTATTGAAATCAACATACTCGGGATGTGTTACCTTTGGACCTTTGGCCATGAAGCATCTACCAATTCCTTCATTTGGTGAGTCAAATATGTCGTAGGAGTTGGTTGACACAAGTGCTAGACCGGCAACACCTTCATCTTGAGTATATTCGGAGTCGGAGTGATAGCTTCTCTCGGAGTGATTGTCGGAGTCGGAGCTGGATACCCATTCACCAACATGAGCTTGATGTCTTCGTTTTGTGTAGCTCCTTGATGACTTGTCCTTCCTTTCCGAATCTTTGCTTCTCCATGAGGGTGTTTGTTCATAACGATCATCTCTACTCCTCCTCTCTCTTGGTGGTGATTCTTCTCTTTTGCTTCTTCTTTTTGAGAATCTTCTCTTCTTTTGTAGGGTGTCGTACACTCATTGGAATAGTGTCGGGTCTCCCACAATTGTAGCAATTGCGCTCTCGACTAGAAGATCTTTTGTCATTGTAGGACCTTGACTTAGAGCTTCTTTCTTTGCTTCTACTCTTGTAGAATTTGTTGAAGTTCTTCACCATTAAGCTCAATTCTTCATTGAAGGTTTGTTTCTCACTTGATGATGTTGGGGCTTCACATGAGGCTTTGTAAGCACCACTTGACTTGTTGTGAAGTTCCTCCTTATCCTTGAGTGACATCTCATGAGCAACAATTCTTCCAATGACTTCTGCTGGCTTGAGATCTTTGTAGTTTGGCATCATTTGGATCAATGTGCACACGGTATCATACTTTCCATCCAACGCTCTTAGGATCTTCTTGATGATCAATCTGTCGGTCATCTCTTCTCTCCCTAAGCCGGCAATCTCATTCGTGATAAGAGCAAGCCTAGAGTACATTTCAGCGACACCTTCACCATCCTTCATCTTGAACTTGTCAAGCTGACTATGGAGCACATCCAGCTTGGATTCCTTGACGGAGTCAGTACCTTCATGCATATCAATCAAAGTATCCCAAATTTCCTTTGCATTCTCAAGACGGCTGATTTTGTTGAATTCTTCGGGGCACAATCCGTTGAAGATGATATCACAAGCTTGAGCGTTGTATTGCAACATCCTCAATTCATCCACATTAGCTTCACGGTTTGGCTCTCTTCAAAGAATTCACCTTGCAAGCCAATACAAATAATAGCCCAAACGGCGGGGTTATGTCCGAGAATATGCATTTTCATCTTATGTTTCCAACTAGCAAAATTAGTACCATCAAAGTAAGGACCTCTATGGTGATAATTTCCCTCACTAGACGCCATACTCTCCTAGGTTGTGAAACCAAGGCTATGACCACCAAAAGCTATGGAAATCAAAGCAAATGGAGACCAAAGCTCTGATACCACTTGTAGGACCGTGAAGTATGTCTAGAGGGGGGGTGATTAGACTACTTGACCAATTAAAAACTTAACCTTTTTCCAATTTTAGAGTTTGGCAGATTTTAGCAATCTTTGGACAAGTCAAGCAATCATCACACAATTCAAGCAAGCATGCAAAGAGTATATGAGCAGCGGAAATTAAAGCATGCAACTTGCAAGAAAGTAAAGGGAAGGTTTTGGAGGATTCAAACGCAATTGGAGACACGGATGTTTTTGTCGTGGTTCCGATAGGTGGTGCTATCGTACATCCACGTTGATGGACACTTCAACCCATGAAGGGTAACGGTTGCGCGAGTCCACGGAGGGCTCCACCCACGAAGGGTCCATGAAGAAGCAACCTTGTCTATCCCACCATGGCCGTCGCCCATGAAGGACTTGCCTCACTAGCGGTAGATCTTCACGAAGTAGGCGATCTCCTTGCCCTTACAAACTCCTTGGTTCAACTCCACAATCTTGTCGGAGGCTCCCAAGTGACACCTAGCCAATCTAGGAGACACCACTCTCCAAGAAGTAACAAATGGTGCGTTGATGATGAACTCCTTGCTCTTGTGCTTCAAATGATAGTCTCCCCAACACTCAACTCTCTCTCATGGGATTTGGATCTGGTGGAAGAAGATTTGAGTGGAAAGCAACTTGGGGAAGGCTAGAGATCAAGATTCATATGGTAGGAATGGAATATCTTGCCCTCAACACATGAGTAGGTGGTTCTCTCTCAGAAATGGTAAGTTGGAAGTGTAGGTTTGTTCTGATGGCTCTGTCCACGAATGAAGAGGAGGTGGAGGGGTATATATAGCCTCCACACAAAATCTAACCGTTACACACAATTTACAGAACTCGGTGGGACCGAATCAACAAACTCGGTCGGACCGATTCAGTAAACCTAGTGACCGTTAGGATTTTCGTGGGACCGACATGCAACTCGGTAGGACCGATATGGTTAGGGTTAGGGCATAACGTAATCTCGGTGAGACCGATTACACAAACTCGGTTGGACCGATTTTGGTAATTAGCTAACCAGAGAGTTGGTCAGGCAAACTCAGTGGGACCGATTCGCTCTTTTCGGTGAGACCGAAATGTTATGAAAGGGAAACAGAGAGTTTACATTGCAATCTTGGTGGGACCGATCGCTCACTTTGGTTAGACCGAAACACTACGAAGGGAAACAGAAGATTACAATCCCATCTCGGTGAGACCGAGATCCCTATCGGTGAGACCGATTTGCCTAGGGTTTGTGGTAGTGGCTATGACATTTGAACTCGGTGGCGCCGGATAGAAATAATCGGTATGACCGGTTTTGACTTTGGGTTATGTCATATGAGGATGTGAGAAAGTAGTTGAGGGTATTTGGAGCATATCACTAAGCACTTGAAGCAAGAGGCTCATTAAGCAACACCTCATCCCTCCTTGATAGTATTGGATTTTCCTATAGACTCAATGTGATCTTGGATCACTAAAATGTAAAATGAAGAGTCTTGAGCTTTTGAGCTTGAGCCAATCCTTTGTCCTTAATATTTTGAGGGATCCACTTTCATCATCCATGCCATGCCATTCATTGAGCTTTCCTGAAATAATAGTCTTGGAATAGCATTAGCTCAATGAGCTATATGTTGTTATGAATTACCAAAACCACCTAGGGATAGTTGCACTTTCAATCTCCCCCTTTTTGGTAATTGATGACAACCTATAGATCAAATCTTCGAGGGATGTGCAAATCCCGTATTGTCATCAATCCACCAAAAAGGGGGAGATTGTAAGGGCATATTTAAACCTTAGTAGTTTTGGTGATTGATGACAATGCTTTTACGGACTAATCGTGTGCATTGAGCATTTCAGATATATCATGTCTAAACACAAGACGATTTGGTGCCCCTCGAAGACTATTGAAGACAACGTTTCTCTATGTTTCTTTTCGGTGGATTTGAGTCATAGGAAACTCGTACTATTAAGAGGGGGTCCGCGTTGGAAAGGTTTGGGTGGAATCTCATGTACACATATGTTCCTTTTGCACCACCTTTCCTTTGGCTCTTTGGAGCATCCTCCGTCTTTCCATGTCTAGGCAAAATGAAGGACTCCTAATGTTGTTGTACTGAGGCAGGCGGTAGTACTGCTCCCTAGAGCGGTATTACTGCATGCCCTTGCGGTAGTACTGGCATCCAGCACGGTATTACCGTGAGTGCTCACGGTAGTACCGCTCCGTGGGAGCGGTAGTATCATAGGCTTCAGGACAGGCGCTGCTGCCCGAGCGGTAGTAGGGGCAGATATAATTTTTTACATTTGCGCCCAAAGCGGTAGTACCGCTCCCTTGGCGCGGTAGTACCATAAGCTTTGGCCAGGCATAGCAGCATGAACGGAAGTAGGGGCAGATGTAATTTTTTACATCCGTGCCCCTACATGGTAGTATCGCACTGGGCTTGCAGTAGTACCGTGTCGGATTTTTGCATAGACCTAAACTCAGCGGATGTAGTCACGGATGTAATTTTTTATGTCCGTGCCTTCTCTGGCTTGACTATCCCTGCCTTGCGGTAGTACCGCACCAGCGGTTCTACTGATCCCTGTCTTAGCACAACAGGTCTAGTCCTGGCCCTTGTCATGCCAGCGGTAGTACCGCGGTCCCCCGCGGTAGTACCGCGGTCCCCCGCGGTAGTACCGCATGTATGGTATGGTAGTACCACGTGTCGCAGGATGAGTTGGTGGATAACGGTTGGATTTGTTCTTCCACTATAAAAGGAGTGTCTTCTTCTCCGAGTTGACCACCTCTTCCATCCCGAAGCTCCATTGGTGCTCTAATCTCCATTTTCGCCCGATCTCTTTCCCTAGCCAATTAAACTTGTTGATTCTCTAGGGATTGGTTGAGAAGGCCTCGATCTACACTTCCACCAAGAGAAATTTGATTCCCCCCACTAATCCCTTGCTGAGCACCCTAGACGGTTGAGGTCACCATGGAGCCATAGTCCATTGTGGTGAAGCTTTGTGGTGTCGTTGGGAGCCTCCAATTAACTTGTGGAGATTGCCCCAACCTTGTTTGTAAAGGTTCGGTCGCCGCCTCCAAGGGCACCAATAGTGGAATCATGACATCTCGCATGGTGTGAGGGCGTGAGGAGAATACGATGGCCCTAGTGGCTTCTTGGGGAGCATTGTGCCTCCACACCGCTCCAACGGAGATGTACTTCCCCTCAAAGGGAAGAAACTTCGGTAACACATCCTCGTCTCCATTGCTTCCACTCCTGGTTATCTCTTACCTTTACTTGTGCAAGTTATATTATGTTCTATCCTTCGCTTTCTTGTGTGCTTATTGTTGTTGCATCATATAGGTTGCTCACCTAGTTGCATATCTAGTCAACCTACTTTGATGCAAAGTTTAATTGGGTAAAGAAAAGCTAAAAATAGTTACTTGCCTATTCACCCCCCTCTAGTCAACTATATTGATCCTTTCATCAGCTCTGGCTGTCGACGAATCTACTAATAGTTCCTTGGGCTTCACTATTGTCAAGAATAGTGAACCATCATGTACGCAAGAGGGCGATGAAGATGGATGATCTTCTAGGGGGTCACGCGTATTAGATGAAGTTTAGTCTTGGGAAACGAGATTTGTAATTAAGTCTCTTCTTTCACACACCCCGAAAGTTAATCTAGCAACAAGGATTATCACTTTATGGTGTGCATGTAGGTAGCTAGGTTTATCCAAAAACCATAGAAGGCACGTAATTTAAATTTGCCAAACTGATTAGAGGACGTCTAACTTGGTTTTGCAGGGTTTGCATATGATGTGGTATAGCTTTCATCATGATAATGAGTTTATGTATGAGATGATTATATGTTGTAATGTTAAGTGGCCTGCACGTCACGACTGATGGCTAGAGCCACGGGATTACCACCTTAATGTAAATATCATAGACATAGATTACATGTGACGGTGGAAAGACGTACACGGAGGACCCCGACGAGGAGAAGGTGTACCAAGTGCGGGACGAGGAGCTATAATTTCGTGCCACGATGGAATTTCAGATTTTGGTGCCAAGACAATGTTTGTTGAAATGGCAGCCACAACAACATTTTATGAGATTGCCACCATGACAACGTTTTTGAAATTATTGCCACGACAACAAAATATTGGCCGTGACGTCGCTTCAACTGGTGATTGAAGGCGATCATGGAAAACTCCCAGCGTCCAGGGCTATACCACACCATGCTATTATTAATTGCCGGAGATGTTTATCCCTTTGTTGTTTGCACCCTTTGATAGTGCAGTAGTCAATTATTAAGGTGATCTCTTATAGTAAATATGAAGTTAAAAGGTGCTCTTCCCAGTGTTGCAACCGTCTATAACACGTAGCATTCCAGAGTGCGTCATGTCCACATGAGTACAAACAAGACGTGATATGTAAGACGGGGATGGTCAGACCATGTATGCAGATATCACTCGGTTGTCTTGAAGGTCTAGCAGAATCATTCTGAGCTCGGAGCACGAAGCATCAAAAAATGAACACGAGTCATATGGAGATATGATCGGCAAAAGTTTGCTCTGCCCACCAGTCAAAATTCTCGTCATTAGTGATGTCCACATCAATGGCTGAGAACTATACTTGGATCTTGAATCACTCACTATTAGTTACGTGAGATGTTAATTTGAGTGGGATTGTACTTTAAATTAATTTTTTAAATAACTAGTGCAATATTAATTATGAATTGTGTATAAAACTATTTGTCTGTTTATCATTGTAGATTAAATGGCTCACAACATGTTCAACTTAGCCCATATGCTTGAGAAAGAAAAGTTGGCGGCAAATGGTGGAAACTATGAAGATTGGATCCGGAACCTGGGATTTGTTCTCAGGAGTGCTAAGGAGGAGTATGTACTGGACCAACCCTTGGATGATCCTCCCACAAAGGATGCACCACCAGAAGAAGTTGTTGCTTATGCTGCTTGTAGTGATGACTATGAGGCAGTCCAGTGTCTCATGTTAACTTGCATGGATCCTAAACTATGGAAGCATTTTGAATGATCTACCACTTAATTTATAATTGGGTCACTGGAAGTTCTATACAAGAAACATGCAAGGACCAAACAGTTTGAATTAACCAAGGCCCTGATTTAGTGCAAGATGAAAGAGGGTTCCTCAATGAGTGAGCATATAGTGAAGCTTGCTCGCTATGTTGATAGACTTGCTTCACTGGAATTTGGAATTCTGCCAACACTCGGGACATATATTGTGCTTGCTTCACTCTCCCCATCTTATGATGGTTTTATCATGAATAACAACATGAATGGGATGGATATGTGCAAATGAGTTGTTTGCTATGTTCAAAACTGCGGAAGCTGGGATGCAGAAGAACAAAGAAATGTTGATGGTCAACAAGACTACCAGTTTCAAGAAGAAGGGCAAGTCCAAGAAGAAATCTACTGGTGCCGGTAAGACTGTCTCTTAAAAGAAGAACAAGGGTGGAGCCACTATGGAGACTGAATATTTCTACTGCAAACAGTACAGGAAGTACTTGTCAGATAAGAACCGTTCTTCCCATAAAATTTCAAGATTTATCAGTTCCTGACATTCCACGAAAATTTAGAAAGTAACAGAAAACTTTCTATTTTGAAACGACAACCCATAAACATGCAAACTAAGCATCGTAAAGGCTATACTTGACACTTTTATTGAAATAAAAAAATACAAACATGATTTTAAATAACAACAAGCAAAGCCAAATAAAAGAAAATGACACTCCACGAAAAACTCATATTATGCAAATAATTAAAATATAGTTCTGAGTGAGGTGTACCAATAGTTTCGAAGACGAGGGGGGGTGCCATCCGGGGCATCCCGAAGCTTATATGCTTGAGTCTTCCTTTAATATTACCTTGGGGTGCCTTGAGCATCCGCAAGCTTAAGGTATTGCCACTCCTTATTCTCCTCACTAGACCATGCCGGCGCGCGTTGCATCGCCCGTCCATTTTGAAGGTAAAAATGATAGTAATTTATATAAATAGAGGCATGAAGCATGAGAGTCTCATATGAAATGGGTTTCTTAGTACTCCCTCCTGGACTTCTTACTCCGTGTATTAGATTTGTGTCATGTCAAACTTTGCAAAGTTTAACCAGATTTATATTAAAAAATATCAACACCTACAATGCCAAATATATATACTATGAAACTTCATTTCACAATGAATCTAACAATATTGATTTGGCATTGTGAATGTTGATATTTTTTTCTATAAGTTTGGTCAAAGTGGAGATACTTTGATTTTGGAAAAAACTTATATGCAGACTAAAAAGGACTGGAGGGAATATTTAACAAAAATAAATAAACATCTTGGATTAGTAAAATAGAGGACAAGTACTTCTTCTATATGTATAATATATAATAGAACATATAGCACCGTAGATGCCTACTTCGGCTATTAGATCAATCAACATAATTAACAATAGACCATACATGAGTTCTAACTTTGGTGTTTCCGGTAGAAACACCATACTTCAAAGTTTTATAAAGGAAACAACCTAAAACAAACTCCATTGAGCATTACAAGCATAAACGTAAACACCACCATGTGCAATCTTGATTTCTCCTCTTTCCACAGTTGTGTGGCAACGCATTTGCCCTTTCAATTATAAGTTTTTACTTGATTTTACTTCATAAACATTTGATTGTAAGAATATCAATTAATGGTTTTGGTTAATTGATATTGAATAGAAGGCAATATTAGTGAAGCAAATAAAAAAGGAAACAACTATAGCAGTGTCCAAAGTAAAACAACTTGCAATTGCTTCTTATTAAGCAAGAACATGTTGTATTGATGATGTAAACTCAAATCATTTCTACCTAATAACTCCAGTGAAAGATCAATAGTTAGAGAGACTGCCACATATATGGGAAATGAAGTATATATGTTTGCATAAGAACTCAAATAGGAGCAAGAATAATCCATCTGTGCTAGCTCATGTCACCAACACTAGAGATAACATATTTTCTTCGTCGAGACTATATCACATGACATATCTCAAGAGCATACATTTCAAAGTACAACGTAATATCTGTAATATCAACATACTGTAGACCAACATATATTAGGATTGGGGCAACACTTTCAATAGGATTGACATGCGGAGTTCAAAGTACCAACAGAAAAATTAACTCTAGCAAGAAACTTGACTAAACCTGCAACGGTACATAATAGTTTTTAAGTTTTTCTTTTTGAGATAATTAGTTAAAGTTCACTGTAACAATTCAATAAATTATTGGGAATATCCTAGCAAGGCTGCAAAAAATGAACTGCTACAATAGCTCTACTTGTACCAGGAAATTGTACCACGTACATGCTTGCATTGCCAAACATGTATTGTCCCCAAAATAAAGTTAGTATCCTAAAAAGACAAACCTACCCATATGGAGATAAGTTATACTATCAACGACTCAAGAAATAGGATGTAGAGAATTTACCAATCGTCTAGCATTATCGAAATATGGATACATCAAACAAAATAAAAACCTAAAAAAGAAGGCCATGTAACAATACTTTTTTTCTAGTAGCAAAGCATGAAACATGATTCCAAGATTTCTATGTTATGATCGATACCACATTTTAGGTAAAAGATGATTACACATTAATTCCTTTGCATGGAAAAAAGCACATGTATTTCACAAGAGTCAATGCATGAATCACGATGTTGACTAATGGGGAAATTATAATTCCACACATCATTGTTGTACTGCCAAGTTGTAGAAAGATTTGAGTATATGTGGATAGTTATGGAGACTCTCACCTTGAGATAGCAGATGCTAGTACACTTATATTCCAAATGTGTGGTAGAATCAAAATACATGCTATAGAGTTTGTGGAGGATATACTATCAAGCCATAGCCTCTTAGAAATAACCATTTCGATACATGAATGAATTTAAGCTATACAAATGTGCTAATTAATCTTAGCACGTCATTGCTATTCATGCTCAATTGTCACCACATAGCCTAGAAGGTTAAATGCTGCAAGAATGGAGAAAACTTGCATTAGTACTTCGGTAGTGCTAAAGTCAAAATTTTAATCCTAAAGTAAAAAATATAGAGTACACCTGCTGCTGTTCATAGTCGATAGATCAGGCAAGCTTTCTACTTCTTACAATGTGACGTCCGGATAATCAAGCTACAGTAAACCTCTGCTAATGATGCCACGTCACCTCGATTACTGTTGCTAATCTTGCGTTAGTTTGAAACCAATTCGGATTCAAATTAAAAATCAGGCAAACAACAAAAGTTTTCATAATTTAAAACTAAAATGTTCGAATAAAAGGCCCCCCGCCAGGCGTCGGCCCAGCTGGCCATTGGTCTAGCCAGGCCGGCCCAGCCGGCGCCCCACTCCCCTCCTCCATATCCCCACTCCGGGGAAACCCTAACCCGTAACCCCCACTCGCCCTCCCCACTACTCTCTCCTTTCCCCCGATCCGATCTGGATCGGGGCACCTCTCGCGCCCGATCCCGCCCGTCGCCATCCTCTACCGCCCCCAACCGCTCCGCCTCCCCCACTCCACTCCCTGGCAGGCCCCGCGTGTGAGCCGCGTCGCCCTGCCACGGGCACCGCTGGCCGCGTGCGCCCCGCCGCCTCTGCCAGCCGCCCCATCGCTGGACTGCTCGCGTCGTCGACCTCCTCCCCGAAGGCCTCCGTCGAGCCCATTGCCATTCCCTACGGCCCCCATGAGCGCCTCCTTCCTCTCCTCTCTTCCCGGCCACGTCGCCGCACTCGCAGCGCCGGGCCATGCCTCGCGCGCACTCACCAGCGTTCTGCCCCGCTCCCCTCACCGCCCGCGGCCGCATGGCCTCGCCCTGCTGCGCTCCTCGTAGCCAGGCTGCGTCCACCGCCTCCCCGCACCGCTGCGCATGGCCTCCCCACACGCGATGGAGCCGCCCGATCGCCCTTGCTCCGCTGCTGCTGCTGCCTCCTCTACTCACCACACCCGCCATGCCACTACCTCCCCAGGTCACCGTGGCCTCGCCTGTGCCGCTTCCTCGCCTCCCCGGCCGCCTGGCCGGCGCCGTGGCCACCGGCCTCCCCCCCTGCTCCGGCGCCCTGCTGGCTCCACCCGCCCCTGGGCGTGCGCCCGAACGAACGGGTGCTGGGCACCCGTTGCACACGAACCCGCTAACGCTGGCACCCGCTAAGGCCCCTAGGGCCTATTACAAACGGGCCCAGCCCCAGAACTATTTTGTTAAAAAAAAGAATTAAAAAGAATTTTAGAAATATATTAATTACTTAATTAATTAACTAAATTAGTTAACTTAATTAATCATAATTAGGTTAATCTAATCACTAATTAAACTAATTAACTGTTTGTTAATTAATCAGTCAGTGACATGCGGGACCCTTCCGCCAGTTTGACCAGTCAACACCTCTGTTGACTGCTGATGTCATGCTGACCCAATAATACTAATTTCGAATTAATTTAATTACAATAATTTAGAAATGAGTTAGAAATTTAAAAATTAATATAAAATAAACCGTAGCTCAGATGAAAAAACTGTGTACATGAAAGTTGCTTAGAACGATGAGACGATTTCGGATACGCAACCCGTTCGACCGCCACACATCCCTAGCATAGCAAACATGCAACTTTCCCCCTTCGGTTCATTTGTCTGAAAATGCGAAACACCGGGGATACTTTCCCGGACTACTACCGCGTTAGGGCACACCTAGCACCGCTTATTGTCATGTCATGCATCGTCATGCTTATGTTTGCATTGTATTTATTGTTTCTTCCCCCTCTTCTCTTCGGTAGACTACGAGACCGAAGCTGCTGCTGCCTAGTTCGACTATGGAGTTGACGACCCCTACTTCTTGCCAGAGCAACCAGGCAAGCCCCCCCTTGATCACCAGATATCGCCTATTCTTCCCTCTACTGCTTGCATTAGAGTAGTGTAGCATGTTACTGTTTCGATTAATCCTATTCTGTTGCATAGCCTGTCATTGTTGCTACATCTGTTGATACCTTACCTGCAATCCTAAATGCTTAGTATAGGATGCTAGTTTACCATTAGTGGCCCTACATTCTTGTCAGTCTGCGATGCTATACTATCGGGCCGTGATCACTCGGGAGCTGATCACGGGTATATACTATACATACATATACTATACGGATGGTGACTAAAGTTGGGTCGGCTCGTTGAGTACCCGCAAGTGATTCCGATGTGGCGGCTGGAAGGACAGGTGGCTCCATCCCGGTAGAGGTGGGCCTGGGTTCCCGACGGCCCCCGACTGTTACTTTGTGGCGGAGCGACAGGGCAGGTTGAGACCACCTAGGCGAGAGGTGGGCCTGGCCCTGGTCGGCGTCCGTGGTTACTTCAAAATAACACGTTTAACGAGATCTTGGTATTTGATCTGAGTCTGGCCACTGGCCTATACGCACTAACCAACTACGCGGGGACAGTTATGGGCACTCAACGTCGTGGTATCAGTTGAAGCCTTCTTGACGCCAGCGACTGAGCGGCACGCGCCGGGTTGGACTGGAACGCCTGCCCTTGTATAAGGGAGGCTAGGTCTGCTCACCGGCCGTGTACGCAACGTGCAGGTGTGCAATGGGCGATGGGCCCAGACCCCTGCGCACATAGGATTTAGACCGGCGTGCTGACCTCTCTGTTGTGCCTAGGTGGGGCTGTGACGTGTTGATCTTCTGAGGCCGGGCATGACCCAGGAAAGTGTGTCAGGCCAAAAGGGATCGAGCGTTTTGGGTTATGTGGTGCAACCATGCAGGGAAGTTGATCTATTCGAATAGCCGTGTCCCTCGGTAAAAGGACGACCCGGAGTTGTACCTTGACCTTATGACAACTAGAACCGGATACTTAATAAAACACACCCAGAAAAGTTCCAGAGACAACCCGGTGATCGCTTTCCCATAGCGCTACGAGGGGAGGATCGTCGGGTAGGATTATGCTATGCAATGCTACTTGGAGGACTTCAATCTACTCTCTTCTACATGCTGCAAGACGAAGGCTGCCAGAAGCGTAGTCTTTGATAGGACTAGCTACCCCTCTCTTATTCGGGCACTCTGCAGTTCAGTCCATCGATATTGCCTCTTTACACACATACCCATTGTCGTGGAATTATCACGTCAGATGTCCTCACTACAAAAAAAATACACTTCCGTGATGATACGTGTTTGTCACAGTAGGTCGCATTTTTTATCATGCATGTACATCCATGAAGATTTTATGACATTATCAAGATAGTCATACCTGTGCTGTCGTAGAAGTGTTCCATGACATTACCAAAATTATCATCACGGAAGTGTCCACTTCCATGACGATAAATCGCGCGTTACAGAAGTGCTTTCGTCAAGGGTGACCGACACATGGCATCCACCGTAACGGAACGCCGTTAAGCTATCGGGTCGGGTTTTGGATCCAATAACCCGTTAACAGCCCCGACCAATGGGGATTTTCCACGTGTAAAATCATCATTGGCTGGAGGAAACACGTGTCGGCTCATTGTTGGGACAGATGTCATCCACTCATTGGACAGAAGGCGCCTATGATACGTCGACACGTGGCACGGCCCAACAGTGGCCCATTCCTGTGAAAAGGCCGGCCCGTTTGAATTGGTCAAAAGGTGGCGGGCCGGCCCATGGAAAGCCTGTTAACGGCCTGTTCGCATATAGCCCATTTACAGCCTGCTAACCCAAGGCCCATTATGCCCTATCCGAATTAGGCCCAGTAGCGTCATCTGGGCCATCCAATATGATTGCAGCCCGTTTTCACTTCTGGCCCATGTATGGCCCATGACGTCTTTTGGCCCATATGAGGCCCTTTGTAACTATTGGCCCATTAACGACCCATGGTGAAACTGGCCCGTAATGAACAATGTATCACTTTAAACCCATAAACGGCTCGTGGTGAAACTAGCCCGTAATGAACAGTGTATCACTGTATACCCATTAACGGCCCGTTATTCCATTGGGCCGTTTCCAGCCCAAGTTATCTTTCGGCCTTCTGAGGGCCCATTTATTCTTGGGCTCATTTGCAGCATTCGGTTACTTACGGCCTGTTACTGTCATTTTCTGCTTGTGGGCCAAATTCAGCCCGTGGTTAAAGTCGGCCCGTTTGTGGTCCATTAATACGTTGGGCCGTTTTGATAGCGTCATCAAATACGGCCTATTAACGATGGACCGTTATGGTCGGCCCATGAACGGACGATTCCAACTCTAGCCCGTTTACGGCCATAATGTGGTCTATTTGGCCCATGTTTGGCCAATCGGTCATACGGCCCGTATAAGGCCCATTGATGATACGACCCGTAGAAGGCCCATTGTTTCTACAGCCCGTAGAAGGCCCATTGTTTTCTACGGCCCGTAGAAGGCCCACTGTTTCTACGGCCAGTAGGAGGCCCAGTGTCACTACAGTAAATATTAGCCCATGGTTATTGTGGCCTAGTTTTAAAAAATAGGTTATTGCAGCCACTAGCTAACCGCGGAAAAAGAACAACAATGACTACAAGCAAACAAATAAACAAGACAACAAGGAAATAAATAAGCAAGCAACTAACGCTAGGCTATCATGGCTATTACACATATTACATCCACTAGGCATCAAAGTTCGCCACCAGTGCAAATATAGGGAACAAAGCAGCATATCATATACACTGGTTGTCAAAGTTGGCGACCAGCACAAATAAACACCGCAAACAAATCCGGAACTGAAACCACTTCAGAAGATCTCAAGAAACAATATCCTGGGTACCCATAATGCTGGCAAGATGCTTAGCAAGCTTATTAACTTTCTCTTGTTTGGCGCTTAAATCCTCCAGCGCTTGCTGTTGCACCAGAAAATATGCATCTGAATTCTGCAGGGACTTCCTCATTCCTTCAGCTTCCTGTCGCAGCACATCTAATTGATGTCTTTCAACTTGAAGTTGAGACTCAAGAAGACGAACTGATTCAGGCAACGAGTTCGAAGAGCTTGTGCCAACAGTAGTGGCCAGTAACTCGAACACTACATCAAGACAAGACTTTTGGGTTCTGAGGGAGTCCTGGACTAGGGGGTGTCCGGATAGCCGAACTATCATCATCGACCGGACTCAAAAGACCATGAAGATACAAGATTGAAGACTTCGTCCCGTGTCCAGATGGGACTTACCTTGGCGTGGAAGGCAAGCTTGGCGATACGGATATGTAGATCTCCTACCATTGTAACCGACTCTGTGTAACCCTAGCCCTCTCCGGTGTCTATATAAACCGGATGGCTTTAGTCCATAGGACGAACAACAATCATACCATAGGCTAGCTTCTAGGGTTTAGCCTCCTTGATCTCGTGGTAGATCTACTCTTGTAATGCCCACATCATCAATATCAATCAAGCAGGACGTAGGGTTTTACCTCCATCAAGAGGGCCCGAACCTGGGTAAAACATCATGTCCCTTGTCTCCTGTTACCATCCGCCTAGACGCATAGTTCGGGACCCCCTACCCGAGATCCGCCGGCTTTGACACCGACATTGGTGCTTTCATTGAGAGTTCCTCTGTGTCGTCACCGATAGGCTCGATGGCTCCTTCGATCGTCAACAACGACACAGTCCATGGTGAGACTTTTCTCCCCGGACACATCTTCGTATTCGGCGGCTTTGCACTTCGGGCCAATTCGCTTGGCCATCTGGAGCAGATCGAAAGCTATGCCCCTGGCCGTCAGGTCAGATTTGGAAGTTTGAACTTCACGGCTGACGTCCGCGGAGACTTGATCTTCAATGGATTCGAGCCACAGCCGAGCGCGCCGCACAGTCACGATGGGCATGATTTAGCTCTGCAGTCGGACAGTGCCCTGGAGGCCGCACACGAGGTCGCTCCGACCCTCAATTCGGAGCCGGCTGCGCAGATCGAGGACGGGTGGCTAGACACCGCCTCGGGGGCTGCAACCTCTATGGAGACGGAGCCGAATACTGACCTTATCCCTTGTGAAGCTCGTGACTCCGAGGTGCCGGACTCCTCGCCGGACTCCGAACCTCCCACGCCCCCTCCAATCGAATCCGATTGGGCGCCTATCCTAGAGTTCACCGCTGCGGACATCTTTCAACACTCACCTTTCGGCGACATCCTGAGTTCGCTAAAGTATCTCTCGTTATCAGGAGAGACCTGGCCGGACTGTGGCCAGGACGGTTGGGATGCGGACGACAAAGAAATTCAAGGCCCAGCCACCACCCACTTAGTAGCCACTGTCGACGATCTAACCGACATGCTAGACTTCGACTCCAAAGACATCGACAGTATGGACGACAATGCCGGAGACGACCAAGAACCAGCGCCTACTGGGCACTGGAAAGCCACCTCAACTCATGACATGGTGGATACACCAAAGGAAAGAGATAACAAGGAACAACGGGACGTGGCGAAGGACAACTTCCCCGACAAACAACCAAAACGGCGACGCAAGCGCCGCCCGAAGTCCCGCCTCGATAATAACGGCACCCATACTGACCCAGCCTTAGAGCTGGGCGAAGCAGTGGACGACGAACATGCCACCAAGCAACCATCCGAACAGGATGAATTGGACAAGCAACCCATCCCCGGCGAAAAAAACAGTCCAGACGATCTCACGCCGGACACATCACCGGAGCATAAGAACCTTCATAAAAGGCTCGTCGCCACTGCAAGAAGTTTGAAGAAGCAAAAGCGGAAGCTCAAAACAGCGGAGGACGCACTCAGAATGAGATGGAGCAAAGTACTCAATACCACAGATAAATACGGTGATAGTCACCAGGCAAAGAGCTAGCCGAAGCGCAAGCTGTTGCCTGATTTGACGAGGAGGCCGTAGAGCCCCCATAGTCAAAAAAGAAAGAGGCCGCCTGGCCGGATAGATGACCAGATGACAGGCTAAGAGAGGCAAGCGGCGCCGCACACAAGCCGGCACACGATCCACATAAGGATCCTCGCAAAAAGGATGGCCCGGTCAGGTCTATCTATGGGCCAAAAAAGAAGACTCCAGGGAGCAACACAACCCGCCGAGTGTTTGAAGACAACAGCACACCTAAATACAGGGGCGCCGCACACCCACTATGTTTCACCGATGAGGTACTGGATCATGAATTTCCAGCGGGATTCAAACCCGTAAACATAGAGGCATATGACGGAACAACAGACCCCGGAGTCTGGATTGAGGATTATATCCTACAGATACATATGGCCAGAGGAGACGATCTCCATGCCATAAAATACCTACCCCTCAAGCTCAAAGGGCCAGCTCGGCATTGGCTCAAAAGCCTCCCAGAAAATACCATTGGAAGTTGGGAAGAGCTCGAGGATGCGTTTCGAGCAAATTTTCAGGGGACTTATGTCTGCCCTCCGGATGCAGACGATTTAAGTCACATAACTCAACAGCCCGGAGAGTCAGCACACAAATTCTGGAACAGGTTCCTCACCAAAAAGAACCAAATAGTCGACTGTCCGGACGCCGAAGCCTTAGCAGGCTTTAAGCATAACGTCCGAGACGAATGGCTCGCCAGACACCTCGGCCAGGAAAAACCAAGAACAATGGCCGTGCTAACAAGCCTCATGACCCGCTTTTGCGCGGGGGAAGATAGCTGGCTGGCAAGATGCAGCACCAGCGACCCGAGTACATCCGAGGTCAGGGATGGAAATGGAAAATCACGACGCAGAAAAGATCAGCGCCGGAATAAGGAAAATGGCCCAAATAGCACGGCGGTCAACGCCGGGTTCAAAAGCTCTCGGCCGAATAATAAACCACTGCCTCTTAAGGACAACAGTGATGAGCTATCCAACCTAAAGAAAATCTTGGATAGGATATGTCAAATCCATAGTACCCCCGGGAAGCCTTCAAACTATACCCACAGAGATTGCTGGGTCTTCAAGCAGTCCGGCCGACTTAACGCCGAACATAAGGGGCTCGACACACCAAGCGAACACGACGACGAACCCCACAAGCAGCACGCCGGAAAACAGAAGACTTTCTCACTAGAAGTCAATACAGTGAACTCACTTCATGTGATAACAAGGAAAAATAGTGCGGGACCTGCTAAAACACGCGCCGCACAGTCCACCCCAGCAGAGTCCCGAAATTGGATGTTTAAACCAATTACTTTCGACCATCAGGATTACTCCAGAAGTGTTCGAAACGTAGGAGGGACTGCTTTGGTATTGGATCCCATAATCGACGGACTACAATTCACACAAGTCCTAATGGATGGCGGCAGTGGTATAAACCTGCTATACCAGGACACCATCCGCAGAATGGGGATAGACCCTACCAAAATTCGCCGTAGCAGCACTTCCTTCAAAGAAGTGACGCCAGGCCTTTACGCCAATTGTACAGGCTCTGTACTACTAGAGGTCGTGTTCGGTTCATCCAACAACCTCCGTCGCGAAAAGCTCATTTTCCATATCGCCCCATTCAAAAGTAGCCATCAAGCACTACTGGGACGCGAAGCTTTTGCCCGCTTTAACGCAATACTGCATTACGCGTCTCTGACGCTTAAAATGCCCGGTCCACACGGCATAATCTCATTAAAGGGTAACTCCGAGTGTTCCTCGACCACGGAAAACGTGAGACTGCCTTGACAGCCGCACACTAATCTGACCTTGCTGGTCAAAGCCCCTAAAAACAGGTCATTCGGACCTCGGACACGGTTAGGCGAGTCCGGCATAAATACACAAGGGGCTTCCCAGCCGCATACCTCTTTACAAGGGGCTGCACATATAAACAATGAGAGCCAATAAAGCTCAACTTTATTCATCTTCCAAATCATACTTTATTTTAAATACATCTTTTGCATGATATTTTTTCCAAACTAAGTTCTTCTCTTTCACAGATGAAGCACGTGCTACACCCGTCCAGGATACAGCACAACGGAGACACAGGCGCAGACGTGCAGCAGGGACCCGTTGCAAGGATTCTTTTCAGATTAAGATCCTGCGTAAACCTTTCTTACTGTCTCTTGTTGATACACATCCCCCGGTTTCCTACCATAACCGAGGAGGAGGCTGGCGTTTTGGCATCGGCCGCGTCAGAAGTTCTCGCCCGTACCTGGACACTAGGGGCTTAGGGCATTGTTCTGCCCGGTATCATAAAGACCAAATACCTCAGGAAGTGTTCGGCGTCTCGAGTTAGGCCTTATATGCATCAGCTCCGAATCATGTCTTTGGTCAAATGTTGGGTTTGCCCAGCTCCTGTGTTTTGCTGCCTTACGTTCCACTCCATCGGCTAACGCGGCACCAGGAGAACTACTGCGATTGTGCCCCGGTTCGGCCGGGCGAGCACCTCAGTAGAGAAAGCCGAAAACTGACTGTCATGATATAGCGAGAGACTGGTCAACCACTTGATCGACTACTGGAATGTTTAGAATTCCTCCGCTTTGACGAAGGACCACTTCCCGGTCAGGCACATACGCACCCCGAGTTCGGAGAGCGCGGTGCCTCTAGGGGCTATATAGTAGCCCCACCATCGAGCTCCTATGTCTAAGTGAAAGTGATAAAGCATTATAGTCTGGTTGCCTAGTTTTCTACGCTATCACCTCCTTCAAAGGACCAAGACGTTGGATTAAGTGTGAAAAAGCGCTTTTTTTGCAAACACCCCCGCACCATGTGCGTGGGGGCTGAAGCCAAAGACTGCCATCTTTAAGGTTATACATACATATACGGCCGCACATGAGATAGTTTAATACTTGAACGCACAAGTATAAAAAGACGTTACATTATAAACATGATCTCACAAATCATACATGTCATTTGAACATAACATCGTTCGAGCACTGCGACTCTATTAAACGAGCGCCCTGCAGGACTTCCTCAAAATAGTGCTCGGCGGGTAATCGGCTTTTGTCCGAACCCCAGGATGCAACACCGGTGGCAACCGTCTCCGCCCAGTATGTCTTAACACGGGCGAGAGCCATCCGTGCACCCTATATACATGCCGACCGCTTCATCGCCTCGATATGCGGCACCGCCCCAAGGAATTGCTGCAACAAGACAAAATAACTCTCCGTCTAGGGCCTTTCTGGGCACAGATGAGCCACCACATCCGTCATGGCAAGTCCGAACAATCTATTCAGCTCAGCCCACTCAGCCAACTGATCAATCAACGGAAGTGGACGCTCCGGACTATGGAATTGAGACCAGAAAAGCTCTTCCATTTCGTGATCCTTCTGGCTTCGGAAGTGCATGACTGCGTCTGCCGCACTCGCCGCCAAATCCAGATAAGGATCCTCCGCACCCCACAATTGGCCCAACTGAGCATACTTCGGATCCGTGAACTTCCTACGAAGCAGAAAGGGCTTTCCAGCCGCAATGTCTCCGGCCTGACGCAGTTCCTCCTTCATAGCCCGCATCGCACAACATGCATCCTTCGCTACGGCGGCGGCCTTCTTCAGGTCCTCTTGCTCTGCTCGGCGTTCTCTTTCAAGAACCTCATAGCGGTCGGTAGCATCTTTTAATTTCATGGCCATTCTAGCCATTTCCTCCCTGCTTCGGCAGTGAGCAGCCTTTTCGGCCTTTAGCTCTTCTGCTGCCTTCGAGGCAGCCGCATCACTTTTCCCGGCTTGCTCCTTGGCTCGAGCAAGCTCTGCTCGAAGGTCTTCCACAGCAGCGGCACCATCTGCATCAAGCATACAAATTGTAAGGAACGGGCATTAGCTCCCTTACTAGGTGACCGCGGAGAAACCACCTACCTTGTGACTCGTCAAGCCGTTTATTGACCAGCGCGATGTCCGCATCCGCAACGTCGAGTTGCCGCTTCAGCTCGGCAACTCCATCAGTCCGGCTGGCCACCGAACGTTCTGCCACCTGCATAGGAAAGGAGACATTCTATAACTGAGATTATGATCCTCGGCACGCTGTCGCTTTCGACAGCATACCAAGTCTCAGGGGCTACTATCTATACAGGGCGCACTCCATGTGCAAAACTGTCAAAAGGTATGTCATTTTTTGCGTACCTCAAACCCCGTCAGAAAACTTCCGACGACCTCATGCAACCCGCTCTCGACGGATGAGATCCTTTCAATCACCATACTCATTAATGTGCGGTGATCTTCTGAGATAGACGCCCTCTCGAGCAAATCCTGCAGCTCCACCGGCCGTACTCCAGTGGGTGCCGAACTCCCCGGCCCCACCGGACTCGGGGAGACCCTCCATGACGACACCTCAGGGTCGTCCGCCCCACCCGACGGGGCGGCAGATGGAGGCGTTTCGCTCTCCATCATCTCTGGACGAAGGTCCCCCGAAGATGAGCTCTGCTGAGAAGGGCTGAGATCCGAACTACAAGGTGAAAACTTCGGTTACCCTTAGAAATAAAGTAGGGGTGTCCCCTATTACGAAATTCCCCCTTTTTACTTATAGCTCGTTGGAGGGCTGATTCCTTTGGGGAGACTACGCGGCCGGGGCTCTTCCCGGCACAGGACCTTCCGGTGCAGATTTCTTTCCCCGCTTTGAGGCCTTGGCCTCCGGGTCTTTGGAAGCGGTCCTCTTCTCCCCCTGGAGGGAGGGATTCTCGATTCCCCCCTTACTGAAAGCCTCCTTGGCAGAGGTGGTAGTTTCCCTGTGCCCCCCTTCGCCTTCCTCCGAAGGTGCAACCTCCAACATTTTGATTAACACGGGATCCGGCGTGGTCTCAGGGAGGGGGGTCGGACACCGTATCATTTTTGCTTGCACTATCCACTCCTGTCCAAGGGATAGCTGATTAAAAGGCAAACCCATGATAAATAAATGCACAATGTGTCCGGACACAGGGCTACTTACTTGAGTATCCGGGCGATTGCAGCTTAGGCCAGCGTCCTCGGTCAAGTCCGGACGCATCTCTTGTGATCCGAAGAACAGTTTGTACATCTCCACGGGTGTCAAACCCATGAAGTGTTGGAGAGCTCGTGGTCCCTCCAGATTAAATTCCCACAGGCGGAGGGGGTGACGTTTGCAGGGCAGAAGGCGCCGAATCAGCATAACCTGTGCCACTACGATCAGATTGATCTCCCTTTCTTGGAGGTCTCGAATCCGGCCCTGCAACAGGGGTACATCTTTGGACGGCCCCCAGTCAAGCCCTTTGTTGACCCATGACGTCAGCCGTTCTGGAGGGCCCGGGTGAAAGGCGGGCGGCGGCCTCTGCCTGCTGCCCCTGGGAGCGGTGATATAGAACCACTCCTGTTGCCACAAGCCGAGCTCCTCCTGAAAAGAGCCCTCGGGCCATGGAGCATCGGCGCTCTTGCTTATAACCGCCCCGCCGCACTCTGCCTGACGCCCCTCAATCATCTTCGGCTCCACGTTGAAGGTTTTGATCTACAAGCTGAAGTGAGGGGTAGTGCGGAGGAAGGCTTCGCAGATGACAATGAATGATGAGATGTGGAGGATGGACTCCGGAGCCAAGTCATGGAATTCCAGCCCATAGTAAAGCATGAGCCCCCTCACGAAGGGATCCATCGGGAAGCCTAAACCCCGACGGAGGTGAGACACGAACACGACACTCTCGCCGGGCTCGGGAGTAGGAATAACTTGCCCTTGGGCAGGCAACCTATGCGAAATCTCGTAGGTTAAGTACCTGGCGTCTCCCAGCTTTAGCACGTCCTCTTCCGTGACGGAGGAGGGCATCCATTGGCCTCGTAGATCAGAGCCGGACATTGTCGAAGGTCGAAAGTACCCGAATCTGGAGCCCTGGGTGTTGGAACTCGGGGCGAGGGGCGGATTCGATTGAGGATTGAAGAAAAAGAACGGGCCTTGGTCTCATTATAAAGAGGGAGAATACCAAGAGCCGTTCCTGTGATCATTTGGAACCCGCCTCCGATGGAGGGGGCGTGGCAACGGGCGCGGTTGGGTTACCCACATCCGTATTGATGAGAATCCCGGGATAAGGGGAACACGTTCTCTGCTTTGACAAGACGTACCAAGGAAACCGCTTCGCTAAACGCGCGGAAGTGGTGTAATAAAAACGATTCGAGTAAAGGCTTGGTTGTGGTGTGACTTCACCCACAAAATACGTCAGCAGATTGAACTTGTGTAAATATTATTTTCTCTACGGTGGTATGTGGAATTTGTTTTGTAGAGCCGGACACTATCCTGGTGTTCACAATCTTAATTATTCGGAGCAGGAACCCGCCTTGCAATGCCGAAGACAATATGCGCGCCGGACTCGTCGTCATCGAAGCCTGGTTCAGGGGCTACTGAGGGAGTCCTGGACTAGGGGGTGTCCGGATAGCCGAACTATCATCATCGACCGGACTCCAAGACCATGAAGATACAAGATTGAAGACTTTGTCCCGTGTCTGGATGGGACTTTCCTTGGCGTGGAAGGCAAGCTTGGCGATACGGATATGTAGATCTCCTACCATTGTAACCGACTCTGTGTAACCCTAGCCCTCTCCGGTGTCTATATAAACCGGATGGCTTTAGTCCATAGGACGAACAACAATCATACCATAGGCTAGCTTCTAGGGTTTAGCCTCCTTGATCTCGTGGTAGATCTACTCTTGTAATACCCACATCATCAATATCAATCAAGCAGGACGTAGGGTTTTACCTCCATCAAGAGGGCCCGAACCTGGGTAAAACATCGTGTCCCTTGTCTCCTGTTACCATCCGCCCAGACGCACAGTTCGGGACCCCCTACCCGAGATCCGCCGGTTTTGACACCGACAGGTTCCCTCACTGTCGTCAAGATAGTTTCTATCAGCTTTCTTGGAGACCAACATGGATATCTCACTATCTTGAACCTTATCTACATTACTTCTTTTACCATTGGATAACGCGGTACTGTTCTCCAATATTTTGTCCGCATTCTAAAAGAGAAACAAGCAGACACATCACATGTTTACCATGTTGTATATGAAACTCATTTTGGTAAATGAGTTCAGTAGTAAAGTGGACAGGATAACAACATGAAATAAACATATATCTATGTACCATGGTCACTTTATGGGCTATATCATTCTAGTTTTTGTTGCCAAATCAAGATAGAGACACAGTTCAAATAATATTTGTTCAAGACAAAGCAGAATAGACAGAATATAAGTGTGGGTAACTATAGAGCAATAACAACACTTGTAATGTGCATGACATGAGAACATAACTATTTATTCAATTGAAACTGAAATCAACATAGAGCAGGTTACAACAACAAACCAGTTAAAGAAACAGGTTTAAAACATACCTGTTGCGCCATTGGAGTTTCAACTCCATCCTTCAAATTTGAAAATAGTTGGTATGAGTAAATACAGTAATGCAAGAGCAAAGGAGTATGAACCATAGCTACAGAACCTGACCTGAGAACAAATCTTCTTCTCCTTTAAGCGTTGAGTTGGGATTCGGAGTGGTGGTCCTCGTGCTTTGGGCACTGCAGTTCCCTTACTAACTGCTCGTGTTTGGGTGCTCTATGGTGGAGACGGTGCTGTTTCAACTCGAATTGGGTTACTGTCTGTCGGGGTTGGGGTTAGAAGGGGTGTAGCTGGTTCTCTGTCCAACTGGGTAGGGGTACAATCTGCGAGAGTCTGGGTTATGTGTGGTGGATCTGGTCCTTGGGCAAGTACAACCGTGGTTCTATCTACATCAACTGGTAGCACTATCTTTTCTGAAGACCGTGTTGTTACTCCCATAGATACCGCCATCACGCTCTCCAATTCAAATGGCTGATAAACAAGAAAAGTAATTGAAAGTATAGACATTGTATGATAGACAAGTGCAATGGATAGTGGGGAATAAAAGAGGGCATGAAATAATTCATATTTATGTTGTCTAACCAAACAAGATAGCATGACACAATTTCACATATATGATGGCTAACTAAACAGGATAGCATGACACAATTTCACATTATGATGGCTAACTAAAAAAGATAGAAAGACATAGTTCAAAATATGAGACTATGTAAAAAGGATGACATGACATAACTATATAATGTGTTTATTAAATAGGTTGGCATGCCATAATTCACATACATTCACGGATAGAATGCCATAATTCAAAATATGATGACTGTAAACACTAAAAAGGATGAGATGATATAACTATATGATGTCTTTATTAAATGGGTTGCCATGCCATAATTCAGATAGATGATGTGTATGTACTATGTAAACATGATGGCATGATATAATTCAAATATATGATTTATATAGTAAGCAAGTAAGTAGATGGCAATCCATATATGATGTAAAAACTAAGCAATGCAAGACAACATGCATGACATGGGTAATATAACCATGCCAAGTTTGAGCATAGACCCCAGGGGGAAAATAGGACTGGTCATCAGTCTCTGAATCCTCCTCCGAGGAGCTCTCTGTAACCAGCAAGATGTCTGCTTCAGCAGGTAGCATTGTCTGCTCTGAATACCTTGTTTTCACTCCAGATACTTCCATCACCGCTTCAAATGGCTGATGCACAGGAAGAGTAGTTGAATATACAAACGTTGTCGACAAATGGAACACGTAATACAAAAAAATGATAGCATGATATAATTCACATACATGATGATTGGCTAAACAACATGGCATTGCATAATTCACATATATAATGCCTTTGCAACAAGATAGCATTGTATAATTCACATATATAATGTCTTGCAACAAGATGGCAATGCATAATTCACATATATGGTAATTAGACACTGAACAGGTGGCATTCACACAAAGCATGTCTAAACTAATCAAATGACATAGCAATGCGAGACACCATATGCACGATATGAGCAACATAACCCTGCCAAGTTAGAGCATACACCTCGGGGGAGGGGGGGGAATAGGACTGGTCATCTGTCTCTGAATCCTCCTCTAAGGAGCTATCTGTAACCAGCGAGATATGCGCTTCGTTAGATAGCATAGTCTGCTCTGAAGACCTTGTTTTCACTCCAGAATTTGCCATCACCGTGTCAAATAGCTGATGCACACGAAGAGCAGTTGAATGTACTAAAATTGTTGACAAATGTAATATGTAACAAAAAAAGGATGGCCTGATATAATTTACATATAAGATGACTAGCTAAGCAGGATGGCATTGCAAAATTCACATATATGATGCCTGGCTAAACAAGATGGCGCTGCATAATTCACATAAACGATGAATAAACTAAACAGATGGCATTCACACAAAGGATGTCTAAACTAATCAGATGACATATTTGATGTATAAAGTAAGCAATGCAAGACACCATATGCATGATATAGCCAACATCAGCATGCCAAGTTAGAGCGAAGACCTCAGGGGGTAAATAGGAGTTGTCTTGTCCTTCTGAATCCCCCTCAAAACAGATATCTTCCTCTCGATTACAATTCGAAATACATGGAGGGGGGGCTGCCTTTGCGCCTACTATGGAGCGACGCCTGCATGATATTTTATTGCCACGCAAGGCTCGTCTGTTTTGCTCTACATGTTCAGTTCCATTGTTTACAATAACTGTAATGCATAGGAATAAAACATAGTGAGATTATGTAAGGGGTGCATGTAGAAATCCAGAGTGATGGTAGCAACCTGTGGATAGACCCAAAACCAATAATAGCAGGCAGATAATGGCTTCAGTTAAAAAATACAGATAATGGCTTCTTTATTGTTTGTTTCCCACCCAACATGAAACTCATAGTAGACACCAAAGATTAATCAGATAGTAGATAGATACTATTGATAGCGGCCCCGATATGTACCCCACAACCATTTAAAATCTCAAGTTTGACCATTAGTTTGGAGCTGACTCAGAGTCTAATCGGTGAACAGGACGATAAAGTAGCATGTAATATTAAGCGATGCATAACGAAAGCAGACACGAAAGAGTGCGACCTCTCTTGCGAACCCGTGTAGTCCTCGAGGTCATATGCTCGATTGATGATGGTAATGCAGTTTTCATGGCTGCCAGCGGCGGGGAAGAAGATCTGAGGCGGCGAAAGACAATCTGGAGGCCGGATCCCTGCTGTGCTGGACCCTTCTGTCATTGGAACAGCTGAGCTGGGGTGGACGACGATGTAACAAGAGCGGGACAAACCACGCAAGGTTTTCTTTGACAACTATCTGTAAGAGAAGTAATTCTGTAAGGGCTCATTTGAATTGGAGGATTCCAAGAATGCAGGGATAGGAAATAGACAGGAATAGGATAGGAATGCACGTGCAAAATAGAGAATTTAAAAACACAAGATTTCTTCCAATCTGGGTGTTTGATTCACAACAATTGGAAGATCACAGGATGCAAAGAAGCATGGTGAGATTAAGTCAAACCACAAGAAAATGTACGGTTATAATGCTATTATGCTACTATCTCTTAGTATTGTGCTTCATGAATAGGAATTTGAAAAGGAGGACAAGTGAAAATTAAAATTCCTACGTTTTTTCTTTCAAGGAGACACTAAAGGAACAAATCCATGTGCTCAGTGGACAATGTATATAACATGCAGAGTAAAAAAGAGATGCAACAAGTGTACAACCTCTTTGGCGAAGCCATGTCGATCTCAGCGTGATTGGGTTGGCCGGTGAGGATGCTCTGGCTGACTTTGCTGTCGGAGGAGGGGAAGAAGATCTTAGGCGTTTGGAGATGGAGCCCAAGGTACTGCTCCGCTGTGATGGAGGGTTTCGTCGTTGGAGCAGCCCCGGTGAGTTGTACGATGCCGAGGCTGAAGCAGGACAAGAGAGACAACGAACAATGTTAACCTGAGTGGAATTCTAATAGCATCTCCAATACATGACGTAAAATACATAACCACAAAGTGCTAGATGTAAAATACATCAGCCGCTCATCTCTGAACTTAACTGTCGAAACTGAACTTAACTGTCGAAACCGAATTTTGCTATCGAAACTGAATTTTGCTGTCGAAACTGAACGCACTAGCAAGGTGAGGCTACACGTCGGTCGACTGACCTTTTCATCTTTGGTCAGTCGATTTTGCAGCCGTTGGATACGAAATCAAGGGCCTGCGGTTCATCTTCAACCTCCACCCCCCTGAGCCGCCAGCCACCACCGGCCAAACAACAGCCCCCCGCCGCCCGCGGCCGGCGGTGCGCCGCCCCTCCCGCCCCGAAAACACTCCCCACCGCCAGTCCGCCGCCCCCCGGCCATCCCTCTAGCCCCCCCCCT